>NC_134400.1:50692269-51055163 GCF_050003625.1 Haematobia irritans
CAAATTTGGCCATAATACCCTTATTTATTAGCCGATTTTAATCAAAGTTGGCTAGATCCAGTCCTCTATAGTACTAACGGTATGTGCAAAATTTCATCGAAATCGGTTCAGATGTATATAAAAAAGTTATCAAGCTCTTAACAAATCACCCTATATATATATATATATATATATATATATATATATATATATAATATATATATATATATATATATATATATATATATATATATATATATATATATATATATATATATATATATATATATATATATATATATATATATATATATATATATATATATATATATATATATATATATATATATATATATATATATATATATAGCCCTTGTTTATCAACCGATCTTACTCAATGTTGGCTAACTGTAATCTTCTATAGCTATAGCTCCCATATAATATATGTACCGCCCGATTTTTCTAAATTTGGCCATAAAACCCTTATTTATCAACCGATCATACTCAAAGTTAGCCAAATGTAATCTTCTATAGTACTTACTATATGTGCAAAATTTCATCGAAATCGGTTCAGAATGAGATATAGCTCCCATATATATGTATGCCTGATTTTCCCAAATTTGGCCATAATACCCTTATTTATTAGCCGATTTTAATCAAAGTTGGCTAGATCCAGTCCTCTATAGTACTAATGGTATGTGCAAAATTTCATCGAAATCGGTTCAGATGTATATAGCTCCCATATATGTATCGCCCGATTTTGAAAAATTTGTCGCTAATAACCTTATGTTTGACCATAGAGGCCTCATTTCTTCACTGATCTTACCCAAATTTTGCACAAGGTAACCTTTTGTGGTATTAATCAAATTCGCAGAATATTATGCAAATTGGTTCAGATTTACATATATCTTCCATATATATGCATCGCTCGATTTTCCCAAATTTGGCCATAATACTCTTATTTATTAACCAATGTTACTCAAATTTCAAATTTTGATGTACTAACCGATCGTATTTGTACGTATTTGTAGCTTTTACATAAGAATATTACTCAATTTTTACAAATTCGGATTTATTACTCACACTAACTGAGCGATTTTATGTTTTTTAATAATGGGCTCAATATTAGTGGCATACTAACCCCTTAGGTGCAATATCAACTACAGCCAGTGTTCCTAGAAGTAGGGGACATTCCCTATATGTAGGTTTTTTCTAATATTTAGCGTCTTTGCAAAATCTCATCGGTTCTTTATTTGAAACGTTAGATTGGTCCATGACATTTACTTTTTGAAGATAATTTCATTTAAATGTTGACCGCGGCTGCGTCTTAGGTGGTCCATTCGGAAAGTCCAATTTTGGGCAACTTTTTCGAGCATTTCGGCCGGAATAGCCCGAATTTCTTCGGAAATGTTGTCTTCCAAAGCTGGAATAGTTGCTGGCTTATTTCTGTAGACTTTAGACTTGACGTAGCCCCACAAAAAATAGTCTAAAGGCGTCAAATCGCATGATCTTGGTGGCCAACTTACCGGTCCATTTCTTGAGATGAATTGTTCTCCGAAGTTTTCCCACAAAATGGCCATAGAATCGCGAGCTGTGTGGCATGTAGCGCCATCTTGTTGAAACCACATGTCAACCAAGTTCAGTTCTTCCATTTTTGGCAACAAAAAGTTTGTTAGCATCGAACGATAGCGATCGCCATTCACCGTAACGTTGCGTCCAACAGCATCTTTGAAAAAATACGGTCCAATGATTCCACCAGCGTACAAACCACACCAAACAGTGCATTTTTCGGGATGCATGGGCAGTTCTTGAATGGCTTCTGGTTGCTCTTCACTCCAAATGCGGCAATTTTGCTTATTTACGTAGCTTATTTATGTAGACCATAAATCGGACGTAAAGCGCGAAACACATTTCGAACCGAACACTGATTTTGGTAATAAAATTCAATGATTTGCAAGCGTTGCTCGTTAGTAAGTCTATTCATGATGAAATGTCAAAGCATACTGAGCATCTTTCTCTTTGACACCATGTCTGAAATCCCACGTGATCTGTCAAATACTAATGCATGAAAATCCTAACCTCAAAAGATATATATATATATATATATATATATATATATATATATATATATATATATATATATATATATATATATATATATATATATATATATATATATATATATATATATATATATATATATATATATATATATATATATATATATATATATATATATATATATATATATATATATATATACGAGTATGTTGGTTAGCGCATTTTTTCGAAATGTCGAAAAAAATCATCAAAATATTTCCAATCAAAATTTTCATTGAATTTTCAAAACTATTCAATTAAAAATTTAATTGCTTCAACAATTTTTATACCCTCCACCATAGGATGCGGGTATATAAACTTTGTCATTCCGTTTGTAACACATCGAAATATTCCTCTAAGACCCCATAAAGTACATATATTCTGGTCGTGGTGAAATTCTGAGTCGATCTGAGCATGTCCGTCCGTCCGTCCGTCTCTTGAAATCACGCTAACATCCGAACGAAACAAGCTATCGACTTGAAACTTGGTACAAGTAGTTGTTATTGATGTAGGTCGGACGGTATTGCAAATGGGCCATATCGGTCCACTTTTACGTATAGCCCCCATATAAACGGACCCCCAAATTTGGCTTGCAGACCCTCTAAGAGAAGCAAATTTCATCCGATCCGCCTGAAATTTGGAACATGGTGTTTATATACGGTCTCTAACAACCATGCAAAAATTGGTCCCTATCGGTCTATAATTGTATATAGACCCCATATAAACCGATCCCCCGATTTGGATTTCGGAGCCTCTAAGAGAAGCAAATTTCATTCGATCCGGCTGAAATTTGGTACATAGTGTTAGTATATGATCTCTAACATCTGTACAAAAATTGGTCCACATCGGTCAATAATTATATATAGCCCCCATATAAACCGATCCCCCGATTTGGCTTGCGGAGCCTTTAAGAGAAGCAAATGTCTTCTGATCAGCCTCTAATTTGGTACATGGTGTTAGTATGTGACCTCTAATATCTTTGCAAAAATTGGTCCACATTGGTCCATAATTATATATAGCCCCCATATAAACCGATCCCTAGATTTGACCTCCAGAGCCCCTTGGAAGAGCAAAATTCACCCGATTCGGTTGAAATTTGGTACGTGATGTTAGTATATGGTATCCAAAAACCATGCAGGAATTGGTTCATATCAGTCCATAATTATATATAGCCCCCCTATAGACCCATCCCCAGATTTGACCTCCGGTGGATAAGCAAAATTCATCCGATCTGATTGAAATTTAGTACGTGGTGTTAGTATTTGGTCTCTAACAACCATGCAAGTATTGGTTCATATCAGTCCATAATTATATATAGCCCACATATAAACCGATCCCGAGATTTGGTTTTGGAGCCTCTTGGAGCAGCAAATTTCATCCGAGTCAGTTGAAATTTGGTACATTGTGCTAGTATATGGCCGTTAACAAGCATGCCTAACTAGGTCCATATCGGTCTATAGTTATATATAGCCCTCAGATAAATCGATCCCAATCACACATAAATTGGTGCATATCAAGTTCATAATTGTAGCCCCCATATAAGCGACCCCCATATTTCAATTCTGGCTCTCCACGTACCGCGCAAAATCCATATCGATTCGTAATTATTTGTAGACTTACCTATACATAACTTTTTTGTCTAATATATACCACGTATGGACTAATTCACAATTTAGAAAACGATGTTAAGAAGTTTTAAGATACCACAACCCAAGTAATTCGATTGTGGGTGACAGTCTTTCGCAGAAGTTTCTACGCAATCCATGGTGGAGGGTACATAAGATTTGGCCTGGCCGAACTTACGGCCGTATATACTTGTTTTTAATTAAACCAAAAATCAATCACATAAATTAATAGTATGATTTAATTTTTTAATTGAATAAAATAATTTTTAATTGAGTTCGGTGATCGATACTATCATTGCTGTCATTGAAGACATTTCAATTAAAAATTAATTGGATCATTTAATTTCGTGATTGGATTCAAAAATTATTTTTTTTTGTGCAGCTAACATCACATGTGACTACATCAAAAAGTCATCCTCAAAGATAACAAAATATTAATTTTAAAGTTAAAGAAGGCTTGATTAGTCAAATTTAAATGTCAAGAAATGTCTGACATTTGACATTGAAACTAAATCACCCAATTGCCGTTGTCTTAGATTCGTACACGAAATTATGTCAATAAAATCAATTATGTCAATCCATCGTAGAAAATATGAAATTTCTCCATTAACGAAGTCTCAAATTTCAGATCCCTCTCCTAGGCAGCACGCAAGTGTTGACAATGTCTTATTTATTTATTCTATATCTATGCGGTTGCGGGAATTGATAAAGGACGATGGAACCCCATCATCGTTGACTTGCAACATTGTTGGGCTATGCAACATTTAAGCCCATTATTCGCCGATGAAGATAATAAAACCAACACCCATTAACATTAAATCCTTATCAAGTTTGCACCTTTTTCATATTTGATTGACAATAAAGATCCCGCAATTATGTGGCGCGCGAAATGTTTTATCCTCCACCCTACCCGGCCTCTGTGAAATTCTGGACAAAAAGGAAGTCGACAAAGGGTGATGATTTTCAGTTGTTTTTATTTCTTCTCCAATAATCCTTTTTGCCTTAAAAGCAATGACTGAGCAAATCCTGTTTGAATATTAAAAAAAAATATAAAATTTCAAGCAATACAAAAAATGCTGCACCTTTAAAAAATACAAAAAAAAAGAAGAACAACAAAGCGATAAGAGGACAAAAAATTTTTTGTTTTGAAATATGGACGAAGTGAACAAAAGGCAAACAACCACTAAATGCGAACAGCTGATTGAGTGGCCTTGAATAATTATAGGAAACCGGCACTTATAATGTCATAATTTAAATTTAGAACACACCTTGTCCTTGTGGCCTTGTGTCATCCAAATTGAAATTTGACTCACAGAAAGGGAGAGTGCGAATGTGGAGGAAGCAGGGAGGTACATCACAAACGTCACCATAAAATATATCCCAGTTTCTTCCATAAGGCTACTTAAAACCGAGAATCGAATTACATTCTTTTAACACAAAGTTATGAAATTAGTTAAAAAATGAATAAACATTTTTCAATATATCCATGGATGGAAAAAATGTTTGACTTCAAATTGTGTTAAAACACAGAAAATGAACACAACTAGAAAGACGATTTTAGAAAATGCCCAAAATAAGAAAATGTTTAAAATAAAATAGCCTCCACTTTCATGAAGTTCCGATTGTGTTACACTGAAAAAATATTGTCGTGAGGTCAAAGATTTCATGTCATTAAAATACGAATACAAATTTTGCTTAGCATAGAAGACGCATTTCTCTAATATAAAGTTTCTTTCCTTGTCCAAAAGTCGATAAACTTTTCAATGAAGTCGTATTGTCTTTATAATTAAGTGATTTCACTTAAAACATGAAAACATTAACATTAAAGAAAACAAGTATATACGGCCGTAAATTCGGCCAGGCCGAAGCTTATGTACCCTCCATCATGGATTGCGTAGAAACTTCATCTAAACACTGTCATCCACAATCGAATTACTTAAGTTGCGGTAACGCTTGCCGATGGCAAGGTATCTTAAAACCTCCTAACACCATCTTCTAAATTGTATGTAAGTCCATACGTGGTATATATTAAATCAAACAAGTATATACGGCCGTAAGTTCGGCCAGGCCGAAGCTTATGTACCCTCCATCATGGATTGCGTAGAAACTTCATCTAAACACTGTCATCCACAATCGAATTACTTAAGTTGCGGTAACGCTTGCCGATGGCAAGGTATCTTAAAACCTCCTAACACCATCTTCTAAATTGTATGTAAGTCCATACGTGGTATATATTAAATCAAAAAAGATCGATCCAATACGTATATAATTCAGTTTGACAAAGTAGGCATAAAATTTTGACAAAATTTTCTACAGAAATAAAATTTTAACAAAATTTTCTATAGAAATAAAATTTTCACAAAATTTTCTATAGAAGTAAACTTTTGACAAAATTTTCTATAGAAATAAAATCTTGGTAGGTTATTTTTGGCTCGAGTGGAAACCATGATTTTGAACCGAATAAAATTTGAACAAAATTTTCTATAGAAATAAAATTTTGATAAAATTTTCTATAGAAATAAAATTTTGACAATGATGAAAATTTTATTATGAACCGAATAAAATTTTAACAAAATTTTCTCTAGAAATAAAATTTTGACAAAATTTTCTATAGAAATAAAATTTTGACAAAATTTTCTATAGAAATAAATTTTTGGTAGATTATTTTTGGCTCTAGTGGCAACCATGATTATGAACCGATATGGACCAATTTTTGTGTGATTGGACCAATTTTGGTATGGTTGTTAGCGACCATATACTAACACCACGTGCCTAATTTGAACCGGATCGGATGAATTTTGCTCCTCCAAGAGGCTCCGGAGGTCAAATCTGGAAAATGTTTTATATGGGGGCTATATATAATTATGGATCGATATGGACCATTTCTTGCACGGTTGTTAAAGATCATATACTAACACCATGTTCCAAATTACAACCGGATTGGATGAAATTTGCTTCTCTTGGAGACTTCGCAAGCCAAATCTGGGGATCGGTTTATATGGGGGCTATATAAATTATGAACGGATGTGGACCAATTTTTGCATGGTTGTTAGAGACCATATACCAATATAATGTACCAAATTTCAGCCAGATCGGATGAAATTTGCTTCTCTTTGAGGCTCCGCAACCCAAATCTGGGGATCGGTTTATATGGGCGCCATATATAATTATGGACCGATGTGGACCAATTTTTGCACGGTTGTTAGAGACCCTATACCAATACCATGTACCAAATTTCAGCCGGATCGGATGCAATTTGCTCCTCTTTGAGGCTTCGCAAGCCAAATCTGGAGATCGGTTTATATGGGGGCTATATATAATTATGGACCGATGTGGACCACTTTTTGTATGATTGTTAGAAACCATATACCAACACCATGTAACAAATTTCAGCCGGATCGGATGAAACATGCTTCTCTTAAAGGCTCCACAAGCCAAATCGGGGGATCGGTTTATATGGGGGCTATATATAATTAAGGACCGATATGGACCAATTTATCCATGGTTGTTAGAGACCATATACCAACATCAAATTTTCTTCTCTTTGAGGCTCCGCAAGCCAAATCTGGGGATCGGTTTATATGGGGGCTATATATAATTATAGACCGATGTGAACCAATTGTTGCATGGTTGTTAGAGACCATATACCAACACCATGTACCAAATTTCAGCCGGATCGGATGAAATTTGCTTCTCTTTTAGGCTCCGCAAGCCAAATTTGGGGGTCCGTTTATATGGGGGCTATACGTAAAAGTGGACCGATATGTACCAATTTTTGCATGGTTGTTAGAGATCATATGCTTACACTATGTACCAAATTTTAGCCGGATCGGATAAAATTTGCTTCTCTTAGAGGCTCCGCAAACCAAATCTGGGGATCGGTTTATATGGGGCTATATATAATTAGGGATCGATGTGGCCCATTTGCAATACCATCCGACCTACATCAATAACAAATACTTATGCCAAGTTTGAAGTAGATAGCTTGTTTCGTTCGGAAGTTAGCGTGATTTCAACAGACGGACGGACATGCTTAGATCGACTCAGAATTTCACCACGACCCAGAATATATATACTTTATGGGGTCTTAGAGCAATATTTCGATGTGTTACAAACGGAATGCCAAAGTTAATATACCCCCATCCTATGGTGGAGGGTATAAAAACATCAAAATAACTCGCCAATTAATTTATAATAAAGCAACTAAAAGTAGTTCAAATGTCCTCACAAAGAAGTTAATTTTTTTAACTACATAGGAAGTTGTTTCATTTTTATCATATTTTAATGGGTAATTTTTTGTTTTCTTTTTTCAAATAGCTTAAAAAAGAGTAAGAATAAATAAAATGGTACAAATTATTAAATTTTGCCACAAAAATGCTAAATCCATTATAGAAAAATAAATAATTTTTGAAAATATTCGAGGGAAAACGTTTCAAACAAGCGTTAGAATGCATTAAAAGTCATAAAAAATATAAAAATTATTTATTTGGAAAATATCACAAAGTTTTTTAATTCACATTCAAAACACTGAATTCGAATCACACCTTAAGAAGTGATGCAAATTCATTGTAACGGCTGTTGAAACGGTGGACATTCGTTCTATGACAAGTTCATATTACATTCATCGCTTCTCCGCCAATTTTGCACCACTTCCGGACCCAAAAAGAACATTTTCACTTCTTTTTGGCGACGCTTTTTTGCAGCATTATTAAGATATTCATTTATGAAAGAATAGTTTAATATCAATTACTATTTTTTAATTAAATTGACTAAACCAGACTAAACAAAATAATAAAGGAGCTTTAATAATTCAAGTTCAACCACAGCTTTATTTCATAAATATCAGACTTCAAACATTGCCATCGGCAACTGCTACCACAACCCAAGTAATTCGATTGTGCATGAAAGTCTTTAGCGGAACTTTGTGCGGTTGTAAGACCTTTTTTCGGGAGGTTCAAATGTGGTTCACTTTGGGTTATGTTATGTGAACTACCAGAATTTGTTCTGATAATTGGTTGATAGTTTTGCTACAAGTGGAGGATGCTGATGAGGAATGTGGTAATTCCAAAACGTGCGTCCATCCAAAAAAATTTGACAAACATTATTTTCCTCTGTTGCTTAAGCTAATCTTGTAGTTTAGTCAACGCAATGGTTTTTCAAGCTGAGATCAAAACAACAAATATGATTGAAGTACACTGAAAAAAATATTGTCGTGAGGTCAAAGATTTCATGTCTTTAAAATACGAATACAAATTTTGCTTAGCATAGAAGACGCATTTCTCTAAAATAAAGTTATTTTCCTTGTCCAAAAGTCGATAAACTTTTCAATGAAGTCGTATTGTCCTTATAATTAAGTGATTTGACTTAAAAATGGGCATCTTAACATGAAAGAAAAAAATTATAGGCTAAGGTCAACTTGACTTTAATAATTCAGAAAAATTCTTTAAATTTAATGAAATTGTCTTTAAATTTGTTGTCTTTTTGCATCTTGACTACAAAGCAAAAAATCGTTCAAATATAGGACATGTTTTTCAAAACTTTATTTTAAAGAAGTTTTTTACTTCAAACATAGCATAATTTCTACTGGAAGTCGAGTCTTAATTTGGAAAATAAAGTTGCCGTTAACTCGTTTTTAAAGGACTTTGATAGCATATGAAGAAAAAAAGCTGAGAAAGCGAAAAATTAAAATTTGCTTCCTAGAAGCAAGTACATAAAACCTAAATTTAAAAGAGAATTGTGTCTTAAAAGTATCCTTACTTGTATTCTCCGCTTCTTTGGCTCGGAATCAATACCAAATTTTTTAAAGTTAAGACAAAATCTTTGGAACCGAGTATGCTTTTTTTCAGTGTACAAACCAACAATAACAAAAAATAACGTCAAAAGAAAACTTTGAAATTTTGTTCTTCAGAAAAGAATACTCTTCTTTCAGTGTAGAAGAAGTACCATAGTTCTCTGAAATAAAATGTTCTTCCTTGTCCAAAAGACGATACACTTTTCTATAAAGTCGTTTTTTCCTTATAATTAAGCGATTTGACTTACAAATGGGTATCTTAAAATGACAAAAAATGTTGTTTGTCTAAGGTCAACTTGTCTTTAATAATTGTGAAAATTTCTTCTTGTATTTTGTGCAAGGCAAAAAAGCGTTAAGAAATAGGACATGTTTTCAACACTTTATTTTAAAGACGATTTTACGTGAAATATTGCATAATTTCTGCTTGAAGTCGAGTCTGAATCTGAAAGTTAACACGTAATTGCAAAAAAGACAACAAATTTAAAGACAATTTCATTAAATTTAAAGAATTTTTCTAAATTATTAAAGTCAAGTTGACCTTAGCCCAAACATTTTCTCTTTCATGTTATGATACCCATTTCAAAGTGAAATCACTTAATTATAAGGACAATACGACTTCATTAAAAAGTTTATTGACTTTTGGACAAGGAAAAAACTTTATATTAGAGAAATGCGTCTTCTATACGAGTACTAAGCAAAATTTGCATTCGTATTTTAAAGACATGAAATCCTTGACCTCACGACAATATTGTTTTCAGTGCACAGAGAAGATATTTTGACTTTATTTTCTGTTAAATGGCAGGTAAAGCCTAACGAAGCTGCAAGAAAATTGCGTTAAAAATGTTTAGATGTCTCCGGACAATACACAGCACTGTGGTTTGTCTACACACAGTAGTTTGGTTTTTGTGCTTTATTTATTTGTTATTTTTTTTTAACAAAGGTGTTTGTTTCCTTCAATAATGGCGCTATCGTCCTGAAATTTGGCTGAGACTCGTGTTTTGTTTGCACACAGGTCAAGTTCGAAGATTTGTTATATCGGTTAAGGGTTTGATATAACAGGTTGGCTGATAAATCCACGGTCTGGCACATAGATGGCGTCGCTAGTATTAAATGCATATTATTTTTATATAGTACCAACCTTCAAATGATTCGTGTCAAAATTTGACGTCTGTAAGTCAATTAGTTTGTGAGATAGTGCGTCTTTTGTGAAGCAATTTTTGTTATTGTGAAAAAAAGGAAAAAAGGAATTTCGTGTTTTCATAAAATACTGTTTTCTGAATGGGAAAAATACGGTGGAAGCAAAAACTTGGCTTGATAATGAGTTTCCGGACTCTGCCCCAGGGAAATCAACAATAATTGATTGGTATGCAAGATTCAAGCGTGGTGAAATGAGCACGGAGGTCGGTGAACGTAGTGGACGGTCGAAAGAGGTGGTTACCGACGAAAACATCAAAAAAATCCACAAAATGATTTTGAATGACCTACTTGTGCCAAGTTTCAAGTCGATAGCTTGTTTCGTTCGGAAGTTAGCGTGATTTCAACAGACGGACGGACGAACGGACGGACATGCTTAGATCGACTCACCACGACCCAGAATATATATACTTTATGGGGTCTTAGAGCAATATTTCGATGTGTTACAAACGGAATGACAAAGTTAATATACCCCCATCCTATGATGGAGAGTATAATAAAAAGTGTCCTTTTAATAAGCTTAAAAAGTCTGCGCATATAGAAAGTCTCTACACTTCTCGAATTTGCGATAAATTGTTCGGACTTCCTGGACACTTGACAACAGATCTCTGTTTGAAGTTCTGGAAAAAACAGAAAATATATGTCCTTAAAATTTTTGACTGAGTTTTGAAGTACATAAAAGTGCAACAAACTACTTGAAGCGGATATATTTTACGTCGAAGTTCACTACGGCGTTGTTAAATGTGAAATATCAAAAGTAATGCAGTTGTGCAGTAAAATTTGCACAAGTTCCCTGTTAGGTGTTATTCAAGTTTTCAATGCTAAATCCTTTCCGAAAAAATTGCGAATTTTTGAAAATATTTGAAGTCAAACATTTCAAAGCGTTAAAACCCATTAAAAATTTATAAAAAAATATAAAAACACTGAATTCCGACCACACCTTAAGAAGTGATGCAAACTCAGTACACCCGTTGGTAAAATGGTGGACATCCGTCCCATGACAAACCCATGTGAAATTTATCGCTTCTGCGCCAATTTTGCACCACTTCCGGATCCAAAAAGAACATTGTCACTACTTTTTTGGCGACGCCTTTTTTGCTGGAATTTGTTAGCACAACTATTATTATGACTGCAATCTATTAGCTTTCATGACCACTTCGCATACACAATCAGCTGAGACAATAAAACGAGTAAGTATAGTCTAAAGTCGGGCGGGCCGACTATATTATACCCTTCGCTACACTGTAGATCAACATTTTAAATTGCAATATACATGTATTTAATTCTGAAGCGATTTGGACAATGTACACTTCTACACATTCTCTACAAACGAAACACCATGTTAGTAAAAAACAAGTATATACGGCCGTAAGTTCGGCCAGGCCGAAGTTTATGTACCCTCCATTATGGATTGCGTAGAAACTTCATCTAAAGACTGCCATCCACAATCGAATTACTTAAGTTGCGGTAACGCTTGCCGATGGCAAGGTATCTTAAAACCTCCTAACACCATCTTCTAAATTGTATGTAAGCCCATACGTGGTATATATTAAATCAAAAAAAGATCGATCCAATACGTATATAATTCAGTTTGACAAAGTAGACATAAAATTTTCTACAGAAATAAAATTTTAACAAAATTTTCTATAGAAATAAAATTTTCACAAAATTTTCTACAGATATAAAAATTTTGACAAAGTTTTCTATAGACAGAAAATTTTGACAAAAATTTCAACAGAAATAAAATTTTAACAAAATTTTCTATAGAAATAAACTTTTGACAAAATTTTCTATAGAAATAAAATCTTGGTAGATTATTTTTGGCTCGAGTGGCAATCATGATTATGAACCGAATAAAATTTGAACAAAATTTTCTATAGAAATAAAATTTTGACAATGATGAAAATTTTATTATGAACCGAATAAAATTTTAACAAAATTTTCTATAGAAATAAAATTTTGACAAAATTTTCTATAGAAATAAAATTTCGACAAAATTTTCTATAGAAATAAAATTTTGGTAGACTATTTTTGGCAACCATGATTATGAACCGATATGGACCAATTTTTGTGTGATTGGACCAATTTTGGTATGGTTGTTAGCGACCATATACTAACACCACGTGCCTAATTTGAACCGGATCGGATGAATTTTGCTCCTCCAAGAGGCTCCGGAGATCAAATCTGGAGAATGTTTTATATGGGGGCTATATATAATTATGGACCGATATGGACCAATTCTGGCACGGTTGTTAAATATCATATACTAACACCATGTTCCAAATTACAACCGGATTGGAAAAAATTTGCTTCTCTTGGAAACTTCGCAAGCCAACTCTGGGGATCGGTTTAAATGGGGCCTATATATAATTATGAACCGATGTGGACCAATTTTTGCAAGGTTAGGTTAGGTTAGGTTATGTGGCAGCCCGATGTATCAGGCTCACTTAGACTATTCAGTCCATTGTGATAGTGGTATCACATTGGTGAACTTCTCTCTTATCACTGAGTGCTGCCCGATTCCATGTTAAGCTCAATGACAAGGGACCTCCTTTTTATAGCCGAGTCCGAACGGTGTTCCACATTCCAGTGAAACCACTTAGAGAAGCTTTGAAACCCTCAGAAATGTTATCAGCATTACTGAGGTGGGATAATCCACCGCTGAAAAACTTTTTGGTGTTCGGTCGTAGCAGGAATCGAACCTACGACCTTGTGTATGCAAGGCGGGCACGCTAACCATTGCACCACGGTGGCTCCTTTTGCATGGTTGTTAGAGACCATATACAAATATCATGTACCAAATTTCAGGAGGATCGGATGAAATATGCTTCTCTTAGAGGCTCCACAAGCCAAATCCTGGGATTGGTTTATATGGGGGCTATATATAATTAAGGACCGATATGGACCAATTTTTGCATGGTTGTTAGAGACCATATACCAACATCATGTAACAAATTTCAGCCGGATCGGATGAAATTTTCTTCTCTTTGAGGCTCCGCAAGCCAAATTTGGGGTCGGTTTATATGGGGGCTATATATAATTATGGACCGATGTGAACCAATTTTTGCATGGTTGTTAGAGACCATATACCAACACCATGTACCAAATTTCAGCCTGATCGGATGAAATTTGCTTCTCTTTTAGGCTCCGCAAGCCAAATCTGGAGATCGGTTTATATGGGGGCTATATATAATTATGGACCAATGTGGACCAATTTTTGCATGGTTGTTAGAGACCATATACCAACACCATATGCCAAATTTCAGCCAGATCGGATGAAATATGCTTCTGTTAGGGGCTCCACAAGCCAAATCTGAGGGTCCCTTTATATGGGGACTATACGTAAAAGTGGACCGATATGGCCCATTTTCAATACCGTCCGACCTACATCGATAACAACTACTTGTGCCAAGTTTCAAGTCGATAGCTTGTTTCGTTCGGAAGTTAGCGTGATTTCAACAGACGGACGGACGGACATGCTTAGATCGACTCAGAATTTCACCACGACCCAGAATATATATACTTTATGGGGTCTTAGAGCAATATTTCGATGTGTTACAAACGGAATGACAAAGTTAATATACCCCCATCCTATGATGGAGGGTATAAAAAAGAAAGTGTTCGGTCGGAGCAGGGATTGAACCCACAACCCTTTGCATGCAAGGCAGACATGCTAACCACTGCTCCACGTGGCAAACAAATGTATGCTTCTGTTAAATAATGTTATGTTTGCATGGGCGCTGCAAACTATGCTATATGAATGTAACTTATAACGATAATTATCTAATGGTGACAATAACAGCGACGTAGCCCAGTCGATAGTGTGTTGGCTTACAAACTGTATGGTCCTCGGTTCGATTCTCCGGGCAGGCGAAAGGTAAAATTTAAAAAATTTATAAAAGTGAATAATTTTTTCAACATTATTTGTATTACAGAAAAAGGTGCCAAGAACTAAAAAATTTCGTGGAAGCGAAAATTACGAGTATTGTGGGGAATGAGCACAATCGTGTTTGGGAAAAATTCTTCCAATCATATAATATTTGTGGCTCAAAATGCAAAATAATATGTTCAAATAAACCAAACATATTAATGTTTCGCCAGTATCCAATAATAAAGGGTGATTTGTTAAGAGCTTGATAACTTAAAAAAAAAAAACGCATAAAATTTGCAAAATCTCATCGGTTCTTTATTTGAAACGTTAGATTGGTCCATGACATTTACTTTTTGAAGATAATTTCATTTAAATGTTGACCGCGGCTGCGTCTTAGGTGGTCCATTCGGAAAGTCCAATTTTGGGCAACTTTTTCGAGCATTTCGGCCGGAATAGCCCGAATTTCTTCGGAAATGTTGTCTTCCAAAGCTGGAATAGTTGCTGGCTTATTTCTGTAGACTTTAGACTTGACGTAGCCCCACAAAAAATAGTCTAAAGGCGTCAAATCGCATGATCTTGGTGGCCAACTTACCGGTCCATTTCTTGAGATGAATTGTTCTCCGAAGTTTTCCCTCAAAATGGCCATAGAATCGCGAGCTGTGTGGCATGTAGCGCCATCTTGTTGAAACCACATGTCAACCAAGTTCAGTTCTTCCATTTTTGGCAACAAAAAGTTTGTTAGCATCGAACGATAGCGATCGCCATTCACCGTAACGTTGCGTCCAACAGCATCTTTGAAAAAATACGGTCCAATGATTCCACCAGCGTACAAACCACACCAAACAGTGCATTTTTCGGGATGCATGGGCAGTTCTTGAACGGCTTCTGGTTGCTCTTCACTCCAAATGCGGCAATTTTGCTTATTTACGTAGCCATTCAACCAGAAATGAGCCTCATCGCTGAACAAAATTTGTCGATAAAAAAGCGGATTTTCTGCCACTGATTTTGGTAATAAAATTCAATGATTTGCAAGCGTTGCTCGTTAGTAAGTCTATTCATGATGAAATGTCAAAGCATACTGAGCATCTTTCTCTTTGACACCATGTCTGAAATCCCACGTGATCTGTCAAATACTAATGCATGAAAATCCTAACCTCAAAAGAATCACCCTTTATATGTGCTTCCTGCAAAATATGTTTGGAACATATGTTAAAGAAGCGATTTGTTTTGAGGGTGTGCCAAATTTGGCACACTTAACGATACAATCTGACCTCTGGGCCCAAATAAATACATGTTGGGCGAAAGATATATGTGGCAGCTATATCTATATCTGAACAGATTAAACTGATATTTTGCAGGTTTTCAAAACATTCAGATGTACGAAATTTGAAGAAGATCGGTTCATAAATACTCGAATTATGATCAAATCGGTGATAAATATATATGGCAGCTATATCTAAATCTGAACCAATTTTTTTCCACAATCAATAGCGATTGTTGTTGACCCGAAGAAAGACCCAGTGCCAAATTTGAGGACGATCGGACTTAAATTACGAGGTGTACTTTGCACACAAAAATACATCAACAGACAGACGGACATCGACTTAGAATTTAATTCTAAAAGGTGATACGGTCAAAATTTGGTCAATATAAACTTGACGTATTTCTTTCAATTTTGCATTTAAAAAAACCTGAACACCTCTCATTTTGAAGGTGTGTGTGTGTAGAATGTTGCTCCTATTTTTATTTTGGAATTACTCTTCAGTTGTCAAAATGCCGTCCAAGCAAGAAGAGCAGCGTATCAAAATTTTGCTCGCGCATCGCGAAAATCCGAGCTACTCGCACGCAAAGCTGGCAAAATCGCTAAAAGTTGCCAAATCAACCTTTACAAATGTAATTAAAGTGTTTGGGGAACGTTTGTCGACAGCCAGGAAGTCTGGATCGGGGGAAATCGAAAACCGGAAGCCGCTGAGACGACAAAGAGAGTTGCCGGTAGTTTCAAGCGAAACCCTAACCTCTCCGAGATGCCGAAAATAAGCTGGGTGTATCGTCTACAACCGTGCATGGAGCCAAAAAACGAGCCGGACTATCGACTTACAAGAAGGTAGTGGCTCCAAATCGCGATGATAAACAAAATACGAATATATATATATATATATATATATATATATATATATATATATATATATATATATATATATATATATATATATATATATATATATATATATATATATATATATATATATATATATATATATATATATATATATATATATATATATATATATATATATATATATATATATATATATATATATATATATATATATATATATATATATATATATATATATATATATATATATATATATATATATATATATATATATAATCAAATAATTCCTTCTACATTGTTTGTATTACAGAAAAGGTCTATTTTGAAATTGTTTTTACATTCTTTAAAAGATTCAACGTTCATCACTAAATATATTTACTTTTCGTCCAAACAAACTTCCTTATAGCGAATAACAATTGGGAAACGATATTTGGTTGCCTAAAATTTTGTTTCAGCGGAAAGAATTATTTTTTTGCGTGTACACTCGGAGTTTTGAGAATAGCCAGAAGTTTCACGTTATCAAATAAGGCAAATACAGTGTTTGCTTACGAATTATATTTTCTTTGCAGCGAATAATTTGCTTTTTAAGAAAGTTGACTTTAGGTTACTTTCGCAATTGTTGTTTTCATAATTAATGTGTCTCCCATACATGGTAACCACAATTCGGTATTCAATTTCCTTTCGCAAAAAAAAAAAAAAATAATAATAAGGATTCCGCACATATGTAAGGTTCCAGAAACGTGCAAAGGATCAATTTATGCTAAACAAAGAAATGTGATAATATCGACACATGAATGAAAAAAAAATGAAAACAAACGACAGGATAACTCCACTTGATCATTAGTGTGTTGAGAATTTTATTGTATGAGAACAAAGAAAAAACCCAATTTTTTTTTATTTGGTGATTGAAGTGAAGCCATTCAAGAGACGGAATGAATGAAACGTTGTACGTGTTATAAACAAATAAAAAGTAAAACTCACACATACACATATTCCGTGTACAAATTCGGCAGTGGGCTAAAATTAAGTCATAAAGAACAATTGCTGGAACATACATTCATGCATAAGAATGTGAAGTAAAAGGAACGTGTGTTCTATGGCTATCCGCTTGCCATTGGATTTTTTCTTTGATTTCTCCTTTTTTGTGTTTTGATGGAATGCCTGTCGTGGGTTTTGTTTATTTCATATTAACTTCCTTTCTCACAACTAGTTCCGGCTGCTAGTTCCGGTTTCATAACAGACATGAAATCAAGACGAGCGGAAAAAACCCACATACATAAAATGCTCTATGGGGACTCACACATACAATCTGAAAATCGGAACGTAATATTCAGCTGCCACATATAGTTATTTTTGGCCCAAGTACAATGTGTTCGAGTTATTTTAACATACTCACATGTTTCCTCACTAGTCTCGCTCTCTCTCTCTCCAGGCTGCATAAATGGTTAACACATTGGCGCACATTACTATGACCATTCGATAATCATCATAGAACAACTACACACTAAGAGTAGACATTTTACATATGCCAACGTACGACCTACATATGTGTGTAAATGTATATCACTCATGGCGAAAAGAGAAAGGAGCCCTTGAAATACTGCCTTTACCATTTACTTTTCACATCAGCTGTTTCAATTCTGCATTCATCCTGAAGTGTCTCTATGCCATCAATAATAGCATGACACGGGAACCGCCCGCACTTGTATTGGTCTGAAGAACCAGAGGGAGGATATTTCCAAAAACAAAATCCTTACTGTAGTTTATTTGAATAAATGTTTGCATGAGTATTCCAACGGAATAGCATATAATATTATATATGGAGTAAACCAATCAAATTAGGGATGACAAAATAAAAATAAAATAGCATCAATTACTAACGGAATAATGAGATGAATCATTACAGATGTTTGTTAATCCAATAGGGCTATGGACGTTGGTTTGCACCCAAAAAATAATTTCCTTCCAAACGAAATTTTACAAAAACAATCATCGCTTACCATTTGCTTTTCGCTGTAAGAAAGTTTGTTTGGAATAAAAATATACCGCCTTATTCCGATATTGGGAATAACAAATCGCAAAAATTTATTTTTATTTTAACGAAAAAATAAAGTTACTCTTGCACTGCGATTTTAATTTTAACTTCTCATTAAAGACAACTATATTACCCAGGTTTAAGTTAAGTTAGTGCACGATGCGGAGGAAAAGGAATCAATTAAACACCTCTTGTGTGAGAGTCCTGCATTTTGTGTAAGCGAATTTTAGGGGCATATAGCGTAGGGCAAAAACACGGCAGTGATTTTGTAATCTTTTCGCTATTCTTTAGAATATACTTTGAAACCCATTTATCCATCCAATTTTGAGCCATCGGTGTAGAAATCTGTATAACCTTTATTCCCCTGAGTCTGCGGCTCCACGCCTCACAGTTGGGAATTAGAGTTTCAAACTTTTTGTCGAAAAGCGGTTTCGCCAGTGTGTAATCCACTACTTTTTATTATAGATCTGCCATTAATTTGATGATCAAACTATTACCGTACCTTGTTTTCTCACTGAATGCGCCTCAGATACACAAGCACGCCATTCGCTGGACTTTATCTAAACCTGTCGGCAGCTGAAGTGCCGGCCATCTGACCACAACACCCTATAGCATAATAGGTCTAACTATTGCCGTGTACAGCCAATGCACAATTTTCGGATTTAGACCTCACTCTTTTCCTATCGCCGTTTTGCACGAATACAAAGCTATCGTGGCTTGTCTGGCTCTTTTCGTCTGGGCTTAACCGGGGGAATTTTGCGTTCTTTGCACTACATGACTAGTTCTGTCTTTGCAGGGTTTGCCCACTCCATACAATTTTCTTTCGCCCATTTCTCAGTCATATTTTTCTAGGGAAACCAGAAGGTTACTCATAGCAACATTCCAAAGCAGAGTTGGTAGAACCCATCCTTTGTATGTTTGCTTGTCCAATTGCTCAAATTGGTCTAACAGCCTAAGTATTCCTTGATCAACATTCAGAAATGTGAATCCATTTAATATCGAGCTCGGATGGACATTATTGAATACCCTTTCGATGTCTAGAAAAGCCACAATTGCGTATTCATTGACAGATAGTGAGCTTTCGATAAAGCTGACTAGTTCAGTCAGATTCAGCTTGTAAGCGTCCCAACCCTCCGGAGCTCTGGTGGATTTTGCTCTGTTAAAGAGCGTCCGGCAGGATTTCTTCATATTACTAAACTTCATAGGCTACCATGGCGGTCTAGTTTTCCACCTTGGCTTTCCTCTAGGGCATGCAGCTTTCATTTGGCTATTTCTAAACTGGCAACGACAGATGTGTAATGCAGAACATTGAAGGAAGCAGAAACAAGTTAAGCTCATTTTTAGCAATTAGTTTGATATAGTTTGAACCCCTGAGTACTTAATTCACATATTTTGTTCTTGAATAAGAACTATATCTATGTCCCCTTTCATCAGGAGATCTTGAAGGCAGCACTAGCAGCCTTACAATGAAGATTTATCTGGAGGATCCGTAGAAACATCGAGATTTTCAACAACCGTCACATCAACCGTTTCAATCGAGTCGTCAAAATGTCCTCTTCACAGATCTCGGTGACTCTTGCAATAACCATCGGTTCAACTTTGTTGAGTTTCGAGGCAGTAGAAACTTCCACTCGCATACGGTGTCCATCCATGTCTGCATCTTTGGTATCTCCCTCGACTTCGCAAGAATATCTGTTTATTTCTGATTCAGAATCCATTTCTGAATCCTTAGCTGATCGTTTTTATACCCTCCACCATAGGATGGGGGTATATTAACTTTGTCATTCCGTTTGTAACACATCGAAATATTGCTTTAAGACCCCATAAAGTATATATATTCTGGGTCGTGAAATTCTGAGTCGATCTGAGCATGTCCGTCTGTTGAAATCACGCTAACTTCCGAACGAAACAAGCTATCGACTTGAAACTTGGCACAAGTAGTTGTTATTGATGTAGGTCAGATGGTATTGTAAATGGGCCATATCGGTCCACTTTTACGTATAGCCCCCATATAAACGGACCCCCAAATTTGGTTTGCGAGGCCTCTAAGAGAAGCAAATTTCATCCGATCCGGCTGAAATTTGGTACATGGTGTTAATATATGGTCTCTAACAACCATGCAAAAATTGGTCCACATCGGTCCATAATTATATATAGTCCCCATATAAACCGATCCCCCGATTTGGCTTGCGAGACCTCTAAAAGAAGCAAATTTTATCCAATCCGGCTGAAATTTGGTACGTGGTGTTAGTATATGGTCTCTAACAACCATGCAAAAATTGGTCCACATCGGTCCATAATTATATATAGCCCCCATATAAACCGATCCCCCGATTTGGTTTGCGAGGCCTCTAAGAGAAGCAAATTTCATCCGATCCGGCTGAAATTTGGTACACGGTGTTAGTATATGGTCTCTAACAACCATGCAAAAATTGGTCCACATCGGTCCATAATTATATATAGTCCCCATATAAACCGATCCCCCGATTTGGCTTGCGAGGCCTCTAGGAGAAGCAAATTTCATCCGATCCGGCTGAAATTTGGTACATGGTCTCTAACAACCATGCAAAAATTGGTCCACATCGGTCCATAATTATATATAGCCCCCATATAAACCGATCACCAGAGTTGACCTCCGGAGCCTCTTGGAAGACCAAAATTCATCTGATTCAGTTGAAATTTGGTACGTGGTGTTAGTATATGGCCTCAAACTCCCATGCAAAAATTGGTCGGTATCGGTCCATAATTATATATAGGCCCCATATAAACCGATCCCCAGATTTGACCTCCAGAGCCCTTTGGAAGAGCAAAATTCTTCCCATTAGGTTGAAATTTGGTACGTGATGTTAGTATATGGTATCCAATAATCATGCAGGAATTGGTTCCTTTCAGTCCATAATTATATATAGCTCCCATATAAACCGATCCCCAGATTTGACCTCCGGTGCCTTTTGGAGAAGCAAAATTCATCCGATCTGCTTGAAATTTGGTACGTGGTGATAGTATATGATATTTAACAACCATGCCAAAAGTGGTCCATATCAGTCCATAATCATATATAGCCCCATATAAACCGATCCCGAGATTTGGTTTTGGAGCGTCTTGGAGGAGCAAATTTCATCCGAGTGAGTTGAAATTTGGTACATAGTGCTAGTATATGGTCGTTAACAACCATGCCTAACTAGGTCCATATCGGTCTATAGTTATATATATCCCTCAGATAAATCGATTTCCAATCACACAAAAATTGGTCCATATCAAGTTCATAATTGTATATAACCCCCATATAAGCGACCCCCATTTTTCAATTCTGGCTCTCTACGTACCGTGCAAAAAGTGCATATCGATTCGTAATTATTTGTAGACTTAAGTATACATAACTTTTTTGTCTAATATATACCACGTATGGACTAACTCACAATTTAGAAAACGATGTTAAGAAGTTTTAAGATACCACAACCCAAGTAATTCGATTCTGGATGACAGTTTTCGTAGAAGTTTCTACGCAATCCATGGTGGAGGTTACATAAGATTCGGCCTGGCCGAACTTACGGCCGTATATACTTGTTATATACCTTCATTTGGATATAATGAAAGCCATAACATACACGGCCCTTGAGTAGAAGCCAGGCAAAGCATTCTCAATTTCCCCCCACTTGTGCTTCGGTACAATACCGTCCACTGCTCCCCTGTTAACAATCGACATCACAAGACTGTTTTTTGCCACTGAGTCAAACGATTTTGATCCCTTTTGGAAGATGGTAGTTCATCCGGCGTTCTTTCCCTTTTTCCAGCTTCAAGAATTCCTGGCGACCATTTTAAGGAATTGCTTTTCTTGGTCGACAACGTGCTTGGGTCGGCTGATCCTAATTTCTTCAGGATAAGCAAGGCTTTCCTTAAATCTTGAGGGATTACTTCCTTAGGGAAGGTTCGACTTGTCACACTTGAAATTCGTAATAAGTTCGTATTACGATAAAGGCCTTTGAAATCCTCTCCACGGTTTGTTTGATATCCTGCATTGTGCTTAGGTTTCAGTGTTGCCAGATTAGGGGGTTTCCCCCCAAATTTAGTGGGTTTTCTCAAGTTAAGGGGGATTTTTGGGGGTACACAATTATTTCAGACCTTACACTAATAGAAGAAATTGCGTTTCTCAATCGTGAACAGACGTTGTCAAAATGAAACGGAAACGTTCACAAAAAATCAAAACGGAATGTTCACGATTTCATCCACGGCCGTTCACGATTTCATGAACGGCATTCGTTTTTCTTTGGCCATGAAAAGTCTTAAAATAACCGTTAGACGTTGTTATGGCAACTCCGCCGTTGGTGCAATGTGCTAAGGCGACTGTTAACGCGTAAGGTGCAGAAAACACAGGTTCGAGTCACGCTAGCGGAAATCTTTTTTTTTAATTTTGTTTATAAAGTCGTAAACATAACGTTTTCAGATCATGAACGGTGTCATTTAATCGTTGTCAGATTGACACCGCCTGTTCTCAGTTTGACACCACATGTGTGTTGATTCACTTTCATGAATGAATCGTTTTGAAATGAGCACGCCGTGCTTGATTTTTTCTATGAGTGTATAAAGTGGAGAAATTCTCAAGCAAATTCGGAAAAATTCTAGCATGAGTTATGAGAAAAAAAGATGCGGAAAGTCAACAAAAAGATCCTAAAACTCTTCTCTTGAAAGGGCATTCGTAATATTTGACAAATTTAAAAACAATCGTATTTTAACTTAGCAGCTGAAAGCTTTTTAAGAGTATATATATATATATATATATATATATATATATATATATATATATATATATATATATATATATATATATATATATATATATATATATATATATATATATATATATATATATATATATATATATATATATATATATATATATATACATATATATATATATATATATATATATATATATATATATATATATATATATATATATATATATATATATATATATATATATATATATATATATATATATATATATATATATATATATATATATATATATATATATATATATATATATATATATATATATATATATATATATATATATATATATATATATATATATATATATATATATATATATATATATATATATATATATATATGTTATTGTATTATTACAACCAAAGAAAAAATAATTTCCTCAGGGATGACATTTTAAACAAACGAAAATCTCTTTTGTTTTAAAGTATTTTATTTTTTATATACTTCAAAACGAAAAAAATTTTAGCATCAAAAGGAAACTTAGTTTCTCTAAAATTTCGTTTCTCAGGAAAGAACTCTTCTTTCAGGATATATGTTTGTGTTAAATTTAATTTTTAAAGTGTAACACTACACACATTTTGTACTTTTTATATTCTGAAATTTTTGGAGGTAGTTAAAAAAGCTTAGACCAATTTAGGGGTTTTTTCTTTGGGCGGAAGAATCAAAAATCACCTGGCAACACTGTTATGTTTGTCTCTGGTATTTCCGGTGTCATCATATTGAACGAATCCCTACACCTACTCCAAACTTTCCTAATTGGCACTATATGCAATATTTTATAATATAGAAGAGTTTTTCAATGTTAAAATAAGGTCACCATATACAAGTAATCTGCTTTATCCGACTGTTGTTGCTTATCTTAGGAATACATCATCGTTGATTGAAATCCCTAATCCATGAATTTCATGTATCAACTAAGTGTTATGATATCCCCGTTGTCTGAACGTTATCATCAGCTGCTGAGCGCAAAGTAAGTTAGTAACGGTTTTTATGTTTATGTCGGTTGGTCGGTTTAAGTCTCGGTGATAAAAACAGCTGTTGGCGTTATTCTCCCCAATTGCTCAAGTGTCACAAATATTTCAAGATATGATGTGAACATCAACCACCACCACCACTACAACCATTGCCTTTGCCATCACCACAACGCCTTCGCTTTTTCCAGAGATCGTTGGTTTTGTGAGAGAGGCATTACTTTCAGATACCTCCACCACCATGACTGCTGCCATCATCACAAACCTACCTATCTACCACCGAAAAAACCCATTGCCATTCTTGCCACCTTTACCATCGTTGGAGTTGGTGAATCCTGGCATCGTAAATTCTCTATTTTATTGCATGTGATTCATTTAATTAAAATATGCATTTTTTACAACTCCCAGCTCATATCTCAAGTATGACAAACGCAAACAACTGTGGCAGCAATGGCATGAAATGTATCACTCGGAATTTGTAATGTTTGTGACAATTACGTTTGCCTCTTTGTTTACTTACCTTCATGGGCCAACGGTGTAGAGGTGAGGGGGGAGAAAGGGGAGGGCTGCCACCAATCAAGTCGAATACATAACATTTTTGAATATAGGTCGTTGACGAAATTTTATGGGGACGCAAATGCCATTCAAGATTATCACACAATTTAAAGATGGCGGGCCACACTGCCAAGATATTTTTCAAACTCAAGCCTGAAACAGACGATGAAAAGAGATTAAATGCATCTATGACAGTTTTGAGGAGGTAGAGCCATCCAATGACAGTTTGTTTTTATAAATATTCTTCATCTTCCTGAAATATTCGTTGACGGGAGCTTAGAATTTAATTGGAATTATTTTATTATTTCCATGATATCGAAGAACTGAATTTTCAATCATACACACACTGTTAGAAAAATATGTTTTTCATATGTTCCGATATAAAAAAAATGTGTTTCGGGAACAATTTTAAAACACAATTTATTTAAGTGCAAACATGTAATGTTCCTAAACTAACACTAAATGTTTGGGACATCTATGTTAATATGTTAGAATATATTATGTTTGGGGCATGAATGTTTCATAAAAATCATATGTGTTAATGCAAACATATATAAATTTACAAATTTCGACTAAACATACATATGTTGTGATATTTTATTCAAAGCGACAGAGAGAGTATAGAGAAAGAAATAGAGATGGAAACCGGGAGAGTTGACGAAAGATATCTACATAACACAGCGAAAGAATCGAAAGAGAACAATTTCTGTGAAACCGCTTGTATGTTGTTTCGGAAAACTGTTTTATGATAAGGCCAAAAATTTGATATGCTTAAGTATAAATATTATTTAATTTGAATAAAGAGAATAGACATTCGGAACCAAGAGAATAGACATTTGAAAAACAAATAGCATATGTTTTCGCCTTGTATTTTTTTTTGTATTTATTGAGTTTGGTTCCTGCACGACAAGACTCAAGGTCCTATAATTTACAGTACAGGCATTTGATTGTTTGCGAACAGATTTATATCATAACAAAATTTAATAAAATTAATTTATCTAAAACGAAATTTAAAATTATCGTTTAGATAGATAAATGAGTGACACATGAGGTAAAAAGAAATGATTGTTTGCTATGAAAATAAAAAGCATACATAAATATATAAATAAATAAATAAATAAAATATCAAAATTGAAAGTTAACTTAAACAGGGTCAATTAATAAACGTTTCTAGAGATTATATGAATCTTATTGCCAATTAAAATACAATTAAAATACAAAATATAATTATGATAAGTACAATGAAAAGAAGTGAATGGATAGTGTAGTTTACTTATTATTATTGTGGAACATGTCAATATTAAAGAAAATATATAAAAAGTTTGCTTTTGAATTGTGCTCTGCTTGTAATTGTCTTTATATTTAGTGGTAACATGTTCCAGAGACGAATCGCATGGATGAAGAATTGCCACTCCGATACAACATGTCTGTGGCGTAGTTGGATTAAATTACCAGTTCTACCTGATGCACTAAAGCGTAATCTATTAAATAGATGATCAGGTTCCTTGTCCATAATAATCCAATGTAGAAATACTAAGACACGAATTTTCAGGTAGTTCTCAAAATGGACCCCCAATATTCTGGTTGAAAACGGAGTCAGATGGGCATACCTGTTGAGGCCGAAAACGTATCTTATAATTGCATTAAAGGAGACATTCAATTTCCGTTTGCTCCTAGCATCACAACTAGAAAAGATTTCGCACCCATACGTCAATACCGGAATTAAGTAGGTCTTCGCCAAGAGCAGTTTGATTCTCAGTGGTAGATATCTCTGTGTCTTCCAAAAAAAAAAAAACTAATGAGAGCAGCATTTTATGTATGTGTGGACATGTGTTTTGTTTATCATTTTGGCATTATGGGCACAATTTTTTTCTTAGTTCGTTAAAAGAAACCAGGGGTCTAAAAATAACTAAAGGGCACTTTACTCTTTTTCGAGTTGGGACAGTAAAATGAAATAAGGAGGAAATAGTGAAAAATTACACAGTAAAATGTATAAAAACAAAGTTTAGTTCCTCTTTATAAATAAGTAGTCCACGAAGAGTTGACGGACACCTTCAAATATAAAAGCTGGCATTAAGTTCGAGTTTTGCAGCTAAATCAATTTAAAAAGTTTATTTTCTTCAAATTAATTATTAAAGAAAAATAAAAGGCATTTTAGAGCGATGGTGTTAAATGCTAGTAAAAAACTGTTCACGCCTAAATAAATTTATGTTTGTATTATAAAATTATTTATGTATGTTTATACTCGACTCCACGTTCTTCTTTTGTTAGAGTTTTTGAACTCCTTCCAAATTTTCAAGTTTTGTACCAAAAACAGTTTTTTGTTACAAAATTGTTATTTTTGCAATAAAAAATAATATTTTATCCAAAAATCAGTCAATTTCGTTTATATCAAGCACTGTTACTGACTATAAATCTTTAATAACCCACATTTCGAAGTTTCATTATAAAAATTTAATATAGTATAAATATAACTGTGTAAATAAAAAAAAAAAAAAAAAAAGTGTTCGGTCGGAGCAGGGATTGAACCCACGACCCTTTGCATGCAAGGCAGACATGCTAACCACTGCTCCACGTGGCAAACAAATGTATGTTTCTGTTAAATAATGTTATGTTTGCATGGGCTCGTGGGCGCTGCAAACAATGCTATATAAATGTAGCTTATAACGATAATTATCTACTGGTGACTATAACAGCTACGTAGTCCAGTGGATAGTGTGTTGGCTTACAAACTGTATGGTCCTCGGTTAGATTCTCCGTGCAGGCGAAAGGTAAAATTTAACAAGTATATACGGCCGTAAGTTCGGCCAGGCCGAATCTTATGTACCCTCCACCATGGATTGCGTAGAAACTTCTACGAAAGACTGTCATCCACAATCGAAATACTTGGGTTGTGGTATCTTAAAACTTCTTAATATCGTTTTCTAAATTGTGAGTTAGTACATACGTGGCATATATTAGACAAAAAAGTTATGTATAGTCAAGTCTACAATTAATTACGAATCGATATGGACTTTTTGCACGGTACGTAGAGAGCCAGAATTGAAATATGGGGGTCGCTTATATGGGGGTTATATACAATTATGAACTTGATATGGACCAATTTTTGTGTGATTGGAAATCGATTTATCTGAGGGATATATATAACTATAGACCGATATGGACCTAGTAAGGCATGGTTGTTAACGACCATATACTAGCACAATGTACCAAATTTCAACTCACTCGGATGAAATTTGCTCCTCCAAGAGGCTCCAAAAACCAAATCTCGGGATCGGTTTATATGGGGCTATATATGATCATGGACTGATATGGACCACTTTTGGCATGGTTGTTAAATATCATTTACTGCACCACGTACCAAATTTCAACCGGATCGGATGAATTTTGTTTCTCCAAAAGGCACCGGAGGTCAAATCTGGGGATCGGTTTATATGGGAGCTATATATAATTATGGGCTGATTGGAACCAATTCCTGCATGGTTGTTGGATACCATATACTAATATCACGTACCAAATTTCAACCTAATGGGAAGAATTTTGCTCTTCCAAAGGGCTCTGGAGGTCAAATCTTGGGATCGGTTTATATGGGGCCTATATATAATTATGGACCGATTTCGACCAATTTTTGCATGGGTGTTTGAGGCCATGTGTTAACACCACGTACCAAATTTCAACTGAATCAGATGAATTTTGGTCTTCCAAGAGGCTCCGGAGGTCAAATCTGGTGATCGGTTTATATGGGACCGATGTGGAGCAATTTTTGCATGGTTGTTAGAGACCATGTACCAAATTTCAGCCGGATCGGATGAAATTTGCTTCTCTTAGAGGCCTCGCAATCCAAATCGGGGGATCGGTTTATATGGGGGCTATATATAATTATGGACCGCTGTGGACCAATTTTTGCATGGTTGTTAAAGACCATATACTAACACCATGTACCAAATTTCAGCTGGATCGTATGAAATTTGCTTCTTTTAGAGGCCTCGCAAGCCAAATCGGGGGATCGGTTTATATGGGGGCTATATATAATTATGGACCGATATGGACCAATTTTTGCATGGTTATTATAGACCATATACTAATACCATGTACCAAATTTCAGCCGTATCGGGTGAAATTTGCTTCTCTTAGAGGCCTCGCAAGCCAAATTTGGGGGTACGTTTATATTGGGGCTATACGTAAAAGTGGACCGATATGGCCCATTTGCAATACCATCCGACCTACATTAATAACAACTACTTGTGCCAAGTTTCAAGTCGATAGCTTGTTTCGTTCGGTAGTTAGCGTGATTTCAACAGACGGACGGACGGACGGACATGCTCACATCGACTCAGAATTTCACCACGACCCAGAATATATATACTTTATGGGGTCTTAGAGCAATATTTCGATGTGTTACAAACGGAATGACAAAGTTAGTATACCCCACATCCTATGGTGGAGGGTATGAAAAAAATATAAAAGTGAATAATTTCTTCAACATTATTTGTGTTACAGAAAAAGGTGCAAAGGTGACGAGTATGTTAGGCAATGAGCAAAATCGTCTTTGGGAAAAATTTTTCCAAGCATATAATATTTTTGGGCTCAAAATGCTTCCAAACATATAATATGTTCACATAAAACAAACATATTAATGATTCGGCAGTATCCAATAATATATGTGCTTCCTGCAAAATATGTTTGGAACATATGTTAAAGAAGCGATTTTTTTTGAGGGTGCACCCAAACATACCCCCGTAAAAAATTATATGTGCAACGTGTAAATTTATGTTATAGTCTTATAAAGAATTTTTATTGAAAACATTTTTTTCTTATTTTATTTACAATTTTGTACGTTACTAAAATACATAAACTAAATCTTTACTTAACGTTTGCTTTAACAGAAAATACATACTTAAATTTTTAGTCATAGTTTATAGCTATATGTTATATTTTAGCTATATGTCAAAATAAAATTAAGATAGTTTGATTAACTAATACGATATAGTATTGCCCTTGTTTATTAGAACTTGCTGTAATTGGTGAGGCATAGAACATACCAAGTTTTTCAGAGTTGTCTAACGATTTTTCCCATTCTGCCGTAATTGCAGACATCATTTCTTTGGGTGTTGTATATTTCTTGGACTTCGTAAATACCTTAGCGGATAATATGCCCCAGAGATATTCTCAAGTATTTAGATCGGGACTTAGCGCTGGCCAGTCCACACGCACAGAAAAAACATGTTTGGACATGGTTGCCGCATCCATTTAATGCTTATCTAGAGTATCAGGCCTGTTCCGATTTTCACTGAGATTCATTCGAATTCATTCGCAAATTAAATCGTACGTTTTATTGTTGTGTGTTCCGAGTATCGCACGAAATAATAGTGAAATTGAAATCGCAAGATTTCATTTCCATTAAGTTTCATGCACCTATCAGCTGTGAAATAGATCAGCTGACTTAAAAGACAAATTGGAGCCAGAAATTATATTTGAATATACAAAATGCCTTTTTTATATGAAATTGCGCGTGTTGAAATTAAGCGAAGACGTAAACTGCATTCCATTCGAAAAAATCGTAGAATGAGGTCCACAAACAATATAATGGACATGGACAATCAACAGTAAGTTCAAAGTTATCCAGTTGGCATATAAACTCTTACTTAATGAACACTTTCCAGATTTGTTGAGTCCTTTCGATTAGACAAAGAAACATTTACGATGCTTGCTGAAAAGATAGAGCCGTACTTGACACATCCAAAGATTCATGCAAATGTCCAATTAGCTGCAGTGCTACGTTTTCTTGCAACTGGCTCCTACCAACTTGGAGTTGCTAAGGACCATCATGTATGTATTGGACGAAGTACATTTTCCAAAATTCTGCACAACATCATAAGCCAAATGGAATCACAAATTTGCACAGAATATATAACCATACATATGGATGATGAAAAAATAGCGAAGTCTAAAGAACATTTTTATACTCAACATCAATTCCCTGGTGTCATCGCATGTGTTGACGGTACCCATATTAAAATTGTGAAGCCTACAAAAGACGAATCAGTATTCCTAAATCGAAAAGGATATTTCAGCTTAAATGCAATGATCGTAAGGCCAATATGTTAAGGCAAATTAGAACACTGGATAATACTAATCTTTTTCAGATTTGCGATTATAATTTAGAAATTTTGGCTGTTGATTCGTCTCATCCGGGAGCATGTCACGATGCCTTTATATGGAATAATAGTGAAGCTAGAGAAATATTTTCTAATTACCCAAACAGTTTTATATTAGCGGACTCTGCCTACATTCTAGAGAAGTTTGTTATGACACCCTTTAGAAATCCTCCAAACGGATCTGTGCAACATATTTATAATAAGAAACACGCTCAGGCGCGAAATGCAATAGAACGCTGTATAGGAGTTCTAAAAAGTAGATTTAGATGCTTACAAGGTACATTGCATTACGAACAAAAATTCGTGTGCAGTATTGTAAATGTATGTTGTGCACTTCACAATATATGCCGCAAGCGCAACATCAGGATGCCTCGAAATCAAAATTCAACCACCGAACATGTTACATTCGACCACATCGACGACGATGATTCCGTATCCATGGAGGAAGAAAGTGATGTTGCAGTTAGAATAAGGAATCGAATTGCCGAAAGTCTCACCTAAATGGATGGCAACCAAAAATTATTTTAAAGAGCAATGTAGTTTCGGAATACCTACAGACATTTCGACAGATTTTTTTGTTTTAATAAAAATACTGTTTTTTATAAAGTAATATATACTTTGTATATTTTTATTGCAATTTAATTTTAAATCTTAAGACCGGTATTTAGTGTGTAACACTTACAATTCAAACTTAAAAAATAAGAATAAAAATATGCCCGTTTTTGCCAGTGTATTAATTCAATTCAACGGTAAACTAAAATAAAAGTTTTATCTATGAAATGCCAACTTAGTACCGGTCCTAACATTGAAATTAGTTTAAGAAGATAAAAAATTAATTTTACATTAACATTCAGTACATAAAAAATAATTTGTAATTACCAAATCTTATTTGGTTTTGAGATCCATTACCAATTTTAAAAGAAACTAAAAAATTGTATTTCAAATTATAGGATTTTTACATGCGGTCTTAGGCGTATAAAATTGTAGAAATTGGTATCGCTTTTCAAATCTTGCTGCCACTTAAATGATCACCAATGATTGTTTTAAGTTCTTGAAAAATTTGATTTTGTTCGGCCAGAGCTGAATGTACACCATCGAGGGTATTTGCAATTCTTTGCATAATATCATTTTGGGTATTACACAAACCTTCTAAATCTTCAGGTGCCTGAGACCGTCGAATTCGTTTTGCTTTTCTTTCAACGTCGATTTCTGCGTTTGGCTTGATTGATTCGTGTGTCTCATTTTCCTTGTCCTCCGTTATGAGTGATTCTGATAGTTCTTCCTTTTAATTGTTGCCACAAAATACTTTTGCTCCGCTTATACCATCCACCATTACATGAAGACCACAAATCTGTGATATTCTTTCCTCTGCCGCTGATAATACAAGTTGATTGTAAGGACCTCCACCAGTTGCCTTCGTTTCCCTCTTGTTGTGTGACAACTTTTTGCGAATCGATATTTTCCAGTCGGACCAAACCTTTGAAAGGGACAACTGCATGCATTCATAATAAAATTATCTATATTTTATATACATACTTTTTTCCAACCAGCTATGTCTTTAATTGGTGGTCCAACACTGTTGAGAGACACCGTCAGATCTTGCCACTTTTTATCAGCCACAACCCTATCGCTTTTAACGAAACCTTTCGCGATATCGCTATTTTTTTCCATAAACTCCAGGAATATGTCTTCCTGTTGTTGGCTTTTATGTTTTCGACTACAAAGAAAGATGCTTTAACAAAAGGAAACAAAATTTCAATTTTTATACTTACGTGTTGCCTGACATGCCGCCTAATTTGGTTTGTTTATTTTTGTTTACAGGGACGTCATATTTGAAAACAGAGTTGATATTCTTCTTTTCCATCTGTTTCTCGTTTACTTTTGCGATAACTGGAACACAATCACTACGAATCGCAAAACTTGAGTTTATTAACAACAACGAAACAAAATGTTTTTGGAAAACTTACATTTTTAACTAATTTATTGTAAATAGTGATACATTGCCATCATAATTAAACTCAAAACAGATTGAATTTCATAATGTTTGAATCTTAAAGTTAGTATTCAAGTGTTAAAGTTGAAAAATTAGAGTAAAATTTCAAATTCGCAAACAAATTTTCAGCCGAATTGAAAACGCAAAGTTTTTGCGATTTTCGGTTGCTGGAACACAACATAAAATCGGGATCGCAAAATTCTTGCGATTGCGGTAATTAGAACAGACCTGTATGTAATTGTCGCGAAAACCATATATTTTGTCTTTGTACAAATAATTTTCGAGCGAAGAAAAATATATGCTGGCAATAAGCATTTAAATGGTTCTGAAATGCCGCATACATGCTCTAATATTATTTAAATGATAGAATTTGAGACCATTACATGGTCGGGAAAATCATGTACCTGACCATTCAATTTTTCGACTTTTTGCAGGGAAAAAAGTATTTTTATAGGTTACGTATAGACATGTCTAGAACCATTACATGGCCATAAAGACTGTACAATTCTGGATACGCTCCTTGAATAGTGGACTGCCAAGCGATTGCGGTTAAAGAGTCTCCAAGAATTGTAAAATACCAAAAAGAGAAAATATAAAGAAAAGGCAAGATTTCAGGTTTTGTCTGGAACTTTATTGGGATGGCAGCTTACCAAGCGGAATGACGATGCACAATTGAATTATAAAAAATACCATCAGACATATCAAGTGTACAAATTCGTTAATTCAGCAATTCATTTTAATGGTAGAGAAGGACGAATATCGCTAATATTAAATTTGAGTGAAAGCTTTCACTGAAGAGAGAAGCAAGGAGTTGCCACTTTCTCTATGCTAGGTAATTCACAATTTCTATTTGATACTTCTGTTATTTCAATTCAATATTGTCAATTTCTTTATGATTCTAATTAAAATATAAAATTAATTAAGTAAATACAATTCAATTATACATATTCATTATATAGTATTTGAAATGACGTAAAGATGGTTGAACAGGGTTCAACAAAGACCATGTACATTGTTTTCGAGACCATTTAATTTTTTAATTTTTTGGCAGTGAAAAGCATTTTATAAAAACATTGAGCAGGTACACACGATTTTCATTTTGCGCGTCAGTCGTGTGTTGATTGTCTCTTGGAATGGACGGACAATACGAAATTACTGTGTTTTGTGTTAATTTATTTATTCGGAAGTGGCACGTGGTTTTAAGTGAACACAAAAAAGGAAAGTGTAATTGAAAAAAATGTACCTGTTTCTTGTTCTGCATTTTATTTTTATTTACAGTTACATGATGTCTGCGTTGGTACATTTGATGGGCACGAAGTAAATATGGAATGATCACTATTGTTGAAATTGAACAAAAAATAGAGTGTATCAAAATATGTGATGTTTGCTTGCACGACATTATAAATACAAATAAACAATGAATTAGTTCATAAATAAATAAAAACAAATAAATACAGTTAATTTTGTGTTTTCTTTTCTCAAGTGGCATCCTTTTTTCGACGACGAAAAAAGGTTTTTCATAAAGATCAAAACATATTAGGTTGTGACCATGTTTTTTTAACTGGAAGAAAAACATTTTTGATGAATACCATACCATACCACAATGGTCAATTTTGATTCAAACAAAATTCTTTTTATCAATATAAAAACATTTTAGATGAGGACAATTTTATTTTTCTTAGAACCATGTTCACTGAACCAACATGGTTGCAGTTGAAAATGTTACATGGTCGCCGCAAAAACAGCTCCTATCGTATTATTTTGCTCTTCGAATATGATTGTGACAATCATGTTTCTTCTCTGCGTGCAGTAAAGGTATATCACGAGACTTAAAAAAGTTTTTTGTAAGGCGTGCAACATGGCTGGGAGCATTATCTTGTTGGAAAGTCCAAATTTCACCATATAACTCATCTGCAAAATCTATTAAATTGTTCTCCCATAAATGGACATATATAACTCTGCGTTCATTTTAGTGGGGAAAAAACATATTTTAGATTTTCCTCTTGCTCCAAAAGCTGACCATACCATAAGAGATCCACCTCCATGGGTGCGTTTATAGCAAGTTTGACGAGGGTACCGAGAATCTCGCCAATATTTGTGATGGCCATCAGGACCATCCAAATTGAATTTCTTTTCGTCGCTAAATATAACCGTTTCGAACTCTTTGTCCAAAAACTTGTATTTTTCAGCAGAAGAAATACGACCATTTTTATGATGTTGTGTTAACCGCGGTTTAGGACTATTATTTTCGTATTTTAGTCCTATATCGTGCTTGATAATTTGCTGAATTCGTTGACTAGTCACATTCAGACCCAATTCTACTTTTATTTCTCTGCAGCTCATATTTTCATTGGCAGCAAGTTGGTGAATATGTCGCTTTGTCCTTTGGTCAATGGTTGGAATGCGCCCACTGCGTTTATATGTGCATGAAGATAAATTGTAAATTTAACTAGTCGAGGCACAAACCAGGTAGTTTTTGCCTGCGCACCTAATGGGTTAATTACAATTTGGGGAGATAAAATATTTAATTAAATTCAGCACTTTCCAACATATTTGCGCAAAATATTTTGGTATTAAACGAAAGATCTTGAAGAGTACTATAAATGCAAGTGGTTGTCATGTTCTAAAGCGTCCCATAAATGTTAGTTTTGCAGCTATATTTTAAAAGTCAGTTTGTCTAACTTGAAATAAAGTTAAACTACGCCCACTGTGCAATACCTGCTCTAGATTTTTTGGTATCAAATGAAAGCTCTTGATGAGTACTATAAATCCAAGTGGTTGTTATATTCGAAAGCATTATAGAAATATCGATTTTTATCAGAAGAAAATTATTTTTTTAGAATTTCAAAAAAGTGCACATTGGCCCACTGTGCAACACCTGCTCTACAGTGTTTGGTATCAAATGAAAACTCTTGATGAGTTCTATAAATGCAAGTGTTTTTTTTTTCGAAAGTTTCCAAAAAAATTGTTTTAAGCAAAAGTAAAATTAATTTGTGAAATTTTAGAAAATATCGCACCAGCGCCCACTGTGCAAAACCTGCTCTAGATTTTTTGGTATCAAATGAAAGCTCTTGACGAGTACTATAAAGGCAAGTGGTTGTCATGTTCGAAAGCATCATAGAAATATCGATTTTTATCAAAAATATAATTAATATGTCAGAATTTAAAATATAGTGCACGCGGGCCCACTGTGCAATACCTGCTCTAGATTTTTTGGTATCAGATGAAAGCTCTTAGGTTAGGTTAGGTTAGGTGGCAGCCCGATGTATCAGACGCACTTAGACTAGTCAGTCCATTGTGATACCACCTTGGTGAACTTCTCTCTTATCACTGAGTGCTGCCCGATTCCATGTTAAGCTCAATGAATAAAGTTAAACTACGCCCACTGTGCAAAACCTGCTCTAGATTTTTTGGTATCAAATGAAAGCTCTTGATAAATCTATAAATCCAAGTGGTTGTTATATTCGAAAGCATCATAGAAATATCGATTTTTATCAAAAAGAAAATTACTTTTTTAGAATTTCAAAAAAGTGCCCATTGGCCCACTGTGCAACACCTGCTCTACAGTGTTTGGTATCAAATGAAAACTCTTGATGAGTAGTATAAATGAAAGTGGTTTTTATTTTCGAAAGTTTCCCAAAAAATTTTTATTTTATAAATTAAATTAAATTAAATTTATTTTATATATTTTTAGTGTTTACAGAGTTCGCATTTAAATGACTGTATTTGATAAATGTAGTAATAATTATAACATGCTTTACATACAGGCCTACGACATTTTTCGCAAATTAACCCAATTTGTTCCCTCTTTGTAATATATTTTTGTTGGTTTTTGCCCTTCGAAAGTTAGCAACACTGCAAATGAAAGCTATTGATCAGTACTATAAATACATTTCTCTCTTGGCTCTCGTCATGAGTCCACTCTTTCTAATGTTGTGTTTGTAAGTAGAACATCATATAGATTCGTGTTTGGCACAAGTTGCAACCTGCAACATTTGTTAAGGAGTACAAAATCACGCGCGCAAATGCTCTACTTTTTTGTATTAAGAGAAAGCTCTAGTACTATAAACGCATTTCTCTCTTGACTCTCGTCATGATTCCGCTCTATATTTTCTAATGTTGTGTTCAAGGATGCCAATTCAGCTGGCAATTTTGGATTTGACGATTTTGGACTCAAAAAATGAACTAGAAACCAGTGTGACCAGTTTAGCATTATTTAAAAAATGTAGGAGGTGGTTCCCTTTTGCCCGAATATTTGAAAATAGAAAGTAGAGGATTGTCGGTACATAAGTGTATAATTTTTCCTCAGGCTCCTTTCAGTTTTTTTTTTAACACAGAAAAAATATCAGTAGTTAAACTAACGCTAAATTTAACTTATTTTTATTGGAAAAAATTTATCTGCTTGTAGTTAAATTTTATTATTTTTATCGAAATTTTCCACAGCTTAATGAAATCTTACTTTTTTAAGTATGTCTCAAACATTTTATGAACTAAACGTGAGTATAAAGTTCAATGACCGTACACATAAGTTCAATATGAACTAAAGCAAAAGAAGATTTTCGTACGATTCCCGAAAATAGTAAGAATGAACTATTGTATGGTTAAAATGTTCATGATTTGGCGCCAAAATCCCTGGCTTCTTTACTTTTAGTTAATTTTTTCTTCTATGAGATGATGTAATTTCGTGAACTGTAGTTAAAAAACACAACAGGACATTAAAATTTCCTACTTTTAACAACGCTTGGTGGAAATCTCCAAATGTGGAGTAAAATTAAGTTCAATTTTCGTGCGAGATAGTTCATTCTTCCTATAAAACAGTTCACTTTTTTCGGTATAAGTAAAAAACTTTTTTAAGTAAATTTACTTAAAGTTGACAGGCAACGTAGGGGGTTCTTAATTTTCCGGTATATGTTTGGGAAAAGCATGTTCTTCGTGTCCAACACTTTAACAAATGTTAATATGGTAAATATTAAGTACTTTTACTTTTTCCGATTTCCTTGACAAACCGCGCTTGAAATTCACAGGAAATGTAGAAGATTGTACAACGATTTGAATACAGAACAATTAAAGAACACAAAATTGGTTGAAAGGGAAAACCCCCTACCCGACGTTTGTTAAGCCGGTCCGTTTTACATCTGCATAACCGCCCTATTTCTGTATATAAACGATAAAGCAAGTAGTCCGATTTTTTATACCCTAAAACACATAGTGGTCAGGGTATAATAAGTTTGATCTGCCAAATATTGATTTTAGACCCCATAAAATATATACCGATCGACTCAGAATCACCTTCTGAGTCGATCTAGCGCTTGGTGTCCGTCCGTCCGTCCATGTATTTGTTGTTCGCAGGATTCCGGTCGCGATTATTAACCGATTTTGATTAAATACAGGGTGTTTTTTGGTCACAAGGACGAAAGCTCTTGAATTTGGAAGAAATCGGATCAAATTTAGATATAGCTCCCATATATATGTATCGCCCGATTTCGACAAATGGGGTCACGTTGCACATCTTTACTAACCGATCGTCGTCAAATATGGCACAAAGTAATCTTTTACATCACCCTTTAAGTCCGCAAAATTTTACTGAAATCGGTTCAGATTTATATATAGCTCCCATATATATGTATCGCCCGATTTTGCCAAATTTTTGCCGTAAAACTCTTATTTATAAACCGATTGTACTCAAATTTGGTTAATTGTAATCTTCTGTAGCACTAACTGTATGTGCAAAGTTTCATCGAAATCGGTTCTGATTTAGATATATATGTATCGCCCGAGTTAGCTGAATGTGGCCATAATAACCTTATTTTTTACCATAGAGGCCTCATTTATTAACTAATCGTACTAAAATTTTGCACAAGGTAACGGTCTGTGATATTAATCATACCTGCAAAATATTATACAAATTGGTCCAGATTTAGATATAGCTCCCATATATGTGTATCGGTCGATTTTCCCAAATATAATATATAATTGGCCATAATACTCTTATTTATTAACCAATGTTACTCAAAGTTCAATTTTTGATGTACTAGCCGATCGTATTTAGACTTGCATGCAGCTCTTACAAAATAATATTGCCCGATTTTTACAAATTTGGATTTATTACCCACAATTAATTGAGCGATTTCTTCTTTTTTTAATAATGGACTGAATATTACTGTCATACTAACTCTGTAGGTGCAAAATCAACTATAGCTCCTAATATCGAACATTTCTGCTCAGATTGTGACAAGACTACCATAAACATGTACTTCTTTATGTTCTTAAATATGAAAATGCGGTTTATCACCCAACCCTATACCATATATGTTACCTATACCACAAACAATGTCTACTAATTCTGTAGGGATGGATTAGGGTATGATATATTCGGCCCCGCCCGACTTTCTACTTTACTCACTTGTTTTAAATGTACGTGACACATGTGTGGAAACCATAGAGTGATTAATCAGTACTTCAGTTTTTGTGCCAGACTTCCTCTGACCCTACTCTTTAAAAGAGTTAAAATCTTTTCGAATTTGTTTTTAGATCTAAGGATATCGTTGGCTAAGTTTATGAAAATATGATTCGAGAGGCGCAGCGAAGCGGGGCGGGTTAAGCTAATTTTGACAAAATTTTCTATAGAAATAAAATTTTGACAAAATTTTCTATATTCGGCCCCGCCCGACTTTCTACTCAATTGTTTTAAATGTACGTGACACATGTGTGGAAACCATAGAGTGATTAATCAGTACTTCAGTTTTTGTGCCAGACTTCCTCTGACCCTACTCTTTAAAAGAGTTAAAATCTTTTCGAATTTGTTTTTAGATCTAAGGATATCGTTGGCTAAGTTTATGAAAATATGATTCGAGAGGCGCAGCGAAGCGGGGCGGGTTAAGCTAATTTTGACAAAATTTTCTATAGAAATAAAATTTTGACAAAATTTTCTATAGAAATAAAATTTTGACAAAATTTTCTATAGAAATAAAATTTTGACAAAATTTTCTATAGAAATAAAATTTTGACAAAATTTTCTATAGAAATAAAATGTTGACAAAATTTTCTATAAAAATAAATTTTTTACAAAATTTTCTATAGAAATAAATTTTGACAAAATTTTCTATAGAAATAAAATTTTGAAAAAATTTTCTATAGAAATAAAATTTTGACAAAATTTTCTATAGATATAAAATTTTGAAAAATTTTCTATAGAAATAAAATTTTGACAGAATTTTCTATAGAAATAAAATTTTGAAACAATTTTCTATAGAAATAAAATTTTAACAAAATTTTCTATAAAAATAAAATTTTGACAAAATTTTCTATAGAAATATTGACAAAATTTTAACTAATTTTTCTATAGAAATAAAATTGTTACAAAATTTTCTATAGAAACAACATTTTGATTAAATTTTCCATAGAAATAAAATTTTGACAAAAATTTCTATAGAAATAAAATTTTGACAAAAATTTCTATAGAAATAAAATTTTCACAAATTTTTCTATATAAATAAAATTTTGACAAAATTTCCTACAGAAATAAAATTAAGACAAAATTCCCTGTAGACATAAAATTTTGACAAAGTTTTATATAGAAATAAAATTTTGATAATTTGTCAAAATTTTCCATAGATATAAAATTTTGACAAAATTTTCTATAGAAATGAAATTTTGACAAAATTTTCTATAGAAATCCTTTTTTGATAAGATTTTCCATAGAAATAAAATTTTGACAAAATTTTCTATAGAAATAAAATTTGACAAAATTTTCTATAGAAATAAAATTTTGACAAAATTTTCTATAGAAATAAAATTTTGACAAAATTTTCTATAGAAATAAAATTTTGACAAAATTTTCTACAGTGATAAAATTTTAACAAAATCTTCTATAAGAATGAAATTTGACAAAAATTTTGGCAACCATAACGGCAGGTCTATATCGATCCATCATTAAATATTTTTATACCCTCCATCATAGGATGGGGGTATATTAACTTTGTCATTCCGTTTGTAACACATCGAAATATTGCTCTAAGACCCCATAAAGTATATATATTCTGGGTCGTGGTGAAATTCTGAGTCGATCTGAGCATGTCCGTCCGTCCGTCCGTCCGTCCGTCCGTCCGTCCGTCCGTCAGTCCGTCCGTCCGTCTGTTGAAATCACGCTAACTTCCGAACGAAACAAGCTATCGACTTGAAACTTGGCACAAGTAGTTGTTATTGATGTAGGTCGGATGGTATTGAAAATGGGTCATATCGGTCCACTTTTACGTATAGCCCCCATATAAAGGGACCCTCAGATTTGGCTTGTGGAGCCTCTAACAGAAGCATATTTCATCCGATCCGGCTGAAATTTGGTACATGGTGTTGGTATATGGTCTCTAATAACCATGCAAAAATTGGTCCATATCGGTCCATAATTATATATAGCCCCCATATAAACCGATCCCCAGATTTGGCTTGGGGAGCCTCAAAGAGAAGAAAATTTCATCCGATCCGGCTGAAATTTTGTACATGATGTTGGTATATGGTCTCTAACAACCATGCAAAAATTGGTCCATATCGGTCCATAATTATATATAGCGCCCATATAAACCGATCCCCCGATTTGGCTTGCGGAGCCTTTAAGAGAAGCAAATTTCATCCGATCCGGCTGAAATTTGGTACATGGTGTTAGTATATGGTCTCTAACAACCATGCAAAAATTGGTCCACATCGGTCCATAATTATATATAGCCCCCATATAAACCGATCCCCCGATTTGGCTTGCAGAGCCTCTAAGAGAAACAATTTTCATCCGATCCGGCAGAAATTGGGTACATGGTGTTAGTATATGGTCTCTAACAACCATGCAAAAATTGGTCCATATCGGTCCATAATTATATATAGCCCCCATATAAACCGATCCCCCGATTTGGCTTGCGGAGCCTCTAAGAGAAGCAAGTTTCATCCGATCCGGCTGAAATTTGGTACATGGTGTTAGTATATGGTCTCTAACAACCATGCAAAAATTGGTTCACATCGGTTCATAATTATATATAGCTCCCATATAAACCGATCCCCCGATTTGGCTTGCGGAGCCTCTAAGAGAAGCAAATTTCATCCGATCCGGCTGAAATTTGGTACATGGTGTTAGTATATGGTCTCTAACAACCATGTAAAAATTGGTCCATATCGGTCCATAATTATATATAGCCCCCATATAAACCGATCACCAGATTTGACCTCCGGAGCCTCTTGGAAGACCAAAATTAATCTGATTCAGTTGAAATTTGGTACGTGGTGTTAATATATGGCCTCAAACACCCATGCAAAAATTGGTCGATATCGGTCCATAATTATATATAGGCCCCAAATAAACCGATCCCCAGATTTGACCTCCGGAGCACCTTGGAAGAGCAAAATTCCTCCCATTCGGTTGAAATTTGGTACGTGATGTTAGTATAGGGTATCCAACAACCATGCAGGAATTGGTCCTATCAGTCCATAATAATATATAGCTCCCATATAAACCGATCCCCAGATTTGACCTCCGATGCCTTTTGGAGGAGCAAAATTCATCCGATCTGGTTGAAATTTTGTACGTGGTGATAGTATATGAAATTTTACAACCATGTGAGTTGAAATTTGTGGATGACAGTCTTTCGTAGAAGTTTCTACGCAATCCATGATGGAGGGTACATAAGCTTCGGCCTGGCCGAACTTACGGCCGTATATACTTGTTTCTATATAAACCGATTCGTAAAACCGTAGTGATTCCAATTAAGAAAATAAATGTAAGAAGTTACCGGCTTAAGTAGGATTTTGTACACCGAAAAAAAGTAAACTGATTTATAGGAAGAATGAACTACCTCGCAAGGAAATTGAACTAAATTTTACTCCACATTTTGAGATTTCCACAAAGCGTTGTAAAACCAGGAAATTTTAATGCCCTTTTGTACTTTTTAACAGCAGTTCACGAAATTACACCCTCTTATAGAAGAAAATATTAACTAAAAGTTAAGAAGAAAATCATTGGCACCAAATCATGACCATTTTAACCATGCAGTAGTTCATTCTTACTATTGTCATTGAACTTTATTCCCACATTAAGTTCATAAAATTTTTGAGGCATACTTAAAAAAAGTAAAATTTCATTAAGTTTTGGAAAATTTAAAAAAAATAATAATAAAATTTAATTTCTAGCAAATAATTTTTTTCCAATAAAAATAATTTTAATTTAGCGTTAGTTTAGCTACGGAAATCTTTTTCTGTGTACGCACTCCATACATAGGATTTAGTCGAAATATTCCATATGTTTGCAATGTTTTCAACCTCACATCCGTCATTCCTTAAAGATTGATATCACCATCCAGGTGTGATGACAAATATAGTGTAGAAAGTGCTCGTTGGTATAACTACGACAAAGTCGCCAATATGTCTACCAAAATGACAAAGACACAACGGTATCTTAATAATTTGGCAAATTCCCAAAAATATGATTGTAACAACATTGGCTACATGAAAAATAGGCTAGTTCTCCAAGTTAATGAACCCTACTGCCTATTGGATGTTTTTTCAAATCGCATACCATTGGAATACTTCACACCTTTTAAGGTTTTATTTTTAACAAGGACTAATGATACAGGATAACATCATCATTCACTCAGTTATGAAAAATAGCACTTCCTTGTAACCTCCCCAATTCAAGGAATCCGAATTTGCTACACCAAGTTTCCATGCAATCACGCATACTGTCAGACCTCAATCGATTCATGGGATGCCAATATCAAAGATGACAGTTCCGAAAAGACTTTTACTTTTGTGTTTTGCCAAAATAAAAAATTGGCAAAATAAGAAAAATTGAATTCTATTAAATTTAAAAACAAAAAAAAAACGGTACAACAGGAAAATACGGACCATTTGAAGATATCCACCACACCACATGTCAGACTTGTCACAAACGCCTTGACAGCTAATGTGACATGCAACATATCGGTTTGGGGATTATGCGAGAAATTCGCATAAATTTCACACTCGCCAACAACGATTCATTCACAAAGCCCCCACTCCCACAGCCTCCCCATCACCGTCAAATTGGACAGCCTAGCTACCATTACCAATGGATTTCCATCAGTGGTAAAAACTAAGGCATTTTGGCACGTGTATGGAATCGCCCACCACCACAGCTATTCCTGAAACGAAATGGCAAAAAAAAAAAAAAACAAACCAAACGAACAATAATAAAAATTGGTTTGCTATGCACAAGTACGATGGCAAAGACAATCGGCAATTTCTGACATTAAACAACCGACAAATGTGACGTGACGTTTCTAAAACCCAAATGAGAATGTCAGTTTCATTTCGCGGTTGCCTAAATAAAGAGATCAATTATTATTTTTTTTCGCTCAAGACGTAAATACGATTCAATTTTTTTTAGAATGTGACTCAGAACTAAATAAAATCCCATAATTGTTCTGAAAATATTTAAAACGTTTACAGCATTCACACTACGCTCCAAATATTCGCTTTTGGGCGTTTGAAAGCTACATTTTATATGGAAACACAATTTGAAAATCTCAAAAAAAATGAGACATTTATCCCGATGTCAAGTTACAGGATGGCAACCAACAGAATTATTGCAAATGCCCACACGGATAGAAAAGGTTGTTTTTCATATCTTTTGGCGAAACAAATCGAGGGGTCTAAACATAATTAGGAACCGATATAGACCAATTTTCGCATTTTAGTTAGAGAGTGTATCTGACGTCTTATTTCGAATTTCAACCATATCGAATGAAATTTGCTCCTTCAAGAGGCTCCAGAAGTCAAATTAGGGTAACAGTTTATATTGTGGATATAGACCAAGTTTTGGATAATTGTTATGGACTATTTAAGTTTTGAATAATTGTAAGAAGGCAGATACTGACATGACAAATTTCAACTGGATCGGAAGAACTTTGATCCTACTAGAGGACCCGAAAAACTCATAACTTACCCTTAATTATACGCTAAACCACATAGTGGTCAGGCTATGATAACTTTGATCTGCCAAAAAATGTGCCTACCAGAAATATTGACTTTAGACCCCATAAAATATATACCGATCGACTCAGCATCACCACCTGAGTAGAGGTGTGCGCGTGACATGAAATTTTCATGACACGCCTGAATCACGTGAGTCGTGAACAAAATTTGAAGGAACTCTCGGAATGTGCGTGAATGGGACTAAAGGGTGATACGATCAAAATTTGGTCAAGGGAAAACGCGTGTAAATCGGTGAAATCGTTTATTTAAAACATCAAATTAAATTTCTTTTTCAAGTTCAATTAGTATAAAATTCAGGAAAAATATTCAGTTAGGCTTTCGCTTTTCCAAATCCGAATTGCCGGGCCTCACGCTTGACACCTGCCATCAGATTTTGTACAGCCACCTTGTCCACCTTCTTCGCCGCAGAAAGCCAGTTTGCCTTGAACTGCTGCTCGTCCTTAGCAGTTTTTATACCCCCCACCATAGGATGGGGGTATATTAACTTTGTCATTCCGTTTGTAACACATCGAAATATTGCTCTAAGACCCCATAAAGTATATATATTCTGGGTCGTGGTGAAATTCTGAGTCGATCTGAGCATGTCCGTCCGTCTGTTGAAATCACGCTAACTTCCGAACGAAACAAGCTATCGACTTGAAACTTGGCACAAGTAGTTGTTATTGATGTAGGTCGGACGGTATTGCAAATGGGCCACATCGGTCCACTTTTACGTATAGCCCCCATATAAACGGACCCCCAAATTTGGCTTGCGATTGCTCTACGAGAAGCAAATTTCATCCGATCCGGCTGAAATATGGTACATGGTGTTAGTATATGGTCTCTAACAACCGTGCAAAAATTGGTCCATATCAGTCCATAATTATATATATCACCCATATAAACCGATCCACAGATTTAGTTTGCAGAGCCTCTAAGAGAAGCAAATTTCATCCGATCCGGCTAAAATTTGGTACATGGTGTTAGTATATGGTCTCTAACAACCATACAGAAATTGGTGCATATCGGTCCATAATTACATATAGCCCCCATATAAACCGATCCCCCGATTTGGCTTGCGGAGCCTCTAGGAGAACGAAATTTCATCCGATCCGGCTGAAATTTGGTACATGGTGTTAGTATATTGTCTCTAATGACGTATTGTACGTATTGTTAGTATATGATCTCTAACAACCATGCAGGAATTGGTCCATATCGGTCCATAATTGTATATAGCCCCCATATAAATCGATCCACAGATTTGTCCTCCGGAGCCTCTTGGAGGAGCAAAATTCTTCCGATCCGGTTGAAGTTTGGAGCATTGTGTTAGAATGTGGTCTCTAAGAAACACGCAAGAATTGGTCAATATCGGTCCATAATTATATATAGCCCCCATATAAACCGTTCCCCAGATTTGATCTCCGGAGCCTCTTGGAGGAGCAAAATTTATCCGATCCCGTTGAAATTTGCAACGTGGTGTTAGTATAAGGCCGCAAATAACCATGCCAAAATTGGTCCGTATCGGTCTATAGTTATATATAGCCGATCCCCAATCACACAAAAATTGGTCCATATCGGTTCATAACCATGGTTGCCACTCGAGCCAAAAATAATCTACCAAAATTTTAGTTTTATAGGAAACATTGTCAAAATGTTATTTCTATATGAAATTTTGTCAAAATTTTATTTTTATAGAAAATTTTGTCAAAATTTTATTTCTACAGAAAATTTTTTCCAAATTTTATTTCTATAGAAAATTTTGTCAAAATTTTATTTCTATAGAAAATTTTGTCAAAATTTTATTTCTATAGGAAATTTTGCCAAAATTTTATTTCTATAGAAATTTTTTTTCAAATTTTATTTCTATAGAAAATTTTTTCCAAATTTTACTTCTATAGAAAATGTTGTCAAAATTTTATTTTGTCAAAATTTTATTTCTATAGAAACTTTTAACTTAATTATATACGTATTTAATCGGCCTTTTTAGTTTAATATATACCACGTATGGACTATGTGGTATATATTACGGTGTTAGCAAATTTTAAGACACCTTGCCATCGGCAAGTGTTACCGCAACCCAAGTAATTCAATTGTGGATGACAGTCTTCAGTAGAAGTTTCTACGCAATCCATGGTGGAGGGTACATAAGCTTCGGCCTGGCCGAACTTACTATATATACTTGTTTTGGTCTTCTTTAGGTTCCGCTGGACAATAGCCCAGTATTTCTCAATTGGGCGGAGCTCTGGCGTGTTGGGAGGGTTCTTGTCCTTGGGAACCACCTGCACGTTGTTGGCGGCGTACCACTCCATGGCCTTTTTACCGTAATGGCAAGATGCCAAATCCGGCCAAAACAGTACGGAACAACCGTGTTTCTTCAGGAAAGGCAGCAGACGTTTATTCAAACACTCTTTCACGTAAATTTCTTGGTTGACAGTCCCGGAAGCTATGAAAATGCTGCTTTTCAAGCCATAGGTACAGATGGCTTGCCAAACCAGATATTTCTTTGCGAACTTTGACAGTTTAATGTGCTTGAAAATATCTGCTACCTTTCCCCTTCCTTTTGCCGTATAAAACTTCTGTCCCGGAAGCTGCTTGTAGTCGGCTTTGACGTAGGTTTCGTCGTCCATTACCACGCAGTCAAACTTCGTCAGCATCGTCGTGTACAGCCTCCGGGATCGTGCTTTGGCCGTCGTATTTTGTTTATCATCGCGATTTGGAGTCACTACCTTCTTGTAAGTCGATAGTCCGGCTAGTTTTTTGGCTCGATGCACGGTTGTAGACGATACACCCAGCTTATTTTCGGCATCTCGGAGAGGTTAGGGTTTCGCTTGAAACTACCGGCAACTCTCTTTGTGGTCTCAGCGGCTTCCGGTTTTCGATTTCCCCTCGATCCAGACTTCCTGGCTGTCGACAAACGTTCCCCAAATACTTTAATTACATTTGTAACGGTTGATTTGGCAACTTTTAGCGATGTTTCCAGCTTTGCGTGCGAGTAGCTCGGATTTTCGCGATGCGCGAGCAAAATTTTGATACGCTGCTCTTCTTGCTTGGACGGCATTTTGACAACTGAAGAGTGAATTCCAAAATCAAAATAGGAGCAACATTCTACACACACACACCTTCAAAATGAGGGGTGTTCAGGTTTTTTAAATGCAAAATTGAAAGAAATATGTCAAGTTTATATTGACCAAATTTTGACCGTATCACCCTTTAAAATGAATATGTTGTGCGTGCGTGAGAAATCAAATCGTTTCGTGAGTGTGCGTGAATAAAATTTCTGCAACATCACACTTACGAAAAAAATCTATATTTAATTCATACTCGTATGTAAATTGAAATTTATTTAGCTCTCGAACTATTTTTGAATTTTGTTACCTTTGCTGATTTCCGTTTGGAAAATGTCGAGAGTCTCGTGAATTTGTCGTGAATCACGTGAATTGTCGTGTGTGTGTCTTTAAAAGTTGTTCGTGAGTGAGTACTGGTTTTTATTTCGTGAATGTGCGTGATTGGCTACCACAGCGTGCGTGAATAAACATTTTGCTTCGTGAATATGCGTGAGTGTGATGAAATTTCAGTCACACGCACACCTCTACTCCTGAGTCGATCTTGCACTTGGTGTCCGTCCGTCCGTCCATGTATTTGTTGTTCGCAGGATTCCGGTCGCAATTATTAACCAATTTTGATAAAATTTGGTATGTGGCGTTTTTTTGGTACGAGGACGAACGCTGTTGAATTTGGAAAAATCGGATCAAATTTAGATATATCTCCCATATATATGTATCGCCCGAGTTCAATAAATGGGGTCAGATTACATTCATTTACTAACCGATCGGCGTCAAATTTGCCACAAAGTAATCCAATATATCGCCCTTTAAGTGTGCCAGACTTCATCGAAATCGGTTCAGAATATATGTATCATAAGTCCCTCATTTATCAACCGATGACTCAAAGTTGGCCAAATCTAATTTTCTATAATACTTACTATATGTGCAAAAAATCATCGAAATCGGTTCAGATTTAGATATACCTCCCATATATCGATCATTTTCCCAAATTTAGCCATAATACTCATATTTACTAACCAATATTGCTCAAATTTCAAATGTATCGTACATGTGGCTCTTACATAAATCTATTATCCTATTCTTAGGAATTTGGCTTTATTACCCACACTAATTGAGCGATTTCATCTTTTCTTATACCCTAAACCACATAGTGGTCAGGGTATAATATGTTTGATCTGCAAAAAAATGTGCCTACCAAAAATATTGATTTTAGACCCCATAAAATATATACCGATCGACTCAGATTCACCTTCTGAGTCGATCTAGCGCTTGGTGTCCGTCCGTCTGTTCATGTATTTGTTGTTCGCAGGATTCCGGTCGCAATTATTAACCGATTTTGATGAAATTTGGTACAGGGTGTTTTTTGGTCACAAGGACGAACGCTATTGAATTTGGAAGAAATCGGATCAACTAACCGTTCGTCGTCAAATATGGCACAAAGTAATCTTTTACATCACCCTTTAAGTCCTCAAAATTTTATCGAAATCGGTTCGGATTTAGATATAGCTCCCATATATACTCGTATGTATCGCCCGATTTTGCCAAATTTGGCCGTAAAACTCTTATTGTACTCAAATTTGGCTAATGTAATCTTCTTTAACACTAACTGCATGTGCAAAGTTTCATCGAAATCGCTTCTGATTTCGATATAGCTCCCATATGTATGTATCGCCCGATTTTGTTGAATGTGGCCTTAATAACCTTATTTTTTACGATAGAGGCCTCATTGATTAACTGATCGTACTCAAATTTTGCACAAGGTAACCGTCTATGATATTAATCATACCTGCAACACATTATGCACATTGGTCCAGATTTAGATATAGCTCCCATATATATGTATCGCTCGATTTTCCCAAATTTGGCCATAATACTCTTATTTATTAACCAATGTTACTCAAATTTCAAATTTTGTATACTAGCCGATCGTATTTAGACTTGCCTGTAGCTCTTACAAAATAATATTGCCCGATTTTTACAAATTTGGATTTATTACCCACATTAATAAAGGAGCATTGGGCGGTATGATTCCAAGGCAAAAATGGGGGGAAATTGAGAACGCGATGTCTGGTGTCTACTCAGAGGTGCGAAAAAAGTTTCCCGGATCAAGTCCTCGACGGCAAGATGCGATATAAGTTAAAAGCTTTTGCGGACCAGAGGTCTATGGATTGCTTTAAAGCTGCATTGATGCTAATTGGTGAAGTTTGGGAAGGAGCCGCTTTGGAGTTAGTCGAAAAAAAAAAACATACCGGCTACACCTAGAACACATGCATGGATACCTGCAATCGATACTAAACAGACTAAAGGAATGTAACCCAGATCTTCCAACCTCCTATTGGAAGGTTGGTCGTTTGGATGAGGTGGGTGGACCAAGACGACATGCGATGTTTATAGTGAACATTAAGTCGCTGCCACATCTAGCCCAGACCCAAGGACGTGTAAGTTATGGCTTTCATGATATCCATATGAAAGTATACAAAAGCGATCAGCCAAATGATTCCGAAACGGACAAGCCTCCGGTAGAGTCAGAAGAAGAAAAATCTTGCGAAGCCGAAGGAGACATAAAAACTGCAGATATTGACGAACATCGTATGCGGGAAGTCCCTACAGGCTCAAACCTCACCAAAGCTGAACCGCGTGTTGTGGCGAGAGTCACCAAGATCTGTGAAGAGGAAGCCCTTTATAACTCAGTTGAAGCGGCTGATGTGACGGTGGTTGAAAATTTGGATGGTTCTACGGTTCCTCCAGATAAATCGAATAGCGAAACGATTACCTAATCACTGTAGTGTTTTCAGGCTGAAATATTGGCAATAAGAGAGCCAATTCACCACGGCTGAGAAGTAATGTTCCAACAAATATTGGCATTAATATATACTCAGACAGTCAAACGGCCATAGACTGCCGCAAATCTCTCAATGAGATGGCTGAGCAGTACAATATTCACCTAATATGGGTGCCTGGCCATAGGAACATACCGGGGAACATCCAAGCAGATGAGCTAGCAAGGCTAGAAACTACCTTACATATTCCAGGGGCACTAGAATCTGTTGGTATGCCTCTGGCCACCTGCAAGCTCTTACTGCGTGAGAAGTCTGTTATGATGGCCAATATTCGATGGGAGAATTGCAAGGGTTGTAACGACACCAAGCAAATATGGCCCCATTTAAACTTAAACCGCACACTAGATATGCTAGTGTTCTTAAGGCGTCAGATAGCACTCCTGATATCTGCTATAACGGGTCGCTGCTGATAGGCGAATTTGCAAAAACTATAGGTGCGAAGTATAATGACTATTGTATAAGCTGTCATGATGTGGAGGAAAATGAATCAATTAAACACCTCTTGTGTGAGAGTCCTGCTTTTTGTGTAAGGCGCAAGCGAATTTTAGGGGCATATAGCTTTAGATTACTGGCGGGCCTGGAAAACGTTAACTTAAGCAGTTTGTTAATGTTTTTGGAGCAATCTGGTTGGTTCCACAAAAGTAAATATTAGAGAAGGTTCAGTGGTTAAGACTAGAAGTGCCCATATGTAATAGGTACTTTTAGTTAAATGTGGTATCACAATGGAATGAATAGTCTAAGTGAGCCTGAAATTTAATAGGGCTGCCACTTTAACCTTAACCTAACTTAACCTTACCCACTATTAATATAAAAATAAAATGTGGCTATAATTGAGTCGAACTATTTATAAATAAATATCTCAGTTTTAAGCCTTTTGTGGTCGAAAATTGTGCTAAATTACATTTGATTGTGTACAAGAACGAATATATCTACTTTTGGAGTATTTTTTGGTAAAAATCCCTCATTTATAACAAAGAAGGGATTTTGGTGGAACGAGATTTTGTCATATATTGCGTTTTATGTTAATTTTATGAGGTTTGAGTTTTCGATTTTATATGAAAATATATGAAAAGATGATGTACAGTGGGAGAAAAGATGATTCAATTTGTAAGAGGAAAATTCCGAAATGTTTTCTCCATAAGGAGTTAGCATAAAGGGCCCAAAATTGAGTTATCTCTCCCAGCTAGATCTATACTAAAGGCTGTGGAAAGGTTCATGCGCCCGAACCGAAACATGACTGTACAGGCGTGTATAGATTTGTATCTGGCGTTTTCTTTTCAATGGCTCTATTAACCATGTTCCTTAATCTATATCTGTCCATAAAGCTCGAAAAATAATTGTATAATTAGATACAATACATTTGGACGTCAATTGCCTGTTTCGGTATCAGGCTAACATGAAATATAGTTTTCGATTTTAGTTCATATTTGTGGTTAATTGAAAATAAAATAAAATTCTGTAAACTTTAGAAATTAACATTAGTTATTAAATGTTTTTTTATACCCCCCAACCATAGGAAGACCCCATAAAGTATATATATATATATATATATATATATATATATATATATATATATATATATATATATATATATATATATATATATATATATATATATATATATATATATATATATATATATATATATATATATATATATATATATATATATATATATATATATATATATATATATATATATATATATATATATATATATATATATATATATATATATATATATATATATATATATATATATATATATATATATATATATATATATATATATATATATATATATATATATATATATATATATATATATATATATATATATATATATATATATATATATATATATATATATATATATATATATATACACTGTTAGAAAAATATGTTTTTCATATGTTCCGATATAAACAAAATGTGTTTCGGGCACAATTTTTAAACACAATATATTTAAGTGCAAACATGTAATGTTCCTAAACTAACACAAAATGTTTGGGACACATATGTTAATATGTTAGAATATATTATGTTTGGGGCATGAATGTTTCATAAAAATAATATGTGTGAATGTAAACATATATAAATTTACAAATTTCGAGTAAACATATATATGTTGTGATACTTTATTCAGAGAGCGACAGAGAGAGAGAGTTAGTATAGAGAAAGAAATAGAGATGGAAACCGGGAGATTTGAATAAAAAGATATCAACATAACACAGCTAGAGAATCAAATGAGAGCAATTTCTGTGAAACCGCTTGTATGTTGTTTCGGAAAACTGTTTTATAATAAGGCCAAAAATTTGGTATGCTTAAGTCTAAATATTATTTAATTTGAATAGTAGAATGAGTATTCGGAATAAAGAGAATAGACATTCGGAACCAAGATAATAGACATTTGAAAAAAAACAGCATATTTGTATTACAGAAAAAGATGCGAAGAATTCAAAAATTTCGTGGAAGTGAAAATTATGTGAGGGAATGAACACAATCTTCTTTGGGGAATTCTTCCAAGCATATACTATTTTTGGACTCAAAATGCTTCCAAACATATAATATGCTCACATAAAACAAACATATTAATGTTTCGGCGGTATCAAATAATATATGTGCTTCCTGCAAAACATATGTTAGAGAAGCGTTTTTTTTTGAGGGTGTATATATATATATATATATATATATATATATATATATATATATATATATATATATATATATATATATATATATATATATATATATATATATATATATATATATATATATATATATATATATATATATATATATATATATATATATATATATATATATATATATATATATATATTCTGGGTCGTGGTGAAATTCGGGGTCGATCTAAGCATGTCCGTCCGTCCGTCTGTTGAAATCACGCTAACTTCCGAACGAAACAAGCTATCGACTTGAAACTTGGCGCAAGTAGTTGATATTGATGTAGGTCGAATGGTATTGCAAATGGGGCATTTTTACGTATGGCCCCATATAAACGGACCCCCAGATTTGGCTTGCGGAGCCCATATGTGTAGAATATTTCATCCGATCTGGCTGAAATTTAGTACATGGTGTTCGTATATGGTCTCTAACAACCATGCAAAAATTGCTCCACATCGGTCCATAATTATATATAGCCCCCATATAAACCAACCCCCCGATTTGGATCCGATTTCATCCGATCCGGCTGAAATTTGGTACATGGTGTTAGTATATGGTCTCTAATAACTATGCAAAAATTGGTCCACATCGGTCCATAATTATATATAGCCCCCATATAAAGCGATCCCCCGATTTGGCTTTCGGAGCCTCTAAGAGAAGCAAATTTCATCCGATCCGGTTGACATTTGATACATGGTGTTTGTATATGGTCTCTAACAACCATGCAAAAATTGGTCCACATCGGTCCATAATTATATATAGCCCCCATATAAACCGATCCCCCGATTTGGATCCGATTTCATCCGATCCGGCTGAAATTTGGTACATGGTGTTAGTATATGGTCTCTAATAACTATGCAAAAATTGGTCCACATCGGTCTATAATTATATATAGCCCCCATATAAACCCCCAGATTTGACCTCCGGAGCCTCTTGGAAGACCAAAATTCATCAGATTCAGTTGAAATTTGGTACGTGGTGTTAATATATGGCCTCAAACACCCATGCAAAAAATTGTCGAAATAGGTCAATAATTATATATAGCCCCCATATAAACCGATCCCTAGATTTGACCTCCGGAGCCTCTTGGAGAAGCAAAATTCACCCGATCCGGTTGAAATTTGCAATATGTGCGTGAAGATAAATTGTAAATAGCTAAGACACAAACCAGACAGATTTAGCGGTGCACCGAATGGGTTAATTGAGTTATGCTAAAGCGACCAAAAAATGGTTATATTTATTTTGACTAATTTTAACCAATAATAAATTAACTAACCGACAAATTTGATATCATAATAAAGGTCTCGGAGTGCACTTTCAGAATATAAGGTCTCATGGATAAAAGACACAATAACGATTGAGATATTGCAGAAATAAAACCGCACTAATAGATCATTATTTTTTATAAATTCAGGCCACTGTGCAAAACTGCCCATGATATTTTGGTACCAGGAGAAAGGGCGTGACGTGTACTTTCTGGCTATATGGTCGCTATATTCGAAACCAATCCAGATATTTGTGTTTTATGCAATTTAAAGGAAAAATACTAACTTGGATGTATTAATATAAGGAAAAATGTCCCACTGTGCAAAACTGTCCAGGATATTTTGGTATCGGGAGAAAGGGCGTGACATGTACTTTATGGATAAAAGATTTCTATATTCGAAATCAATCCAGAAAATTGTGTTTTATCCAAGTTAATAGGAAATTACGAACTATGATAGAAATATAAAGAAAACTGGCCCACTGTGCCAAACTGCCCAGGATATTTTGGTATCAGGAGAAAGGGCGTGACATGTACTTTACGGCTAAATGGTTTTTATATCCAATACCAATCCAGAAATGTGTACTTTGTCCAATTTTATGCAAAAATGCAAACTACGTTCGAAATATAAAGAAAAATATCCCACTGTGCAAAACTGCCCAGGATATTTTGGTATCAGAAGAAAGGGCGTGACGTGTACTTTCTGGCTATATGGCTGCTATATTCGAAACCAATCCAGAAATTTGTGTTTTATGCAATTTAAAGGAAAAATACTAACTTGGATGTATTAATATAAGGAAAAATGTCCCACTGTGCAAAACTGTCCAGGATATTTTGGTATCGGGAGAAAGGGCGTGACATGTACTTTATGGATAAAAGATTTCTATATTCGAAATCAATCCAGAAAATTGTGTTTTATCCAAGTTAATAGGAAATTACGAACTATGATAGAAATATAAAGAAAACTGGCCCACTGTGCCAAACCGCCCAGAATATTTTGGTATCAGGAGAAAGGGCGTGACATGTACTTTACGGCTAAATGGTTTTTATATCCAATACCAATCCAGAAATGTGTGCTTTGTCCAATTTTATGCAAACATGCAAACTACGTTCGAAATATAAAGAAAAATATCCCACTGTGCAAAACTGCCCAGGATATTTTGGTATCAGAAGAAAGGGCGTGACGTGTACTTTCTGGCTATATGGTCGCTACATTCGAAACCAATCCAGAAATTTGTGTTTTATGCAATTTAAAGGAAAAATACTAACTTGGATGTATTATTATAAGGAAAAATGTCCCGCTGTGCAAAACTGCCCAGGATATTTTGGTATCGGGAGAAAGGGCGTGACATGTACTTTATGGATAAAAGATTTCTATATTCGAAATCAATCCAGAAAATTGTGTTTTATCCCAGTTAATAGGAAATTACGAACTATGATAGAAATATAAAGAAAACTGGCCCACTGTGCCAAACTGCCCAGGATATTTTGGTATCAGGAGAAAGGGCGTGACATGTACTTTACGGCTAAATGGTTTTTATATCCAATACCAATCCAGAAATGTGTACTTTGTCCAATTTTATGCAAAAATGCAAACTACATTCGAAATATAAAGAACAATATCCCACTGTGCAAAACTGCCCAGGATATTTTGGTATCAGAAGAAAGGGCGTGACGTGTACTTTCTGGCTATATGGCTGCTATATTCGAAACCAATCCAGAAATTTGTGTTTTATGCAATTTAAAGGAAAAATACTAACTTGGATGTATTAATATAAGGAAAAATGTCCCACTGTGCAAAACTGTCCAGGATATTTTGGTATCGGGAGAAAGGGCGTGACATGTACTTTATGGATAAAAGATTTCTATATTCGAAATCAATCCAGAAAATTGTGTTTTATCCAAGTTAATAGGAAATTACGAACTATGATAGAAATATAAAGAAAACTGGCCCACTGTGCCAAACCGCCAAGAATATTTTGGTATCAGGAGAAAGGGCGTGACATGTACTTTACGGCTAAATGGTTTTTATATCCAATACCAATCCAGAAATGTGTGCTTTGTCCAATTTTATGCAAACATGCAAACTACGTTCGAAATATAAAGAAAAATATCCCACTGTGCAAAACTGCCCAGGATATTTTGGTATCAGAAGAAAGGGCGTGACGTGTACTTTCTGGCTATATGGTCGCTACATTCGAAACCAATCCAGAAATTTGTGTTTTATGCAATTTAAAGGAAAAATACTAACTTGGATGTATTATTATAAGGAAAAATGTCCCACTGTGCAAAACTGCCCAGGATATTTTGGTATCGGGAGAAAGGGCGTGACATGTACTTTATGGATAAAAGATTTCTATATTCGAAATCAATCCAGAAAATTGTGTTTTATCCCAGTTAATAGGAAATTACGAACTATGATAGAAATATAAAGAAAACTGGCCCACTGTGCCAAACTGCCCAGGATATTTTGGTATCAAGAGAGAGGGCGTGACATGTACTTTACGGCTAAAAGGATTTTATATCCAATACCAATCCAAAAATGTGTGTTTTGTCCAATTTTATGCAAAAATGCAAACTACGTTCGAAATATAAAGAAAAATATCCCACTGTGCAAAACTGCCCAGGATATTTTGGTATCGGGAGAAAGGGCGTGACATGTACTTTATGGATAAAATATTTCTATATTCGAAATCAATCCAGAAAATTGTGTTTTATCCAAGTTAATAGGAAATTACGAACTATGATAGAAATATAAAGAAAACTGGCCCACTGTGCCAAACTGCCCAGGATATTTTGGTATCAGGAGAAAGGGCGTGACATGTACTTTACGGCTAAAAGGATTTTATATCCAATACCAATCCAAAAATGTGTGTTTTGTCCAATTTTATGCAAAAATGCAAACTACGTTCGAAATATAAAGAAAAATATCCCACTGTGCAAAACTGCCCAGGATATTTTGGTATCGGGAGAAAGGGCGTGACATGTACTTTATGGATAAAAGATTTCTATATTCGAAATCTATCCAGAAAATTGTGTTTTATCCCAGTTAATAGGAAATTACGAACTATGATAGAAATATAAAGAAAACTGGCCCACTGTGCCAAACTGCCCAGGATATTTTGGTATCAGAAGAAAGGGCGTGACGTGTACTTTCTGGCTATATGGTCGCTATATTCGAAACCAATCCAGAAATTTGTGTTTTATGCAATTTAAAGGAAAAATACTAACTTGGATGTATTAATATAAGGAAAAATGTCCCACTGTGTCCCGATACCAAAATATCCTGGGCAGTTTTGCACAGTGGGACATTTTTCCTTATATTAATACATCCAAGTTAGTATTTTTCCTTTAAATTGCATAAAACACAAATTTCTGGATTGGCTTCGAATATAGCGACCATATAGCCAGAAAGTACACGTCACGCCCTTTCTTCTGATACCAAAATATCCTGGGCAGTTTGGCACAGTGGGATATTTTTCTTTATGTTTCGAACGTAGTTTGCATGTTTGCATAAAATTGGACAAAGCACACATTTCTGGATTGGTATTGGATATAAAAACCTTTTAGCCGTAAAGTACATGTCACGGTCTTTCTCCTGATACGAAAATATCGTGGGCAGTTTGGCACAGTGGGACATTTTTCCTTATATTAATACATCCAAGTTAGTATTTTTCCTTTAAATTGCATAAAACACAAATTTCTGGATAGGTTTCGAATATAGCGACCATATAGCCAGAAAGTACACGTCACGCCCTTTCTTCTGATACCAAAATATCGTGGGCAGTTTGGCACAGTAGGCCAGTTTTCTTTATATTTCTATCATAGTTCGTAATTTCCTATTAACTTGGATAAAACACAATTTTCTGGATTGATTTCGAATATAGAAATATTTTATCCATAAAGTACATGTCACGCCCTTTCTCCCGATACCAAAATATCCTGGGCAGTTTTGCACAGTGGGATATTTTTCTTTATATTTCGAACGTAGTTTGCATTTTTGCATAAAATTGGACAAAACACACATTTTTGGATTGGTATTGGATATAAAATCCTTTTAGCCGTAAAGTACATGTCACGCCCTTTCTCCTGATACCAAAATATCCTGGGCAGTTTGGCACAGTGGGCCAGTTTTCTTTATATTTCTATCATAGTTCGTAATTTCCTATTAACTGGGATAAAACACAATTTTCTGGATTGATTTCGAATATAGAAATCTTTTATCCATAAAGTACATGTCACGCCCTTTCTCCCGATACCAAAATATCCTGGGCAGTTTTGCACAGTGGGGCATTTTTCCTTATATTAATCCATCCAAGTTAGTATTTTCCATTAAATTGGATAAAACACAATTTTCTGGATTGCTTTCGAATATAGCGACCATATAGCCAGAAAGTACACATTACGACCTTTCTTCTGATACCAAAATATCCTGGGCAGTTTTGCACAGTGGGACATTTTTCTTTATATTTCGGACGTAGTTTGAATTTTTGCATAAAATTGGACAAAACACAAATTTCTGGATTGGTATTGAATAAAGAAAACTTTTAGCCATAATGTACACGTCACGCCCTTTCTCCTGATACCAAAATATCCTGGGCAGGTTTGCACAGTGGGCCAGTTTTCTTTATATTTCTATCATAGTTCGTAATTTCCTATTAACTTGGATAAAACACAATTTTCTGGATTGATTTCAAATATAAAAACCCTTTAGCCATAAAGTACACGTCACGTCCTTTCTCTCGATACCAAAATATCCTGGGCAGGATTGCACAGTGGGGCATTTCTCCTTATATTAATCCATCCAAGTTAGTATTTTTGCATTAAATTGGATAATACACAATTTTCTGGATTGCTTTCGGACATAGCGACCATATAGCCAGAAAGTACACGTTACGACCTTTCTCCTGATACCAAAATATCCTGGGCAGTTTTGCATAGTGGGACATTTTTCTTTATATTTCGGACGTAGTTTGAATTTTTGCATAAAATTGGACAAAACACAAATTTCTGGATTGGTATTGAATAAAGAAAACTTTTAGCCATAATGTACACGTCATGCTCTTTCTCCTGATACCAAAATATCCTGGGCAGGGTTGCACAGTGGGCCAGTTTTCTTTATATTTCTATAATAGTTCGTAATTTCCTATTATCTTGGATAAAACACAATTTTCTGGATTGATTTCAAACATGAAAACCTTTTAGCCATAAAGTACACGTCACGTCCTTTCTCTCGATACCAAAATATCCTGGGCAGGATTGCACAGTGGGGCATTTTTCCTTATATTAATCCATCCAAGTTAGTATTTTTCCATTAAATTGGATAAAACACAATTTTCTGGATTGCTTTCGAATATAGCGACCATATAGCCAGAAAGTACACGTTACGACCTTTCTCCTGATACCAAAATATCCTGGGCAGTTTTGCACAGTGGCCTGAATTTATAAAAATTAAGGATCCATTAGTGTGGTTTTATTTCTACAATATCTCAATCGTTATTGTGTTTTTGATCTATATGACCTTATTTTCTGAAAGTGCGCTCCTAGGCCTTTATTACTGCATCAAATTTGTCGCTTAGTTAATTTATTATTTGTCCAAAGTAGTCAAAATATATATAAATTTTTTTTGGTCGCCTTAGCATAACTCAATTAACCCATTCGGTGCGCGGCTAAATCTATCTGGTTTGTGTCTTACAATTTACAATTTATCTTCACGCACATATTTGCAATGTGGTGTTAGTATATGGTCGCTAATAACCATGCCAAAATTGGTCCATATAGGTCTATAGTAATATATAGCCGATCCCCAATCACACAAAAATTGGTCCATATCGGTTCTAATCATGGTTGCCACTCGAGCAAAAAATAATCTACCAAAATTTTATTTCTGTTTATTTTCGAATTTATTTCGGCATAAGCCGGCATTCAATGTAAAACCTTTTTTCGGAGGGTTCAAGTGTGGTTTTTGTTGGGTTTAATAAATTGCCTGAATTTATTCTGATAATTGGTTGATAGTTTTGCTGCAAGTAGAGGATGCTGATGAGGAATGTGGTTATTCCGAAACGTGCGTCCATCCAACCATCTTGCAGTCTATAGGGCTTTGCCCAAATAAATTTGACAAACATTCTTTTCCTCTGTTGGTTAAGATACACTTGTAGTTTAGTCAATGTATGGTTTTAAGCTGCAATAAAAACAACAACAAAATTTTATTTCTATAGAAAATGTTGTCAAAATTTTAATTCTATAGAGAATGTTGTTAACATTTTACTTCCATAGAAAATTTTGTCAAAATTTTATTTCAATAGAAAATTTTGTCAAAATGTTATTTCTATAGAAAGATTTGTCAAAATTTTATTTCTATAGAAAATTTTGTCAAAATTTTATTTTTATAGAAAATTTTGACAAAATTTTATTTCTATAGAAAATTTTCTCCAAATTTTACTTCTATAGAAAATGTTGCCAAAATTTTATTTCTATAGAAAATTTTGTCAAACTTGATTATATAACATACGTATGTTATTTAATCGGCCTTTTTTAGTTTAATATATACCACATATTGACTACCTTGCAATTTAGAAGACGGTGTTAGGAAGTTTTAAGATACCTTGCCATCGGCAAGTGATACCGCAACCCAAGTAATTCGATTGTGCATGACGGTCTTCAGTAAAAGTTTCTAGGCAATCCATGGTGGAGGGCCGAACTTACGGCCGTATATACTTGTTTTTTTTTTTATTTTTTTTATTTATAATTTTATAATTTTAACAAGTTTGCCTTGTTGGCCATCTTAGTGGCACTTTGAGTACTTGTAATAAAAAAATTATATCTCTTAATTTCATTTCTGTTTTTGATATTGGTTTGTATTTAATGCTAGTTTTCCATTCAAAAAATAAAATTTTGTTAATTTTTAAAAAGTGACCATTTTTCCAAAAGTTTGTAAAACAGATGAAGATTTTTTCCTATTTGCCCATCTTGGTGGTATTGTAAGGACTTGTAACTAATTTCTGAATTTCATTTGTATTTTTGAGTTTGTTTTGTATTTGTTGTTAATTAAAGAATTAAAGAAATAAAATTTTGCTAATTTTGAAGAAGAAACGTTATTTTTCAGATGTTTGTAAAACAGTGAAAATTTAGTTTTTTTCTTTGTGAGGACTTGTAACAAAAAAATTATATATATAATTAAAATAATTAATATATTTTTATACCCTCCACCATAGGATGGGGGTTATATTAACTTTGTCATTCCGTTTGTAACACATCGAAATATTGCTCTAAGACCCCATAAAGTATATATATTCTGGGTCGTGGTGAAATTCTGAGTCGATCTGAGCATGTCCGTCCGTCCGTCTGTTGAAATCACGCTAACTTCCGAACGAAACAAGCTATCGACTTGAAACTTGGCACAAGTAGTTGTTATTGATGTAGGTCGGATGGTATTGCAAATGGGCCATATCGGTCCACTTTTACGTATAGCCCCCATATGAACGGACCCCCAAATTTGGTTGCGAGGCCTCTAACAGAAGCAAGTTTCAACCGATCCGGCTGAAATTTGGTACATGGTGTTAATATATGGCCTCAAACTACCATGCATTGGTCCATATCGGTCCATAATTATATATAGCCCCCATATAAACCGATCACCAGATGTGACCTCCGGAGCCTCTTGGAAGAGCAAAATTCATCCCATTCGGTTGAAATTTGGTACGTGACGTAAGTATATGGTATCCAACAACCATGCAGGAATTGGTTCCTATCAGTCCATAATTATATATAGCTCCCATATAAACCGATCCCCAGATTTGACCTCCTGTGCCTTTTGGAGAAGCAAAATTCATCCGATCTGGTTGAAATTTGGTACGTGGTGGTGGTATATGATATTTAACAACCATGCCAAAAGTTGTCCATATCAGTCCATAATCATATATAGCCCCCATATAAACCGATCCCGAGATTTGGTTTTGGTGCCTCTTGGAGGAGCAAATTTCATCCGAGTGAGTTGAAATTTTGTACATTGTGCTAGTATATGGCCGTTACAACCATGCCTAACTAGGTCTATGTCAGTCTATAGATAAATCGATCTCCAATCACACAAAAATTGGACCGTATCAAGTTCATAATTGTATATAGCCCCCATATAAGCGACCCCCATACTTCAATTGTGGCTCTATACGTACCGTGTAAAAAGTCCATATCGATTCGTTATTATTTGTAGACTAAACTATAACATACATAACTTTTTGTCTAATATATACCACGTATGGACTAACTCACAATTTAAAAAACGATGTTAAGAAGGTTTAAGATACCACAACCCAAGTAATTCGATTGTGTATGACAGTCTTTCGTAGAAGTTTCTACGCAATCCATGGTGGAGGGTACATAAGATTCGGCCTGGCCGAACTTACGGCCGTATATACTTGTTTGCAATCATATATATTTGATCCCTACGTATGGGAGGTACGTGAAGGAGTGGTCTGACCGGAACCAAGCTTCACATGTGCCTTAGTATTGACCATCCACAAGGCCCTTCAAAGTTTCGCTTTCCTATGATGCCTCGTTCCATTTTTTGTCCATTCGTTTTACGGCGAAGTTTAGTTTTTAAACCATAATATTATACAAATGCGGTCAATGGGGAGGTCCCCTACCCATCCATTAAAGGGTGATACGGTCAATATAAACTTGACGTATTTCTTTCAATTTTGCATTTAAAAAACCTGAACACCCCTCATTTTGAAGGTGTGTGTGTGTAGAATGTTGCTCCTATTTTGATTTTGAAATTCACTCTTCAGTTGTTAAAATGCCGTCCAAGCAAGAAGAGCAGCGTATCAAAATTTTGCTCGCGCTTCGCGAAAATCCGAGCTACTCGCACGCAAAGCTGGCAAAATGGCTAAAAGTTGCCAATTCAACCGTTACAAATGTAATTAAAGTGTTTGGGGAACGTTTGTCGACAGCCAGGAAGTCTGGATCAGGGGGAAATCGAAAACCGGAAGCCGCTGAGACGACAAAGAGAGTTGCCGGTAGTTTCAAGCGAAACCCTAACCTCTCTCTCCGAGATGCCGCAAATAAGCTGGGTGTATCGTCTACAACCGTGCATCGAGCCAAAAAACGAGCCGGACTATCGACTCACAAGAAGGTAGTGACTCCAAAACGTGATGATAAACAACGACGATGCTGACAAAGTTTGACTGTGTGGTAATGGACGACGAAACCTACGTCAAAGCCGACTACAAGCAGCTTCCGGGACAGGAATTTTATACGGCAAAAGGAAGGGGAAAGGTAGCAGATATTTTGAAGCACATAAAACTGTCAAAGTTCGCAAAGAAATATCTGGTTTGGCTAGCCATCTGTACCTGTGGCTTGAAAAGCAGCATTTTCATAGCTTCCAGGACTATCAACCAAAAAATTTACGTGAAAGAGTGTTTAAATAAACGTCTGCTGCCTTTCCTGAAGAAACACGGTTGTTCCGTACTGTTTTGGCCGGATTTGGCATCTTGCCATTATGGTAAAAAGGCCATGGAGTGGTACGCCGCCAACAACGTGCAGGTGGTTCCCAAGAACAAGAACCCTCCCAACACGCCAGAGCTCCGCCCATTGAGAAATACTGGGCTATTGTCAAGCGGAACCTAAAGAAGACCAAAAAAACTGCTAAGGACGAGCAGCAGTTCAAGGCAAACTGGCTTTCTGCGGCGAAGAAGGTGGACAAGCTGGCTGTACAAAATCTGATGTCAGGTGTCAAGCGTGAGGCCCGGCAATTCGGATTTGGAAAAGCGAAAGCCTAACTGAATATTTTTCCTGAATTTTATACTAATTGAACTTGAAAAAGAAATTTAATTTGATTTTTTAAATAAACGATTTCACCGATTTACACGCGTTTGCCCTTGACCAAATTTTGACTGTATCACCCTTTATTCTATGTTCATCGGAAGATGGAGGCCACAATTTTTCAAAATTGTAGCAAGAGCGAACGCTTTAAATTTGAAAATAAATCGGATCAATTAAAAAAATTGTTAATTTTATTTCTCATTAAAACCAACCAACGAGACAATTTCATAAATACATTAACTCTTTCGTTATGGTTATAATTCTTATATTAAATAACGAAACATTTCACATTAGTATAGAAAGCTTTCTTTGTCTCAATAAAAATTTTCGTTATGCCTATGAAAAATGTCGTTGGTTCAATTTTAATGAAATTTTCTTTTTGTGCACTGTTTCAGTTTTAAATATAGCTCCCTAATATTCGTAATATTAAAGAAATTTGTCATCAATTTAAGTAATTGAAACAATTTTAGAAATACAAAGAAACTTATGTTGTTGTTATGACTAATAAATATTTTCACTATCCTAATAAAAATTTTCGTAATTTCAATGAACAAATTTTCGTGGCTCAATTGTAATGAAATTTACTCTGTGTGCATATATTGGGGGTGTGGGTAACCCTGGCTTTGCAGTCAGCTAACTGACAGAGACGTAAAGCTTGCCATGTCCTACGTACTTAGAGTGTTTTGACATATGAGTGTTATTTGTGTTTTTACAGCAACTTAAAAAATGCATCTCCCCAAAATATGGTATAAAATCGTGGAAGTTTTCGTGCGATTATTTTTTACAACTTTCGACCTGGACTAACTCAGAACAGTGAGTCGGTGAACATAATTCAATTTTTTGGCGATGAAGCTCCGTCAAAGACCAGTGCTTATCCAAAAAGAATTTCTTGGAGGTCGTCCAACACCAGTTGTTGTTCCGGTAACTATTGATAAGCGTTGCCAATTTAGCTATTTAGATTTGTTTTTTTTTTATACCCTGCGCCAAACTGTGGAACAGGGTACTATAAGTTAGTGCATATGTTTGCAACACCCAGAAGGAGACGAGATAGAGACATGGTGTCTTTGGCAAAAATGCTCAGGGTGGGCTTCTGAGTCGATATAGCTCTGTCCGTCTGTCCGTGAACACATTTTTGTAATCAAAGTCTAGGTCGCATTTTTAGTCCAATCGACCTCAAATTTGGCACAAGTATGTGTTTTGGCTTAGAATAGAACCCTATTGATTTTGGAAGAAATCGGTTCAGATTTAGATATAGCTCCCATATATATATTTCGCCCGATATGGACTTATATGGCCCCAAAAGCCAGAGTTTTACCCTAATTTGCTTAAAATTTTGCACAAGAACAATTAGTACTATAGTCAAGTGTGTCAAATTTTATTGAAATCGGTTCAGATTTAGATATAGCTCCCATATATATCTTTCGCCCGATATGGTCTAATACGGTCCCAGAAACCATAGTTTTACCCCAATTTGGTTGAAATTTTGCACTAGGAGTACAATTAGTAGTGTAGTCAAGTGTGCCAAATTTTATTGAAATCGGTTCAGATTTAGATATAGCTCTCATATATATCGTTCGGCCGATTTACACTCATATGACCACAGTGGCCAATCTTTTACTCCGATTTAGTTGAAATTTTGCACAGGGAGTAGAATTAGCATTATAGCTATGCGTGCCAAATTTGGTTGAAATCGGTTCAGATTTAGATATAGCTCCAATATATAGCTTTCGCCCGATTTACACTCATATGACCACAGAGGCCAATTTTTTGCTCCGATTTAGTTGAAATTTTGCACAGGGAGTAGAATTAACATTGTAGCTACACGCAAAAAAATAATTCTTTCCTCCCAAACGAAATTTTAGACAAACCAAGTTCGTTTCTCATTTGCTTTTCGCTATAAGGAAGTGTATTTGGAAGAAAAGTATATACTTTTTGTGATAAACGTTTATTCTTTTCCAGGATGTAAAAACAATTTCATGAAGACAAACTAAACAAAAAAAAAACATTGTTTTCTTGCAATTGCATTTTCCCTCACATCTTTCTCACATCCACGAGGTTTTTAGTTCTTAACACCTTTTCCTGTAATACGAACAATGTAGAAGAAATTATACGATTTTATAAATTTTTAAAATTTTTTTACCTTTCGCCTGGACGGAGAATCGAACCGCGGACCATGCACTTTGTAAGCCAACACACTAACCACTGAGCTATGTACCTGTTATGGTCATCAATAGATAAATATCCATATAAGTTATATTTATATAGCATAGCTTGCGGCGCCCACGAACCGAATAAACAAAGTTTATTTAACAGAAACAAACATTTAGTTTGGCACCGTGGAGCAGTGGTTGCTACGTCCGACTTGCATGCCAAGGGTCGTGGGTTCGATCCCTGCTTCGACCAAAGTTTTTTTGTTTTTTTTTTTTTTTACATATATTCCAGATATGTTCGGAAGATTCCGAAAAAATGTTCAACATTACATTGTAGTATATTAAATTTTGAACTGTAAAAAGTGTCTTATTAAAGACCTAAAGTCAGAAAAGAACAGTGTTTGATATAAACGAAATGGACTGTGTTGTTGTTCCAAAAATAACTTTTTTTATTGAAAAAATAAAAATTTTGTAACAAACGAATATTTTTGTTGATAAAAGTTTAAAATTTTCGAAGCAATTCAAAAAACTCTAACAAAAGAAAAACGTTTTCGGTACACGTTTTCCAAACGTTTTTTTTCTTTGCGTGTATGCGTGCTAAATTTGGTTGAAATCGGTTCAGATTTAGATATAGCTCCCATATATACCTTTCGCCCGATTTATACTCATATGACCACAGAGGCCAATTTTTAACTCCGATTTAGCTCCCATATATATGTTTTTCTGATTTCGACAAAAATGGTCAAAATACCAACATTTTCCTTGTAAAATCGCCACTGCTTAGTCGAAAAGTTGTAAAAATGACTCTAATTTTCCTAAACTTCTAATATATATATATATATATATATATATATATATATATATATATATATATATATATATATATATATATATATATATATATATATATATATATATATATATATATATATATATATATATATATATATATATATATATATATATATATATATATATATATATATATATATATATATATATATATATATATATATATATATATATATATCGAGCGATAAATCATAAAAAAACTTTTTCGAAGTTTCCTTAAAATTGCTTCAGATTTAAACGTTTCCCATATTTTTATACCCTGCTCCACACTGTGGAACAGGGTATTATAAGTTAGTGCATATGTTTGCAACACCCTGAAGGAGACGAGATAGACGCATGGTGTCTTTGGCAAAAATGCTCAGGGTGGGCTCCTGAGTCGATATAGCGATGTCCGTCTGTCCGTGAACACATTTTTGTAATCAAAGTCGAGGTCGCAGTTTTAGTCCAATCGACTTCAAATTTGGCACAAGTATGTGTTTTGGCTCAGAATAGATCCCTATTGATTTTGGAAGAAATCGGTTCAGATTTAAATATAGCTCCCATATATATATTTCGCCCGATATGGACTTATATGGCCCCAGAAGCCAGAGTTTTACCCTAATTTGCTTAAAATTCTGCACAAGAAGAACAATTAGCAATATAGTCAAGTGTGCCAAATTTGGTTGAAATCGGTTCAGATTTAGATATAGCTCCCATATATAGCTTTCGCCCGATTTAGACTCATATGACCACAGAGGCCAATTTTTTGCTCCGATTTAGTTGAAATTTTGCATAGGGCGTAGAATTAGCATTGTAACTATGCGTGTCAAATTTGGTTGAAATCGGTTCAGATTTAGATATATCTCCCATATATAGCTTTCGCCCGATTTACACTCATATGACCACAGAGACCAATTTTTAACTCCGATTTAGTTGAAATTTTGCACAGGGAGTAGAATTAGCATTGTTGCTATGCGTGCCAAATTTGGCAATCGGTTCAGATTTAGATATAGCTCCCATATATATGTTTTTCTGATTTCGACAAAACTGGTCAAAATACCAACATTTTCCTTGTAAAATCGCCACAGCTTAGTCGAAAAGTTGTAAAAATGACTCTAATTTTCCTAAACTTCTAATACATATATATCGAGCGATAAATCATAAATAAACTTTTGCGAAGTTTCATTAAAATTGCTTCAGATTTAAATGTTTCCCATATTTATACCCTTCACCACTACTGTGGTACAGGGTATAATAAGTTTGTGCATTTGTATGTAACGCCAAGAAGGAAAAGTCTGAGACCCATCGTATAGTATACCGATCGTCTTAGAATTAAATTCTGAGTCGATTTAGCGATGTCTGTCTGTCTGTCTGTCTGTCTGTCCGTCTGTCCGTCTGTCTGTCTGTTGATGTATTTTTGTGTGCAAAGTACAGCTCGCAGTTTTAGTCCGATTGTCCTAAGATTTGGTATAGGGTCCTGTTTCGGCTCAAAGACGATCCCTATTGATTTTGGAAAAAATCGGTTCAGATTTAGATATAGCTGCCATATATATTTTTCACCGATCTGGTCATAATTGGCGTGTTTATCAACCGATCTTATCAAATTCCGTACATCCGAAAATTTTATGTGTCTCGAAAAACTTGCACAATATCAGCCAAATCGGTTCAGATTTAGACATAGCTCCCATATATAGCTTTCGCCCGATTTACAATCATTTGCCCACAGAGGCCAAGTTTTTGCTCCGATTTAGTTGAAATTTTGCACAGGGACTAGAATTAGCATTATAGCTATGTGTGCCAAATTTGGTTGAAATCGGTTCAGATTTAGATATAGCTCCTATATATAGCTTTCACCCGATTTACACTCAAATGACCACAGAGGCCAATTTTTAACTCCGATTTATTTGAAATTTTGCACAGAGAGTAGAATTAGCATTGTTGCTATACGTGCCAAATTTGGTTGAAATCGGTTCAGATTTAGATATATCTCCCATATATAGCCTTCGCCCGATTTACACTCATATGACCACAGAGGCCAATTTTTAACACCGATTTAGTTGAAATTTTGCACTGGGAGTAGAATTAGCATTGTAGCTATGCGAGCCAAATTTGGTTGAAATCGGTTCAGATTTAGATATATCTCCCATATATAGCTTTCGCCCGATTTACACCCTTATGACCACAGAGGCCAATTTTTAGCTCCGATTTAGTTGAAATTTTGCACAGGGAGTAGAATTAGCATTGTAGCTATGCGTGCCAAATTTGGTTGACATCGGTTCAGATTTAGATTTAGCTCCCATATATATGTTTTTCTGATTTCGACCAACATTTTCGTTGTAAAATCGCCACTGCTTAGTCGAAAAGTTGTTAAAATGACTCTAATTTTCCTAAACTTCTAATACATATATATCGAGCGATAAATCATAAATAAACTTTTGCAAAGTTTCCTTAAAATTGCTTCAGATTTAAATGTTTCCCATATGTATACCCTTCACCACTACTGTGCTACAGGGTATAATAAGTTTGTGCATTTGTATGTAACGCCAAGAAATAGTGGTCATAGACCCATCTTTAAGTATACCGATCGGCTTTGAATTAAATTCTGAGTCGATTTAGCGATGTCCGTCTGTCTGTCTGTCTGTATATGTAATTTTGTGCACAAAGTACAGCTCGCAATTTAAGTCCGATCGTCCTCAAATTTGGCAGAGGGCCGTTTCTTGGGACAGAGACAATCGCTATTGGTTTTGGAAAAAATCGGTTCAGATTTAGATATAGCTGCCATATATATTTATCCCCGATGTGGTCATAGTTAGAGTGTTTATCAACCGATTTTCTTGAAATACCGTACATCCAAATATTTTATGAATCTCGAAAATCTTCCAAAATATCAGCCAAATCGGTTCAGATTTAGATATAGCTCCCATATATATCTTTCGCCCGATATGGACTTATATGGCCCCGGAAGCCAGATTTTTGGCCGAATTTGGTTGAAATTTTGCACTACGAGTACAATTAGTAGTATAGTCAAGTGTGCAAAATTTAATTGAAATCGGTTCAGATTTAGATATAGCTTCCATATATATGTTTTTCTGATTTCGACAAAAATGGTCAAAATACCAACATTTTCCTTGTTAAATCGCCACTGCTTAGTCGAAAAGTTGTAAAAGTGTCTCTAATTTTCCTAAATAATAAATAAACTTTTGCGAAGTTTCCTTAAAATTGCTTCAGATTTAAATGTTTCCCATATTTTTTTACTAAAATTGTGTTCCACCCTAGTGCATTAGCCAACTTAAATTTTGAGTCTATAGGTTTTGTAAAAGTCTATCAAATTCTGTCCAAATCGAGTGATATTTAAATGTATGTATTTGGGACAAACCTTTATATATAGGATGTGATATGGTATCGAAAATTTAGATCTACAAAGTGGTGCAGGGTATAATATAGTCGGCCCCGCCCGACTTTAGACTTTACTTACTTGTTATACCCTGCGCCACACTGTGGAACAGGGTATTATAAGTTAGTGCATATGTTTGTAACACCCAGAAGGAGACGAGATAGACACATGGTGTCTTTGGCAATAATGCTCAGGGTGGGTTCCTGAGTCGATATAACCATGTCCGTCTGTCCGTCTGTCCATCTGTCCGTCCGTCCGTCCGTCCGTCCGTCTGTCTGTGAACACATTTTTGTGATCAAAGTCTAGGTCGCAATTAAAGTCCAATCGCCTTCAAATTTGACACATGTTCCTAATTTGGGTCAGAATAGATCCCTATTGATTTTGGAAGAAATCGATTCAGATTTAGATATAGCTCCCGTATATATCTTTCGCCCGATATGCACTAATATGGACCCAGAAGCCAGAGTTTTATCCCGATTAGCTTGAAATTTTACGCAAGGAGTACAATTGGTAGTATAGTCATGTGTGCCAAATTTGATTGAAATCGGTTCAGATTTAGATATAGCTTCCATATATATGTTTCGCCATATATGGACTTATATGGCCCCAGAAGCCAGAGTTTTGGCCCAATTTGGTTGAAATTTTGCACTAGGAGTACAATTAGTAATATAGTCACGTGTGCCAAATTTGATTGAAATCGGTTCAGATTTAGATATAGCTCCCATATATATGTTTTTCTGATTTCGACAAAAATGGTCAAAATACCAACATTTTCCTTGTTAAATCGCCACTGCTTGGTCGAAAAGCTGTAAGAATGACTCTAATTTTCCTAAGCTTCGAATAAAGGGTGATTCTTTTGAGGTTAGGATTTTCATGCATTAGTATTTGACAGATCACGTGGGATTTCAGACATGGTGTCAAAGAGAAAGATGCTCAGTATGCTTTGACATTTCATCATGAATAGACTTACTAACGAGCCACAACGTCGAATTTTCAGTGAATGGGCCCTAGAAAAGTTGGCAGAAAATCCGCTTTTTTATCGACAAATTTTGTTCAGCGATGAGGCTCATTTCTGGTTGAATGGCTACGTAAATAAGCAAAATTGCCGCATTTGGAGTGAAGAGCAACCAGAAGCCGTTCAAGAACTGCCCATGCATCCCGAAAAATGCACTGTTTGGTGTGGTTTGTACGCTGGTGGAATCATTGGACCGTATTTTTTCAAAGATGCTGTTGGACGCAACGTTACGGTGAATGGCGATCGCTATCGTTCGATGCTAACAAACTTTTTGTTGCCAAAAATGGAAGAACTGAACTTGGTTGACATGTGGTTTCAACAAGATGGCGCTACATGCCACACAGCTCGCGATTCTATGGCCATTTTGAGGGAAAACTTCGGAGAACAATTCATCTCAAGAAATGGACCGGTAAGTTGGCCACCAAGATCATGCGATTTGACGCCTTTAGACTATTTTTTGTGGGGATACGTCAAGTCTAAAGTCTACAGAAATAAGCCAGCAACTATTCCAGCTTTGGAAGACAACATTTCCGAAGAAATTCGGGCTATTCCGGCCGAAATGCTCGAAAAAGTTGCCCAAAATTGGACTTTCCGAATGGACCACCTAAGACGCAGCCGCGGTCAATATTTAAATGAAATTATCTTCAAAAAGTAAATGTCATGGCCCAATCTAACGTTTCAAATAAAGAACCGATGAGATTTTGCAAATTTTATGCGTTTTTTTTAAAAAAAAAAAGTTATCAAGCTCTTAACAAATCACCCTTTATATTAGTGATACCCCATAAATTATTAGAGTAAAGAAAACTTTCTCCAAACATAACAAGTAAGGAAAGTCTAAAGTCGGGCGGGACCGACTATATTATACCCTGCACCACTTTGTAGATCTAAATTTTCGATACCATATCACATCCGTCAAATGTGTTGGGTGCTATATAAAGGTTCGTCCCAAATACATACATTTAAATATCACTTGATTTGGACAGAATTTGATAGACTTTTACAAAATCTATAGACTCAAAATTTAAGTCGGCTAATGCACTAGGGTAGAACACAATGTTAGTAAAACAATATGGGAAACGTCTAAATCTGAAGCAATTTAAAGGAAACTTAAAAAAATTATTTATGATTTATCGCTCGATATATATGTATTAGAAGTTTAGGAAAATTAGAGTCATTTTTACAACTTTTCGACTAAGCAGTGGCGATTTTACAAAGGAAAATGTTGGTATGTTGACCATTTTTGTCGAAATCAGAAAAACATATATATGGAAGCTATATCTAAATCTGAACCGATTTCAACCAAATTTGGCACGCATAGCAACAATGCTAATTCTATTCCCTGTGCAAAATTTCAACCAAATCGGAGCAAAAAATTGGCCTCTGTGGTCATATGAGTGTAAATCGGCCGAAAGAAATATATTGGAGGTATATCTAAACCTGAACCGATTTCAACCAAATTTGGTACACATAGCTACAATGCTAATTCTACTCCCTGTGCAAAATTTCAACCAAGTCGGAGCAAAAAATTGGACTCTGTGGTCATATGAGTCTAAATCGGGCGAAAGCTATATATGGGAGCTATATCTAAATCTGAACCGATTTCAACCAAAATTGGCACGCATAGATACAATGCTAAATCTACTCCCTGTGCAAAATTTCAACTAAATCGGAGTTAAAAATTGGCCTCTGTGGTCATATGAGTGTAAATCGGGCGAAAGCTATATATGGGAGCTATATATAAATCTGAACCGATTTCAATCAAATTTGGCACGCATAGCTAGAATGCTAAATCTACTCCCTGTGCAAAATTTCAACCAAATTGGGTCAAAACTCTAGCTTTTAGGACCATATTAGTCCATATCGGGCGAAAGATATATATGGGAGCTATATCTAAATCTGAACCGATTTCAATCAAATTTTGCACACTTGACTATACTACTAATTGTACTCCTAGTGCAAAATTTCAACTAAATTCGGCCAAAAATCTTGCTTCTGGGGCCATATAAGTCCATATCGGGCGAAAGATATATATGGGAGCTATATCTAAATCTGAACCGATTTCAATAAAATTTGGCACACTTTACTATAGTACTAATTGTTCTTCTTGTGCAAAATTTTAAGCAAATTGGGGTAAAACTCTGGCTTCTGGGGCCATATAAGTGCATATCGGGCGAAATATATATATGGGAGCTATATCTAAATCTGAACCGATTTCTTCCAAAATCAATAGGGATCTATTCTGAGCCAAAACACATACTTGTACCAAATTTGAAGTCGATTGGACTAAAACTGCGACCTAGACTTTGATTACAAAAATGTGTTCACGGACAGACGGACATCGCTATATCGACTCAGGAACCCACCCTGAGCATTTTTGCCAAAGACACCATGTGTCTATCTCGTCTCCTTCTGGGTGTTGCAAACATATGCACTAACTTATAATACCCTGTTCCACAGTGTGGAGCAGGGTATAATAATTCCATGAACTAAAATAAAGTTAAATTTGCTTTAGTGAAAAAGAGTGTTCACTTTGTTTTTTTGAGTGTACGATACTGGATAAAATCCTTATTAAATATAATCTACGGCTTCCAAAATATGAATAACAAAAAAAAATTATGGTAGAATATGTAAAAGAATAGGAACTAAATAGCCAAGAAACTAACATTGCATATATGCAATGTCATGCAACGAAGGGTTAATATCCTTATATATTAGTGATACCCCATACATGCTTATGTTTACTAATTCAGTAGGGGTGGTTTAGGGTACGATATAGTCGACCGCTCTCGACTGTCTACTTTACTTCTGTGCTGTTCTAGACTTCACCCATGTTTGTTTACTTGTTTCTTATAGGACACAACATCGCGTACCAAATTTCAATTGTAGTCGAATTTAAAATTCAGATGTATTAGCCGATCTAATTCGGATTTATATATAGCTCTTACATATATAGATTGCACAATTTTGGCTATATTAAAAAAATGAACGATCTCATCTTTTTCAATAATTTTAATTGTACACTAATTTTGTAGGTATAAAATCAGGTATATGGTAGTTCCTACACCCAGAAAAAAGTGCCTTCGAAACTAAAGGAAAAAATTTTCATCAATATAGTTTATCCATTTTATTTCCATTAAGGTAAATTTTTGTGAAAAATAATAAAATTTACTCGTTTCAGTAAAAAAAATCCTAAACTGTAAGCAGTTAGGAATAGTTCATTAACTAGAATAAGGCATGGAATTTTACTCATCCTATTTTCTTCGCTGGGTATAAGAATTTACTACTGAAAAAGAAAATTTTATTCACCGATAACAAAGCATTCGTAAAAATAAACAAAACCCGAACTAAAACCAAGTTTCCTCAAAATTAGTAAAATTTCTTATAAAATGATAATTGCGACTTCCTTTATAATAGAAAGTTTTTCATACATACGAACAACACTTGGCATAGAAAAATATTTTAGTTCATTCGTACTAAGAAGTATGCAATCCTTTCAAAACTTAAGGAAACACACTTGTTAGAATATAGGAAATTTTCCTAAATTTCTATTGTTTACCTGTAATCGATACCTGTCATCGTAATCGATGTATTTGCGCGTGGGTGTAATCGATATATTTGCGCGTCGGTCGTTTTTTTAGTTGGAATCGCGTTGTTTTGGTATACGGAGAGATTGTTAAATAATAATATTGTAAAATAATATAATAAATAACAAATAAAATATATAAAATATTTGTTATTTTAAATTAGTGAGAAAAATTTTGGTTTTTTTAAATAAATCTATCAATGTTCGTGATAGTGTATAAAGAAAGAAAACACCAGCAGAATAACAACCCTTTCATTTGTCTTCATTTTGGAATCTTCAATTATCAGGTAATATTCAGTGACGCTAACCTTTTGCAACAAAAATGTGTTATGATTTTTATACCCTTCACCACTACTGTGGTACAGGGTATAATAAGTTTGTGCATTTGTATGTAACGCCAAGAAGGAAAAGTCTGAGACCCATCGTTTAGTATACCGATCGTCTTAGAATTAAATTCTGAGTCGATTTAGCGATGTCCGTCTGTCTGTCTGTCTGTCTGTCTGTCTGTCTGTCTGTCTGTCTGTCTGTCTGTCTGTCCGTCTGTCTGTCTGTCTGTTGATGTATTTTTGTGTGCAAAGTACAGCTCGCAGTTTTAGTCCGATTGTCCTAAAATTTGGTATAGGGTCCTGTTACGGCTCAAAGACGATCCCTATTGATTTTGGAAAAAATCGGTTCAGATTTAGATATAGCTGCCATATATATTTTTCACCGATCTGGTCATAATTGGCGTGTATATCAACCGATCTCCCTCAAATTCCGTACATCCGAATATTTTATGAGTCTCGAAAAACTTGCAAAATATCAGCCAAATCGGTTCAGATTTAGATATAGCTCCCATATATAGCTTTCACCCGATTTACACTCATTTGCCCACAGAGACCAATTTTTTGCTCCGATTTAGTTGAAATTTTGCACAGGGAGTAGAATTAGCATTGTAGCTATGCGTGCCAAATTTGGTTGAAATCGGTTCAGATTTAGATATAGCTCCCATATATAGCTTTCGCCCGATTTACACTCATATGACCACAGAGGCCAATTTTTTGCTCCGATTTAGTTGACATTTTGCACAGGGAGTAGAATTAGCATTGTAGCTATGCGTGCTAAATTTGGTTGAAATCGGTTCAGATTTAGATATAGCTCCCATATATATGTTTTTCTGATTTCGACAAAAATGGTCAAAATACCAACATTTTCTATGTAAAATCGCCACTGTTTAGTCGAAAAGTTGTAAAAATTACTCTATTTTTCCTTAACTTCTAATGCATATATATCGAGCGATAAATCATAAATAAACTTTTGCGAAGTTTTCTTAAAATTGCTCCAGATTTAAATGTTTCCCATATTTATACCCTTCACCACTACTGTGGTACAGGGTATAATAAGTTTGTGCATTTGTATGTAACGCCAAGAAGGAAAAGTTTGAGACCCATCGTTTAGTATACCGATCGTCTTAGAATTAAATTCTGAGTCGATTTAGCGATGTCCGTCTGTCTGTCTGTCTGTCTGTCTGTCTGTCTGTCTGTCTGTCTGTCTGTCTGTCTGTCTGTCTGTCTGTCTGTCTGTCCGTCTGTCTGTCTGTCTGTTGATGTATTTTTGTGTGCAAAGTACAGCTCGCAGTTTTAGTCCGATTGTCCTAAAATTTGGTATAGGGTCCTGTTACGGCTCAAAGACGATCCCTATTGATTTTGGAAAAAATCGGTTCAGATTTAGATATAGCTGCCATATATATTTTTCACCGATCTGGTCATAATTGGCGTGTATATCAACCGATCTCCCTCAAATTCCGTACATCCGAATATTTTATGAGTCTTGAAAAACTTGCAAAATATCAGCCAAATCGGTTCAGATTTAGATATAGCTCCCATATATAGCTTTCACCCGATTTACACTCATTTGCCCACAGAGACCAATTTTTTGCTCCGATTTAGTTGAAATTTTGCACAGGGAGTAGAATTAGCATTGTAGCTATGCGTGCCAAATTTGGTTGAAATCGGTTCAGATTTAGATATAGCTCCCATATATAGCTTTCGCCCGATTTACACTCATATGACCACAGAGGCCAATTTTTTGCTCCGATTTAGTTGAAATTTTGCACAGGGAGTAGAATTAGCATTGTAGCTATGCGTGCTAAATTTGGTTGAAATCGGTTCAGATTTAGATATAGCTCCCATATATATGTTTTTCTGATTTCGACAAAAATGGTCAAAATACCAACATTTTCTATGTAAAATCGCCACTGTTTAGTCGAAAAGTTGTAAAAATTACTCTATTTTTCCTTAACTTCTAATGCATATATATCGAGCGATAAATCATAAATAAACTTTTGCGAAGTTTTCTTAAAATTGCTCCAGATTTAAATGTTTCCCATATTTATACCCTTCACCACTACTGTGGTACAGGGTATAATAAGTTTGTGCATTTGTATGTAACGCCAAGAAGGAAAAGTCTGAGACCCATCGTTTAGTATACCGATCGTCTTAGAATTAAATTCTGAGTCGATTTAGCGATGTCCGTCTGTCTGTCTGTCTGTCTGTCTGTCTGTCTGTCTGTCTGTCTGTCCGTCTGTCTGTCTGTCTGTCTGTTGATGTATTTTTGTGTGCAAAGTACAGCTCGCAGTTTTAGTCCGATTGTCCTAAAATTTGGTATAGGGTCCTGTTACGGCTCAAAGACGATCCCTATTGATTTTGGAAAAAATCGGTTCAGATTTAGATATAGCTGCCATATATATTTTTCACCGATCTGGTCATAATTGGCGTGTATATCAACCGATCTCCCTCAAATTCCGTACATCCGAATATTTTATGAGTCTCGAAAAACTTGCAAAATATCAGCCAAATCGGTTCAGATTTAGATATAGCTCCCATATATAGCTTTCACCCGATTTACACTCATTTGCCCACAGAGACCAATTTTTTGCTCCGATTTAGTTGAAATTTTGCACAGGGAGTAGAATTAGCATTGTAGCTATGCGTGCCAAATTTGGTTGAAATCGGTTCAGATTTAGATATAGCTCCCATATATAGCTTTCGCCCGATTTACACTCATATGACCACAGAGGCCAATTTTTTGCTCCGATTTAGTTGAAATTTTGCACAGGGAGTAGAATTAGCATTGTAGCTATGCGTGCTAAATTTGGTTGAAATCGGTTCAGATTTAGATATAGCTCCCATATATATGTTTTTCTGATTTCGACAAAAATGGTCAAAATACCAACATTTTCTATGTAAAATCGCCACTGTTTAGTCGAAAAGTTGTAAAAATTACTCTATTTTTCCTTAACTTCTAATGCATATATATCGAGCGATAAATCATAAATAAACTTTTGCGAAGTTTTCTTAAAATTGCTCCAGATTTAAATGTTTCCCATATTTATACCCTTCACCACTACTGTGGTACAGGGTATAATAAGTTTGTGCATTTGTATGTAACGCCAAGAAGGAAAAGTTTGAGACCCATCGTTTAGTATACCGATCGTCTTAGAATTAAATTCTGAGTCGATTTAGCGATGTCCGTCTGTCTGTCTGTCTGTCTGTCTGTCTGTCTGTCTGTCTGTCTGTCTGTCTGTCCGTCTGTCTGTCTGTCTGTTGATGTATTTTTGTGTGCAAAGTACAGCTCGCAGTTTTAGTCCGATTGTCCTAAAATTTGGTATAGGGTCCTGTTACGGCTCAAAGACGATCCCTATTGATTTTGGAAAAAATCGGTTCAGATTTAGATATAGCTGCCATATATATTTTTCACCGATCTGGTCATAATTGGCGTGTATATCAACCGATCTCCCTCAAATTCCGTACATCCGAATATTTTATGAGTCTTGAAAAACTTGCAAAATATCAGCCAAATCGGTTCAGATTTAGATATAGCTCCCATATATAGCTTTCACCCGATTTACACTCATTTGCCCACAGAGACCAATTTTTTGCTCCGATTTAGTTGAAATTTTGCACAGGGAGTAGAATTAGCATTGTAGCTATGCGTGCCAAATTTGGTTGAAATCGGTTCAGATTTAGATATAGCTCCCATATATAGCTTTCGCCCGATTTACACTCATATGACCACAGAGGCCAATTTTTTGCTCCGATTTAGTTGAAATTTTGCACAGGGAGTAGAATTAGCATTGTAGCTATGCGTGCTAAATTTGGTTGAAATCGGTTCAGATTTAGATATAGCTCCCATATATATGTTTTTCTGATTTCGACAAAAATGGTCAAAATACCAACATTTTCTATGTAAAATCGCCACTGTTTAGTCGAAAAGTTGTAAAAATTACTCTATTTTTCCTTAACTTCTAATGCATATATATCGAGCGATAAATCATAAATAAACTTTTGCGAAGTTTTCTTAAAATTGCTCCAGATTTAAATGTTTCCCATATTTTTTTACTAACATTGTGTTCCACCCTAGTGCATTAGCCGACTTAAATTTTGAGTCTATAGATTTTGTAGAAGTCTATCAAATTCTGTCCAGATCGAGTGATATTTAAATGTATGTATTTGGGACAAACCTTTATATATAGCCCCAACACATTTGACGGATGTGATATGGTATCGAAAATTTAGATCTACAAAGTGGTGCAGGGTATAATATAGTCGGCCCCGCCCGACTTTAGACTTTCCTTACTGGTTTATATTTGTAGGTATTGAAATTGTAAAAGGAGGACAAAATCGTTAGGCAGCAACTTATTAAAAGTGAAAAGTACAAGAAGAAGAAAAAGTGCGTGTTACAGTTGATAATATCACACGGAAATTGGAAATAGTGGAATAATAAACTAATATTTCAAAGAGATTCGATGCTGTTGATTCTTAATAAATATATTCAATATATTAATAAAACATGTCTTTTATTGAAGATAAAATTGCTTATAGAAATAAATAAAATTGTATTTAAAAACGAAGGTAAGCAGTTCTAATTATGAAGTAAAAGTTTTACCACAAATGTGTAAGATTTGTCGAAATGAATGAAAAAATTTCAATAAAATCATTCCATATATGAATTCAAATTAGTTAAATTTTTTCATTCTGTAGTATAGTGGTATATAAATATAGGAAAATGTTAACTAATATATGGAATGCATTATTCCTAATTTCTACGAAAATCACATCGTTCAAACAAATAAAAATGTCTTTGGCGCTATACGAAGTTCAACTTTCTTCACAATGAGTTCATTTTAACTTAAAGAAGGGGTCACTTTTTTCTGGGTGTACTTGCACTTATGTTTGTGTCACTTTATCGCCGATCTTATTGAATTTGGTCAGTTCATAAAGGTTGAGATTTATGTAATGGTTCCATAAATTTGCACCGCTAAATTTTATTAAATTCGGATATACACCCAGAAAAAAGTGCCTTCGAAACTAAAGGAAAAAATTTTCATCAATATAGTTTATCCATTTTATTTCCATTAAGGTAAATTTTTGTGAAAAATAATAAAATTTACTCGTTTCAGTAAAAAAATCCTAAACTGTAAGCAGTTAGGATTAGTTCATTAACTAGAATAAGGCATGGAATTTTACTCATACTATTTTCTTCGCTGGGTATAAGAATTTACCACTGAAAAAGAAAATTTTATTCACCGATAATAAAGCATTCGTAAAAATAAACAAAAACCGAACTAAAACCAAGTTTCCTCAAAATTAGTAAAATTTCTTATAAAATGATAATTGCGACTTCCTTTATAATAGAAAGTTTTTCATACATACGAACAACACTTGGCATAGAAAAATATTTTAGTTCATTCGTACTAAGAAGTATGCAATCCTTTCAAAACTTAAGGGAACACACTTGTTAGAATATAGGAAATTTTCCTACATTTCTATTGTCTACCTGTAATCGATACCTGTCATCGTAATCGATGTGTTTGCGCGTGGGTGTAATCGATATATTTGCGCGTCGGTTGTTTTTTTAGTTGGAATCGCGTTGTTTTGGTATGCGGAGAGATTGTTAAAAAATAATATGGTAAAATAATATAATAAATAGCAATTAAAATATATACAATATTTTTTATTTTAAATTAGTGAGAAAAATTTTCGTTTTTATAAATCTATCAATGTTCGTGATAGTGTATAAAGAAAGAAAACACCAGCAGAATAACAACCCTTTCATTTGTCTTCATTTTGGAATCTTCAATTATCAGGTAATATTCAGTGACGCTAACCTTTTGCAACAAAAATGTTTTATGATTTTTTATATTTGTAGGTATTGAAATTGTAAAAGGAGGACAAAATCGTTAGGCAGCAACTTATTAAAAGTGAAAAGTACAAGAAGAAGAAAAAGTGCGTTTTACAGTTGATAATATCACACGGAAATTGGAAATAGTGGAATAATAAATTAATATTTCAAAGAGATTCGATGCTGTTGATTCTTAATAAATATATTCAATATATTAATAAAACATGTCTTTTATTGAAGACAAAATTGCTTATAGAAATAAATAAAATTGTATTTAAAAACGAAGGTAAGCAGTTCTAATTATGAAGTAAAAGTTTTACCACAAATGTGTAAGATTTGTCGAAATGAATGAAAAAATTTCAATAAAATCATTCCATATATGAATTCAAATTAGTTAAATTATTTCATTCTGTAGTATAGTGGTATATAAATATAGGAAAATGTTAACTAATATATGGAATGCATTATTCCTAATTTCTACGAAAATCACATCGTTCAAACAAATAAAAATGTCTTTGGCGCTATACGAAGTTCAACTTTCTTCACAATGAGTTCATTTTAACTTAAAGAAGGGGTCACTTTTTTCTGGGTGTAGAATATCGAAATGAGAAGCATCTCCCAAACATATGAAATTATTTTAATAATACCCCTAAATTCTTAGGTTAACACAAGTAATTCGATTATGGATGACAGTCCTTAATAGCAATTTGTACGCAATCTATGGTGGAGGGTACTTAAGATTCGAACATTCCGTCATACCTTGTTTCTCGCTTCTTTTCAGATCTCTCCTGCTTTGCTGTGGATGTTGCAAAAGCATGGACTAAGGGTTTTTATATGCCCCTTGACCTATCTACACTGAAAAAACAGTGAACCCTTTTCCATTGCAAAATGAACTAAACTGTAGTAATATTGACCATGATTTAGCCCTTAAGATTTTTTTCAACTTGTCTAGTTTATAATTCTCTTAAATTTTAGTTCATCTATAACATTGTATTTTAGTTCATTTTTACAACGCCATAAGATTTATATACCACTACCAAGTTAAAAAGTCAGTATTATTTTGTTTTACTTGCTTATTTTTTGGGAAACCAGATAATAAAAATTGGTTAACAATCTCTTTAAAATGTCGACGACTAAACTATAAATAAATCAATCATTCCACAGTACAGAGAAATTAAATAATTAAAGGAACAACAAACTGTTTTACTATTATGAAAATTTTCATACATTAAAATTAAACTTTCTTTAAGCAAAAGTACTTTATTATAAAAACTTATGATGAAAGTTCTTAATACAATGTTTTTTGTGAATAAAAATTATGACCACGTGGAACAGAGAGTAGTTCATTTGAAATCGCTGTTTGAACATTTTGACTTATCCTTGTTTTATTCATCGTAGGTAATTTTTTCACATATCTTGCTGGAAAAAAATGGAAGCAATGATGAAAATTGTTAAAAATTAACACCATGTAATGAAATATAATTTTTTAAATCTTTATATTAGCTTGTAACTTACCATATTTGGGGGCATTTTATCAAATGGTGTAAGGAATTCAACTTTTCTTTGGAAAACGTATCTCATAAAATTTGTACCTGAAACAATTAGAGAAATAATGAAGTATTTTATATAAACTCATAAAACTGTGTTGTTATCGATGTGAAGGATATAATAAAATAAATATTCTAGTTGAAAGAAAGCCAAAGTTTTAATATAAAACTTACCAATTCTCTATTAAATTGTACGCTGAGGGGAAATATAAAAAGTTGTCCAAATTTATTTGGGTTACTCTGAAATTAAATACTAAATAAAATTATTAAATAAGTTTTCAAAAATTTTAATGAAAAAACCAGTAAGGAAAGTCTAAAGTCGGGCGGGGCCGACTATATTATACCCTGCACCACTTTGTAGATCTAAATTTTCGATACCATATCACATCCGTCAAATGTGTTGGGGCTATATATAAAGGTTTGTCCCAAATACATACATTTAAATATCACTCGATCTGGACAGAATTTGATAGACTTCTACAAAATCTATAGACTCAAAATTTAAGTCGGCTAATGCACTAGGGTGGAACACAATGTTAGTAAAAAACCAGTAAGGAAAGTCTAAAGTCGGGCGGGGCCGACTATATTATACCCTGCACCACTTTGTAGATCTAAATTTTCGATACCATATCACATCCGTCAAATGTGTTGGGGCTATATATAAAGGTTTGTCCCAAATACATACATTTAAATATCACTCGATCTGGACAGAATTTGATAGACTTCTACAAAATCTATAGACTCAAAATTTAAGTCGGCTAATGCACTAGGGTGGAACACAATGTTAGTAAAAAAATATGGGAAACATTTAAATCTGGAGCAATTTTAAGAAAACTTCGCAAAAGTTTATTTATGATTTATCGCTCGATATATATGCATTAGAAGTTAAGGAAAAATAGAGTAATTTTTACAACTTTTCGACTAAACAGTGGCGATTTTACATAGAAAATGTTGGTATTTTGACCATTTTTGTCGAAATCAGAAAAACATATATATGGGAGCTATATCTAAATCTGAACCGATTTCAACCAAATTTAGCACGCATAGCTACAATGCTAATTCTACTCCCTGTGCAAAATTTCAACTAAATCGGAGCAAAAAATTGGCCTCTGTGGTCATATGAGTGTAAATCGGGCGAAAGCTATATATGGGAGCTATATCTAAATCTGAACCGATTTCAACCAAATTTGGCACGCATAGCTACAATGCTAATTCTACTCCCTGTGCAAAATTTCAACTAAATCGGAGCAAAAAATTGGTCTCTGTGGGCAAATGAGTGTAAATCGGGTGAAAGCTATATATGGGAGCTATATCTAAATCTGAACCGATTTGGCTGATATTTTGCAAGTTTTTCAAGACTCATAAAATATTCGGATGTACGGAATTTGAGGGAGATCGGTTGATATACACGCCAATTATGACCAGATCGGTGAAAAATATATATGGCAGCTATATCTAAATCTGAACCGATTTTTTCCAAAATCAATAGGGATCGTCTTTGAGCCGTAACAGGACCCTATACCAAATTTTAGGACAATCGGACTAAAACTGCGAGCTGTACTTTGCACACAAAAATACATCAACAGACAGACAGACAGACGGACAGACAGACAGACAGACAGACAGACAGACAGACAGACAGACAGACAGACGGACATCGCTAAATCGACTCAGAATTTAATTCTAAGACGATCGGTATACTAAACGATGGGTCTCAAACTTTTCCTTCTTGGCGTTACATACAAATGCACAAACTTATTATACCCTGTACCACAGTAGTGGTGAAGGGTATAAATATGGGAAACATTTAAATCTGGAGCAATTTTAAGAAAACTTCGCAAAAGTTTATTTATGATTTATCGCTCGATATATATGCATTAGAAGTTAAGGAAAAATAGAGTAATTTTTACAACTTTTCGACTAAACAGTGGCGATTTTACATAGAAAATGTTGGTATTTTGACCATTTTTGTCGAAATCAGAAAAACATATATATGGGAGCTATATCTAAATCTGAACCGATTTCAACCAAATTTAGCACGCATAGCTACAATGCTAATTCTACTCCCTGTGCAAAATTTCAACTAAATCGGAGCAAAAAATTGGCCTCTGTGGTCATATGAGTGTAAATCGGGCGAAAGCTATATATGGGAGCTATATCTAAATCTGAACCGATTTCAACCAAATTTGGCACGCATAGCTACAATGCTAATTCTACTCCCTGTGCAAAATTTCAACTAAATCGGAGCAAAAAATTGGTCTCTGTGGGCAAATGAGTGTAAATCGGGTGAAAGCTATATATGGGAGCTATATCTAAATCTGAACCGATTTGGCTGATATTTTGCAAGTTTTTCGAGACTCATAAAATATTCGGATGTACGGAATTTGAGGGAGATCGGTTGATATACACGCCAATTATGACCAGATCGGTGAAAAATATATATGGCAGCTATATCTAAATCTGAACCGATTTTTTCCAAAATCAATAGGGATCGTCTTTGAGCCGTAACAGGACCCTATACCAAATTTTAGGACAATCGGACTAAAACTGCGAGCTGTACTTTGCACACAAAAATACATCAACAGACAGACAGACAGACGGACAGACAGACAGACAGACAGACAGACAGACAGACAGACAGACAGACGGACATCGCTAAATCGACTCAGAATTTAATTCTAAGACGATCGGTATACTAAACGATGGGTCTCAGACTTTTCCTTCTTGGCGTTACATACAAATGCACAAACTTATTATACCCTGTACCACAGTAGTGGTGAAGGGTATAAATATGGGAAACATTTAAATCTGGAGCAATTTTAAGAAAACTTCGCAAAAGTTTATTTATGATTTATCGCTCGATATATATGCATTAGAAGTTAAGGAAAAATAGAGTAATTTTTACAACTTTTCGACTAAACAGTGGCGATTTTACATAGAAAATGTTGGTATTTTGACCATTTTTGTCGAAATCAGAAAAACATATATATGGGAGCTATATCTAAATCTGAACCGATTTCAACCAAATTTAGCACGCATAGCTACAATGCTAATTCTACTCCCTGTGCAAAATTTCAACTAAATCGGAGCAAAAAATTGGCCTCTGTGGTCATATGAGTGTAAATCGGGCGAAAGCTATATATGGGAGCTATATCTAAATCTGAACCGATTTCAACCAAATTTGGCACGCATAGCTACAATGCTAATTCTACTCCCTGTGCAAAATTTCAACTAAATCGGAGCAAAAAATTGGTCTCTGTGGGCAAATGAGTGTAAATCGGGTGAAAGCTATATATGGGAGCTATATCTAAATCTGAACCGATTTGGCTGATATTTTGCAAGTTTTTCAAGACTCATAAAATATTCGGATGTACGGAATTTGAGGGAGATCGGTTGATATACACGCCAATTATGACCAGATCGGTGAAAAATATATATGGCAGCTATATCTAAATCTGAACCGATTTTTTCCAAAATCAATAGGGATCGTCTTTGAGCCGTAACAGGACCCTATACCAAATTTTAGGACAATCGGACTAAAACTGCGAGCTGTACTTTGCACACAAAAATACATCAACAGACAGACAGACAGACGGACAGACAGACAGACAGACAGACAGACAGACAGACAGACAGACAGACAGACAGACAGACGGACATCGCTAAATCGACTCAGAATTTAATTCTAAGACGATCGGTATACTAAACGATGGGTCTCAAACTTTTCCTTCTTGGCGTTACATACAAATGCACAAACTTATTATACCCTGTACCACAGTAGTGGTGAAGGGTATAAATATGGGAAACATTTAAATCTGGAGCAATTTTAAGAAAACTTCGCAAAAGTTTATTTATGATTTATCGCTCGATATATATGCATTAGAAGTTAAGGAAAAATAGAGTAATTTTTACAACTTTTCGACTAAACAGTGGCGATTTTACATAGAAAATGTTGGTATTTTGACCATTTTTGTCGAAATCAGAAAAACATATATATGGGAGCTATATCTAAATCTGAACCGATTTCAACCAAATTTAGCACGCATAGCTACAATGCTAATTCTACTCCCTGTGCAAAATGTCAACTAAATCGGAGCAAAAAATTGGCCTCTGTGGTCATATGAGTGTAAATCGGGCGAAAGCTATATATGGGAGCTATATCTAAATCTGAACCGATTTCAACCAAATTTGGCACGCATAGCTACAATGCTAATTCTACTCCCTGTGCAAAATTTCAACTAAATCGGAGCAAAAAATTGGTCTCTGTGGGCAAATGAGTGTAAATCGGGTGAAAGCTATATATGGGAGCTATATCTAAATCTGAACCGATTTGGCTGATATTTTGCAAGTTTTTCGAGACTCATAAAATATTCGGATGTACGGAATTTGAGGGAGATCGGTTGATATACACGCCAATTATGACCAGATCGGTGAAAAATATATATGGCAGCTATATCTAAATCTGAACCGATTTTTTCCAAAATCAATAGGGATCGTCTTTGAGCCGTAACAGGACCCTATACCAAATTTTAGGACAATCGGACTAAAACTGCGAGCTGTACTTTGCACACAAAAATACATCAACAGACAGACAGACAGACGGACAGACAGACAGACAGACAGACAGACAGACAGACAGACAGACAGACAGACAGACAGACAGACAGACGGACATCGCTAAATCGACTCAGAATTTAATTCTAAGACGATCGGTATACTAAACGATGGGTCTCAGACTTTTCCTTCTTGGCGTTACATACAAATGCACAAACTTATTATACCCTGTACCACAGTAGTGGTGAAGGGTATAAATATGGGAAACATTTAAATCTGGAGCAATTTTAAGAAAACTTCGCAAAAGTTTATTTATGATTTATCGCTCGATATATATGCATTAGAAGTTAAGGAAAAATAGAGTAATTTTTACAACTTTTCGACTAAACAGTGGCGATTTTACATAGAAAATGTTGGTATTTTGACCATTTTTGTCGAAATCAGAAAAACATATATATGGGAGCTATATCTAAATCTGAACCGATTTCAACCAAATTTAGCACGCATAGCTACAATGCTAATTCTACTCCCTGTGCAAAATTTCAACTAAATCGGAGCAAAAAATTGGCCTCTGTGGTCATATGAGTGTAAATCGGGCGAAAGCTATATATGGGAGCTATATCTAAATCTGAACCGATTTCAACCAAATTTGGCACGCATAGCTACAATGCTAATTCTACTCCCTGTGCAAAATTTCAACTAAATCGGAGCAAAAAATTGGTCTCTGTGGGCAAATGAGTGTAAATCGGGTGAAAGCTATATATGGGAGCTATATCTAAATCTGAACCGATTTGGCTGATATTTTGCAAGTTTTTCAAGACTCATAAAATATTCGGATGTACGGAATTTGAGGGAGATCGGTTGATATACACGCCAATTATGACCAGATCGGTGAAAAATATATATGGCAGCTATATCTAAATCTGAACCGATTTTTTCCAAAATCAATAGGGATCGTCTTTGAGCCGTAACAGGACCCTATACCAAATTTTAGGACAATCGGACTAAAACTGCGAGCTGTACTTTGCACACAAAAATACATCAACAGACAGACAGACAGACGGACAGACAGACAGACAGACAGACAGACAGACAGACAGACAGACAGACAGACAGACGGACATCGCTAAATCGACTCAGAATTTAATTCTAAGACGATCGGTATACTAAACGATGGGTCTCAAACTTTTCCTTCTTGGCGTTACATACAAATGCACAAACTTATTATACCCTGTACCACAGTAGTGGTGAAGGGTATAAATATGGGAAACATTTAAATCTGGAGCAATTTTAAGAAAACTTCGCAAAAGTTTATTTATGATTTATCGCTCGATATATATGCATTAGAAGTTAAGGAAAAATAGAGTAATTTTTACAACTTTTCGACTAAACAGTGGCGATTTTACATAGAAAATGTTGGTATTTTGACCATTTTTGTCGAAATCAGAAAAACATATATATGGGAGCTATATCTAAATCTGAACCGATTTCAACCAAATTTAGCACGCATAGCTACAATGCTAATTCTACTCCCTGTGCAAAATTTCAACTAAATCGGAGCAAAAAATTGGCCTCTGTGGTCATATGAGTGTAAATCGGGCGAAAGCTATATATGGGAGCTATATCTAAATCTGAACCGATTTCAACCAAATTTGGCACGCATAGCTACAATGCTAATTCTACTCCCTGTGCAAAATTTCAACTAAATCGGAGCAAAAAATTGGTCTCTGTGGGCAAATGAGTGTAAATCGGGTGAAAGCTATATATGGGAGCTATATCTAAATCTGAACCGATTTGGCTGATATTTTGCAAGTTTTTCGAGACTCATAAAATATTCGGATGTACGGAATTTGAGGGAGATCGGTTGATATACACGCCAATTATGACCAGATCGGTGAAAAATATATATGGCAGCTATATCTAAATCTGAACCGATTTTTTCCAAAATCAATAGGGATCGTCTTTGAGCCGTAACAGGACCCTATACCAAATTTTAGGACAATCGGACTAAAACTGCGAGCTGTACTTTGCACACAAAAATACATCAACAGACAGACAGACAGACGGACAGACAGACAGACAGACAGACAGACAGACAGACAGGCAGACAGACGGACATCGCTAAATCGACTCAGAATTTAATTCTAAGACGATCGGTATACTAAACGATGGGTCTCAGACTTTTCCTTCTTGGCGTTACATACAAATGCACAAACTTATTATACCCTGTACCACAGTAGTGGTGAAGGGTATAAATATGGGAAACATTTAAATCTGGAGCAATTTTAAGAAAACTTCGCAAAAGTTTATTTATGATTTATCGCTCGATATATATGCATTAGAAGTTAAGGAAAAATAGAGTAATTTTTACAACTTTTCGACTAAACAGTGGCGATTTTACATAGAAAATGTTGGTATTTTGACCATTTTTGTCGAAATCAGAAAAACATATATATGGGAGCTATATCTAAATCTGAACCGATTTCAACCAAATTTAGCACGCATAGCTACAATGCTAATTCTACTCCCTGTGCAAAATTTCAACTAAATCGGAGCAAAAAATTGGCCTCTGTGGTCATATGAGTGTAAATCGGGCGAAAGCTATATATGGGAGCTATATCTAAATCTGAACCGATTTCAACCAAATTTGGCACGCATAGCTACAATGCTAATTCTACTCCCTGTGCAAAATTTCAACTAAATCGGAGCAAAAAATTGGTCTCTGTGGGCAAATGAGTGTAAATCGGGTGAAAGCTATATATGGGAGCTATATCTAAATCTGAACCGATTTGGCTGATATTTTGCAAGTTTTTCAAGACTCATAAAATATTCGGATGTACGGAATTTGAGGGAGATCGGTTGATATACACGCCAATTATGACCAGATCGGTGAAAAATATATATGGCAGCTATATCTAAATCTGAACCGATTTTTTCCAAAATCAATAGGGATCGTCTTTGAGCCGTAACAGGACCCTATACCAAATTTTAGGACAATCGGACTAAAACTGCGAGCTGTACTTTGCACACAAAAATACATCAACAGACAGACAGACAGACGGACAGACAGACAGACAGACAGACAGACAGACAGACAGACAGACAGACAGACGGACATCGCTAAATCGACTCAGAATTTAATTCTAAGACGATCGGTATACTAAACGATGGGTCTCAAACTTTTCCTTCTTGGCGTTACATACAAATGCACAAACTTATTATACCCTGTACCACAGTAGTGGTGAAGGGTATAAATATGGGAAACATTTAAATCTGGAGCAATTTTAAGAAAACTTCGCAAAAGTTTATTTATGATTTATCGCTCGATATATATGCATTAGAAGTTAAGGAAAAATAGAGTAATTTTTACAACTTTTCGACTAAACAGTGGCGATTTTACATAGAAAATGTTGGTATTTTGACCATTTTTGTCGAAATCAGAAAAACATATATATGGGAGCTATATCTAAATCTGAACCGATTTCAACCAAATTTAGCACGCATAGCTACAATGCTAATTCTACTCCCTGTGCAAAATTTCAACTAAATCGGAGCAAAAAATTGGCCTCTGTGGTCATATGAGTGTAAATCGGGCGAAAGCTATATATGGGAGCTATATCTAAATCTGAACCGATTTCAACCAAATTTGGCACGCATAGCTACAATGCTAATTCTACTCCCTGTGCAAAATTTCAACTAAATCGGAGCAAAAAATTGGTCTCTGTGGGCAAATGAGTGTAAATCGGGTGAAAGCTATATATGGGAGCTATATCTAAATCTGAACCGATTTGGCTGATATTTTGCAAGTTTTTCGAGACTCATAAAATATTCGGATGTACGGAATTTGAGGGAGATCGGTTGATATACACGCCAATTATGACCAGATCGGTGAAAAATATATATGGCAGCTATATCTAAATCTGAACCGATTTTTTCCAAAATCAATAGGGATCGTCTTTGAGCCGTAACAGGACCCTATACCAAATTTTAGGACAATCGGACTAAAACTGCGAGCTGTACTTTGCACACAAAAATACATCAACAGACAGACAGACAGACGGACAGACAGACAGACAGACAGACAGACAGACAGACAGACAGACAGACGGACATCGCTAAATCGACTCAGAATTTAATTCTAAGACGATCGGTATACTAAACGATGGGTCTCAGACTTTTCCTTCTTGGCGTTACATACAAATGCACAAACTTATTATACCCTGTACCACAGTAGTGGTGAAGGGTATAAATATGGGAAACATTTAAATCTGGAGCAATTTTAAGAAAACTTCGCAAAAGTTTATTTATGATTTATCGCTCGATATATATGCATTAGAAGTTAAGGAAAAATAGAGTAATTTTTACAACTTTTCGACTAAACAGTGGCGATTTTACATAGAAAATGTTGGTATTTTGACCATTTTTGTCGAAATCAGAAAAACATATATATGGGAGCTATATCTAAATCTGAACCGATTTCAACCAAATTTAGCACGCATAGCTACAATGCTAATTCTACTCCCTGTGCAAAATTTCAACTAAATCGGAGCAAAAAATTGGCCTCTGTGGTCATATGAGTGTAAATCGGGCGAAAGCTATATATGGGAGCTATATCTAAATCTGAACCGATTTCAACCAAATTTGGCACGCATAGCTACAATGCTAATTCTACTCCCTGTGCAAAATTTCAACTAAATCGGAGCAAAAAATTGGTCTCTGTGGGCAAATGAGTGTAAATCGGGTGAAAGCTATATATGGGAGCTATATCTAAATCTGAACCGATTTGGCTGATATTTTGCAAGTTTTTCAAGACTCATAAAATATTCGGATGTACGGAATTTGAGGGAGATCGGTTGATATACACGCCAATTATGACCAGATCGGTGAAAAATATATATGGCAGCTATATCTAAATCTGAACCGATTTTTTCCAAAATCAATAGGGATCGTCTTTGAGCCGTAACAGGACCCTATACCAAATTTTAGGACAATCGGACTAAAACTGCGAGCTGTACTTTGCACACAAAAATACATCAACAGACAGACAGACAGACGGACAGACAGACAGACAGACAGACAGACAGACAGACAGACAGACAGACAGACAGACAGACAGACAGACGGACATCGCTAAATCGACTCAGAATTTAATTCTAAGACGATCGGTATACTAAACGATGGGTCTCAAACTTTTCCTTCTTGGCGTTACATACAAATGCACAAACTTATTATACCCTGTACCACAGTAGTGGTGAAGGGTATAAAAAAAATAATAATATGCATAAAAAACCAAATATTCTTGATAACCCTAGACAGTCATCATTCGTCAAAATGACGACACGTAATTTCATTTTCGATTTAAAATGCATTTTAGTCTATTGGGAAATGGTAAATTTAAGTTATACTAATTCGACCGTTTTATTAATTTTTGTTTTATACTACTTAAAACCAAATTGAATAAGAAAATAAACTCAAGTTTGGTTCACTTTTTCGCCCACGATGAAAATTATAGCGTCTTGAAATGAGCCGTAGTCAAAATGACGAAGGATGACGTTAAGTACAAAAAATAAGGATGACTGTCCAGGGCTAAAAGAAAGTTAAAGAATCCTTACCAATCCACTATTAAATTACAGGCAAAGGAGTACTAAAAATTTGTCCAAATTTTTAAGGGGTTATTCTGAAATTAAATATTTCAAAATATTACATTGGTTTCCAAAAAAATTGATTAAAAAAATACTAAAATAAGGCATTAAAAACCTGTAATTTTGATGATAAAAAAGTCACAAAAACGTAAATATTCTAGTTGAAATAAAGCCAATTTTTAAAAGAAAACTTACCAATTCTCTATTTTTTAAATTTGTCCGAATCCATCTGGAGTTGCTCTGAAATTAAATATTGTTTTTACAACAAAGAAAAACATTAAACTGGTTTCCAAAAAAATAATTAACAAATAATAATATACATAAAAAATATTCTTTTAAAAAAAAAGTCATGTTAAAAAATACTTACCAATTTAATTAATAAAAATTTTCCAAATTCATCTGGAATTGAATATTAATTTTTTACATAGAATAATAAAAATTTCAATACACTTTCAACATATTTTCCTAAATATTCGTAATAACTTTTTTCTAAACTACCGATAAAATATTAATAACTTTCATTTAAAAGGTTTAATAAACGAACACCAATATATGTCTCAAAAATCCAAAATATTCCATGCCTTTATATTCCCTTGTTGCATACCTACTTAAAAGATGCAACAGTCCACGCCAACGCCAAATATACAACTGAAGCATGCCAAACAAAACCAAGCAAATCCAAAACATTCCTACAACAACAAAAACACATGTGCCTTTATTGAAAACAACACCTCATCCAGCCAAATAAACCATCCACACAATAAACACACACACACACAAACCACTAAATGAACAAAAATAAAAATAACCCACGCTCATGTATACACAACAAAACTCAAGTAACATCATCTTTACATTAATCACATTCCACTATGCCGATAAAAATCTCTGTACTATTCATTAGTTCATCGCATCTGCTGAAAATTTACTCTAAGAATAATATTCGTAAAGGCACACCAGTTTATGAACGATGAAACGTTTAACTTAAAATTTGCAAAATTTTCAAGAAATGTTATCTACCATTTTTGACGAAAATGTCTATAAATTTAATTACATGTGAACTAAAAATATTTCATTGGGTAATTTTTTACCAACAATTATTAACTATAAGAATTGTCAGTAAGAAATTGCTATCCACTTTCAAGTTCATTTTTCGTAAAAAAAATATTTTCTCATACAAAAAAATCTTATAGTAAATTGCACTTATTATTTAGAAAGTTCTTTACATTTCACAAGTAGTTTTATAGCATGACAAACGAATTTTTAACTACCAGTTAAGAAATTTTTTAAGGAAATTTCCATCGTATTTTGTAGGCCATGAACTAAACGATTGCTACTTAGAATTTGTAAAATTTCCTTCCGAGTAGTTAATTTTCGTTGAAGATACGAAAAATGAACTAAAATTCTGGAAAATTCTTGTAATAAATTATTGTAAAAATCTTCTTAAATTTACGAGACACTTTTTTTTCTGTGTAGTGATACAGTGTATAATTAGAGCCTTTGTAAATTACAAGATATTATTCCAGCCAAATACACCAACATCAAGTAGTCCACCATCAAATGCCATGGATTGGACACTACTGCTTTCATGATTTGCATGCACATGGAAACACACCCACTTTTGCTGGTTTGGAACGAAACGAAGACAACAAACCAGCAGGAAAAGGATCAATAGAAACAGAGACGAGAAAGAAAAACCTGTAACAGAAACTGGTGTTTATTGCTAAAATAATGCAAGAGACTTTACTCAACTCCACAATAATAACAGCAACAACCTCATCAGAAGACCAGTGAACAACAATGGTCTCCAACCAACGGCTAGGATGGACTCTGCGTACTCATATCTGAACAAACATAGGTTGATGGTGAACCACTTTAATGGGCTTCAACTGTTGACTCTCTAAAGCCGTTTTTTGTTCGTAAAACTCAATCTGTCCTTACGTTTACTGCGGGGCTGATGGCTGTTTTCTGGGTCGGTCTGAGAGTTTCTTTCAAAACAAACTCACAAACAAACAAAAAAATGCACGGGCTGGACTAAAGACTTGGCTAACAGGCTGTCTAACTCAGTAACTAGCAAACGGACGTTTAGTAATAAACGAAGCTAACATAAGCATAAAATACGACACAGTGGTGAGAAAAAACTTGAGATATAGCTTCCATACTGATGGAGTCTCAACATCAGCAATGTAAACCCACTTCAACTAGAATATGTTTACATTTCTTCGAGTTCATGTCTCGATATTGCACCCCTATGAACCGATTGCCCTATGTGACTTCTTAAGCATATAGACGACGTTACTTTTAATATGGGTCGAACCTTATGTACCATGCGTGCGCAATTCTACTAAAGACTAGGGATCTGGTGACAGTTTTCGATGGTAAAATCGAGTTTTATTTTGTAGCATTGTCTTCTTAATTGTAAGTTAGTCCGTATGAAGTCTCTGTTAGATATATAATTTTAAACCAATTTTCCTATGGTAGTTACACGGCCAAATCTCGAAAGCATAGGATGAAACTTTTTTATCTGTTAGACTTCAGTTTATATGGGTGCTATATATAATTAAGGACCGTTATGGACCAATTTTTGCACGGTTGTTAAAGGGTATATGCTAGCCTCATGTAACGCTCTACAAGAGGATCCGATATGAACCGCGTAACCAATTTCAACTGGACCGGATAAAATTTGCTCCTCCAAGAGGCTCCGGAAGTCAAAATTGGGAATTGTCTTATATGGGCGCTAACTTTAATTATGGGCCGATATGGACCAATTTATGTATGATGGTTAGAGCGCATATGCCAACATAGCGTACCAAATATTAACCGGATCGGATAGGATTTACTCCTTCTTGTACGTAGTTTTATGTCGATAGCTTGTTTCGTTCGTTAGCGTGATGGACGGACATCACTCGATTGACTCAGAATTTCACCACCACCCAGAATATATATACTTTTTGAGGTCTCTAAATTTCAAGTAAATTGGAAAAGTTTAATTGTTTCACAGTATGTAGATGAGGAATGAGGTCTACCTGTGCCCTTTAATTTTTCCCCGACCAAATATAAAAACTCATATACCTCATATAAATTTCATGATCTCCCTCAAGTTCTCCGTAAAATTTCAGTAATTTTAATTTTAATTTTTCCCCGACCAAATATAAAAACTCATATACCTCATATAAATTTCATGATCTCCCTCAAGTTCTCCATAAAATTTCAGTAAGTCGACAAATTTTAGTTTTTTCTTTAAAAACTTTAACAAAAAGTCGGACAAAGGGGATATTCCCCTTCCCTACCAAATATTAAAAAATCAGGTACCCCACAATAAATTCATAACCTCACTGCGTGTTCTCTGTAAACCTCAAGTAAATAAAGGGTGATACCGTCACAATTTGGTCAAGGGAAAACGCGTGTAAATCGGTGAAATCGTTTATTTAAAAAATCAAATTAAATTTCTTTTTCAAGTTCAGTTAGTATAAAATTCAGGAAAAATATTCAGTTAGGCTTTCGCTTTTCCAAATCCGAATTGCCGGGCCTCACGCTTGACACCTGCCATTAGATTTTGTACAGGCACCTTGTCCACCTTCTTCGCCGCAGAAAGCCAGTTTGCCTTGAACTGCTGCTCGTCCTTAGCAGTTTTTTTTGGTCTTCTTTAGGTTCCGCTTAACAATAGCCCAGTATTTCTCAATTGGGTGGAGCTCTGGCGTGTTGGGAGGGTTCTTGTCCTTGGGAACCACCTGCACGTTGTTGGTGACGTACCACTCCATGGCCTTTTTACCGTAATGGCAAGATGCCAAAACCGGCCAAAACAGTACGGAACAACCGTGTTTCTTCAAACACTCATTCACGTAAATTTCTTGGTTGACAGTCCCGGAAGCTATGAAAATGCTGCTTTTCAAGCCACAGGTACAGATGGCTTGCCAAACCAGATATTTCTTTGCGAACTTTGACAGTTTTATGTGCTTGAAAATATCTGCTACCTTTCCCCTTCCTTTTGCCGTATAAAACTCCTGTCCCGGAAGCTGCTTGTAGTCGGCTTTGACGTAGGTTTCGTCGTCCATTACCACGCAGTCTAACTTCGTCAGCATCGTCGTGTACAGCCTCCGGGATCGCGCTTTGGCCGTCGTATTTTGTTTATCATCGCAATTTGGAGTCACTACCTTCTTGTAAGTCGATAGTCCGGCTCGTGTTTTGGCTCGATGCGCGATTGTAGACGATACACCCAGCTTATTTGCGGCATCTCGGAGAGAGAGGTTAGGGTTTCGCTTGAAACTACCGGCAACTCTCTTTGTCGTCTCAGCGGCTTCCGGTTTTCGATTTCCCCCCCATCCAGACTTCCTGGCTGTCGACAAACGTTCCCCAAACACTTTAATTACATTTGTAACGGTTGATTTGGCAACTTTTAGCGATTTTGCCAGCTTTGCGTGCGAATAGCTCGGATTTTCGATTTTGATACGCTGCTCTTCTTGCTTGGACGGCATTTTGACAACTGAAGAGTGAATTCCAAAATCAAAATAGGAGCAACATTCTACACATACACACACCTTCAAAATGAGGGGTGTTCAGGTTTTTTAAATGCAAAATTGAAAGAAATGACCAAATTTTGACCGTATCACCCTTTAAGAGAATTTTTGCACTTTAAACAAAAATCGTTTAAAGGGGTGGTTCATCTCCGCGATCAAGTAACGAAAAATAAAGTAGCGGGTCTTTGTCTAGACATCACCCCTAACCTTCCTTGGAAATGTCACCCAAATCGGAGAACTTTGGCCCAATTTGGAAAAAGTCGGGTAAGGGGATGCCTAAAATTATTTTATAACAAAAGCAAATGCGATGAATTCAAATTATAACTTTTTGTAATGTGCGCGATATGTAACAAAAGATTTTTCCGCTTTTCCGTTGAAACTTTTCTTGAATTTTCTTTGCTATAAAACTCACAGAGTCCGAAACCTTTCCAATGAATGCAAACCCGTGGAAATCGGTTCGTGCGTTCTGGAGTTGCATCAGAGATGGCGCTGTATATAAAAAAAGATTTTCCCGCTTTTCCGTTGAAACTTTTCATGAATTTTCTTTGCTATAAACCCTATAAACCCAACGAATGCAAAACCGTGCAAATCGGTTTGTGCGTTCTGTAGTTAAAGTGTCAGGAAGGAAAACTCGACTTATTTTTATACCCTCCACCATAGGATGGGGGGTATATTAACTATGCCATTCCGTTTGTAACACATCGAAATATTGCTCTAAGACCCCATAAAGTATATATATTCTGGGTCGTGGTAAAATTCTGAGTCGATCTAAGCATGTCCGTCCGTCTGATGAAATCACGCTAACTTCCGAACGGAACAAGTTATCGACTTGAAACTTGACACACGTAGTTGTTATTGATGTAGGTCGGAATTGTAAATGGTATTGTAAATGGGCCATATCGGTCTACTTTTACGTATAGCCCCCATATAAAGGGACCCTCAGATTTGGCTTGTGGAACCTCTAACAGAAGCATATTTCATTCGATCCGGTTGAAATTTGGTACATGGTATTGGTATGTGGTCTCTAACAACCACGCAAAAATTGGTCCATATCGGTCCATAATTATATAAAGCCCCCATATAAACCGATCCCCAGATTTGGCTTGCGGAGCCTCAGAGAGAACCAAATTTCATCCGATCTTGCTAAAATTTGGTACAGGGTGTTGGTATATGGTCTCTAACAACTGTGCAAAAATTGGTCCACATCGGTCCATAATTATTAATTATATAAACCGATCCCCAGATTTGGCTTGCGGAGCCTCAAAGAGAAGGAAATTCCATCCGAACCGCCTGAAATTTGGTACATGATGTTGGTATATGGTCTCTAACAACCATTGAAAAATTGGTCCACATCGGTTCATAATTATATATAGGCCCCATATAAACCGATCCCCAGATTTGGCTTGGCAAGTCTCCAAGAGAAGCAAATTTCATCCAATCCGGTTTTAATTTGGAACATGATGTTAGTATATGATCTTTAACAACCGTGCCAGAATTGGTCCATATAGGTCCATAATTATATATAGCCCCCATATAAAACGTTCTCCAGATTTGACCTCCGGAGCCTCTTGGAGGAGCAAGATCCGGTTCAAATTTGGAACGTGGTGTTAGTATATGGCCGCTAACAACCATACCAAAATTGGTCCATATCGGTATATAGTTATATATAGCCGATCTCCAATCACACAAAAATTGGTCCATATTGGTTCATAATCATGGTTGTCACTCGAGCCAAAAATAATCTACCCAAATTTTATTTCTATAGAAAGTGTTGTAAAAATTTTATTTCTATAGAAAATTTTTGTTAAAATTTTATTTCTATAGAAAATTTTTGTTAAAATTTTATTTCTATAGAAAATTTTGTCAAAATTTTATTTCTATAGAAAATGTTGTCCAAATTTTATTTCTATAGAAAATTTTGTTAAAATTTTAATTTTTGTAGAAAATTTTTTAAAAATTTTATTTCTATAGAAAATTTTGTGAAAATTTTATTTCTATAGAAAATTTTGTTAAAATTTTATTTCTATAGAAAATTTTGTCAAAATTTTATGTCTATAGAAAATTTTGTCAAACTGAACTATATACGTATTTGATCGATCTTTTTTGATTTAATACATACCACGTATGGACTTACATACAATTTAGAAGACGGTGTTAGGAGGTTTTAATATACCTTGCCATCGGCAAGCGTTACCGCAACATAAGTAATTCGATTGTGGATGGCAGTGTTTAGAAGAAGTTTTAACGCAATCCATGGTGGAGGGTACATAAGCTTCGGCCTGGCCGAACTTGCGGCCGTATATACTTGTTATATATTGGAATATTAATACCCACCAAAATAGAATGGTGATGAGGGTAAAATAAGTTTGTAATTCCGAAATAACGATTTCAGATTATACCAAAAATATATATTCTTGATCAGGGAGAAATTCTGAGCCGATATAACATGTCCGTCCGGCTGCCTTCATTAATACAGCCTTCATTAATGGCAATATCGTCCTGAAATTTGGCACAGATTCTTGTTTTGTTTTCAGGAAGGTTAAGTTCGAATGTTGGCTACATCGTCCCTATTTTGGCTTTGATATAGCCCTCATTTAAATTTGAACTTGGAAATCTAGAGATATGTTAGTTCAACAAAAAGATGTGCTGGTGGGAGCCACCGTGGTGCATTGGTTAGCATGCCCGCCTTGCATACACAAAGTCATGGGTTCGATTCCTGCTTCGACCGAACACCAAAAGTTTTTCAGCGGTGGATTATCCTACCTTAGTAATGCTGGTGACATTTCTGAGGGTTACAATGCTTCTCTACGTGGTTTCACTAGAATGTGGAACGCCGTTCGGACTCGGCTATAAAAAGGAGGTCCCTTGTCATTGAGTTTAACATGGAATCGGGCAGCACTCAGTGATAAGAGAGAAGTTCACCACTGTGGTATCACAATGGACTGAATAGTCTAAGTGAGCCTGATACATCGGGCTGCCACATAACCTAAACCTAACATAGAATCGGGCAGCACTCAGTGATAAGAGAGAAGTTCACCAATGTGGTATCACAATGGACTGAATAGCCTAAGTGAGCCTGATACATTTGGCTGCCACCTAACCTAACCTAACCTAAGATGTGCTGCATTATTTACTGGGCCAGGATTTGGTATAGCCTCCATATGGTTTATATGGTCGGGTTAGGGTAAAGTGGCAACCCGATTTATTGTCAGGCTCACTTAGAATATTCAATCCATTGTGATATCACATTTACTAAAACTACCTATTATGTATGAACACTTCTAGTTTTAACCGCTAAATCTTCTCGATTATTTTCTTTTGTTGAACCAAGCAGATTGTTAGAGACTGCTTAAGTTAACATTTTCCAGGTCCGAAAGTAATTTAAAGCTGTATTTTCCTAATATTCGCTTACGCCTTACACAAAATGCAGGATATTTACACATTCATGACGACTTATGCAGTAGTCATTATACTTCACGCCAATATTTTTTTCAAAATCGCCTATGGGGCAATGACCCTTTATAGCAGATATCAGGTTTTTGCAGGTTGACTGTCTGAGTATATATTAACGCCAACATTTGTTGAAACATTACTTCCCAGGCAATTCGCCATCTCTTTTATTGTGAATATTTCAGCCTGAAAACACACACTATATATTAGCTATTCGAAGTTCCAGGTCTTTAGAATATATTCCGAAACCCATCCAATTTGTAACCATCGGTGTAGAAATCTATATAACGTTTATTCCCCGGGCTCTGTGTGCACCACGCCTCACTGTTGAGAATAATAGTTTCAAACTTTTTATCGAAAAGCGGTTTCGCCAGAAAGTAATCCACTGAATTTGGCACATCTGGCATTATTTTGAGGACAGAACTGTGAGATGCAGCATGACATTAAGGTAATTTCTTCCCGTCTTACTGAATGCGCCTGAGGTACCCAAGCACGCCATTCGCTAAACTTGTTGGTTGCTGAAGTGCCAGCCACCAGACCACAATACCATATAGAGTTAAAGGTGTAACCACTGCCGTGTGCAGCCAATGAACAATTTTCGGGTCTACTCACCACGTTTTTCCTATTGCCTTTTTGCACGAGTACAAAGCCACTGTGACTTTTTTCGTCCCTTCTTCAATATTAAGCTTAAAGTGCAGCTTCCTGACCAAAACAGCTCCAAGGTATTTTACACAGTGACCAAAGGAAATTTCAATACCCGCTAAGAGATGGGCCTAACCGTGGGAAGTTTGGCGTTCTGTAAGCTCATGACTAGTTCTGTCTTTGCAGTATTTACCCCTGGACCATTTTCCCTCGTCCATTTCTCAGTCATCCGGAGGGCTCTCTATATAATATTTCTAATTGTGGATGGGAATTTTCCCCTGACTGCTACACGCAAAGAAAAAAAAACGTTTGGAAAACGTGTACCGAAAACGTTTTTCTTTTGTTAGAGTTTTTTGAATTGCTTCGAAAATTTTAAACTTTTATCACCAAAAAAATTCGTTTGTTACAAAATTTTTATTTTTTCAATAAAAAAAGTTATTTTTGAAACAACAACACAGTCGATTTCGTTTATATCAAACACTGTTCTTTTCCGACTTTAGGTCTTTAATAAGACACAGTTTACAGTTCAAAATTTAATATACTACAATTTAATGTTGAACATTTTTTCGGAATCTTCCGAACATATCTGGAATATATGTAAAAAAAAAACAAAAAAAAAAAAACTTTGGTCGAAGCGGGGATCGAACCCACGACCCTTGGCATGCAAGTCGGATGTAGCAACCACTGCTCCACGGTGCCAAACTAAATGTTTGTTTCTGTTAAATAAACTTTGTTTATTCGGTTCGTGGGCGCCGCAAGCTATGCTATATAAATATAACTTATATGGATATTTATCTATTGATGACCATAACAGGTACATAGCTCAGTGGTTAGTGTGTTGGCTTACAAAGTGCATGGTCCGCGGTTCGATTCTCCGTCCAGGCGAAAGGTAAAAAAAAATTTAAAAATTTATAAAATCGTATAATTTCTTCTACATTGTTGGTATTACAGAAAAAGGTGCTAAGAACTAAAAAACTTCGTGGAAGTGAGAAAGATGTGAGGGAAAATGCAATTAGCCAGAAAAAATTTTTTTTGAGTTAGTCTTTATGAAATTGTTTTTACATCCTGGAAAAGAATAAAGGTTTATCACAAAAAGTATATACTTTTCTTCCAAATGTACTTCCTTTCAACGAAAAGCAAATGAGAAACGAACTTTGTTTGTCTAAAATTTCGTTTGGGAGGAAAGAATTATTTTTTTGCGTGTAGAGCCAGTTAATAGAAGAATATATTTTTCTTTTAAATTTTCTCAATTTCGATATTGAAATACCGTGCAGTACTGGCGTATATCTATGTATCGATGTACCAGCAACTTTTTTCTGTCTTCGTATAAAAATCATTGCTATTGTTGTGGTGCCGTGTAACGGAGTCATAAACACAAAGTTGTCCAATTCTCTGCTCTGAGCTAGTTGGCCTTTTGCTTGGTTGGTTACTTGCAACTAACTTGACAAGTACATATCCGTACATACGCTTCGAAGTTTCCTCAGTACTGGCAAGTACTACTCGTTTAGTCTAGCAACGAGATCTTGGTGAAGCAATAGACGCTTTGGAAAAGCAACAGTATGAAGGTTTGTCTTAGTAGTTTGGTGTTTGGTGTTTTGTTTTTTTTTTTTTTTAATTTTACATTGCTGGATTGATATTCGGTTGCTTATAGCTTTCTGTCATACGATCAAAAGTTCGCTGGCCGTTCATGAACTACAAAAAGCCGCTTTTGCGGTTGTTGCCATATACCCACCAAATACAAAACTGCATGTTCAAAGATACACAGGCGCACATACACTCGAACACATTCGAAAAAAATTTTCTCATTCGGTTATAATAATCGGAAAAACTATAGAAAGTATCCTACATCGGTGATCACAAAAGAAGCAGGCTCTGTCATATTGAAGCTGTATGGGAGAAATCGGCACTGACGGACTTATCACAGGACTGGTACTGATGCTCCAATTTCTCGCAATGTCCAAGATGATTCATGGGGATCTGTCTACATCCAGAGAAGGAATATTATCAAATCCTAGAGCAAAATGTTATTTGTTATGTGGCCCCTACCATAGGAATGAATCTAACTCGTATACCAGAAGTAATATTGATCGAATGTAAAATACATTTAGTACACGTGAAAGGATGGTGGCCGTTTGTAATACAACGAAATATTGGTCTAAGACTCCATAAAGGATATACTCCGTTTGTTGAAATCACGCTAACTTCCGACCGAACAAGCTAACAACTTGAAATTTGGCACAAGTAGTTGTTAACGATGTAAGTCGGATGGCGTTGCAAATGGGCCATATGGGACCACTTTTGAGTATAGCTCCCATATAAACGGACCCCCCAGATTTGGCTTTCGGAGCCTCTTAGAGAAACAAATTTTATCCGATCAAGTTGAAATTCGGTACGTGATATTAGTATATGGTCCCCCACATTCGTGCAAAAATTGGTCCATAATTATATATAGCCACACCCTCAAAAAAATCGCTTCTCTAACATATGTTCCAAACATATTTTGCAGGAAGCATATATATTATTGGATACTGCCAAAACATTAATGTGTTTGTCTTATGTGAACATATTGTATGTTTGGAAGCATTTTGAGCCCAAAAATATTATATGCTTGGAAGAATTCTCCCCAAAGAAGATTGTACTCATTCCCTCACATAATTTTCATTTCCACGAAATTTTTTAGTTCTTGGCACCTTTTTCTGTAATACAAATAATGTTGAAGAAATTATTCAATTTTATAAATTTTTTAATTTTTACCATTCTCCAGAAACATACATTTGTTTGCCACGTGGAGCAATAGTTAGCATGTCCTCCTTTCATGCAAAGGGTCGTGGGTTCAATCCCTGCTCCGACCGTACACCATTTTTTTTTTTTTAATTTACACATTTATATTTATACTATATTAAATTTTTATAATGAAACTTCGAAATGTGGGTTATTAACAGTCAGAAACAGTGCTTGATATAAACGAAATGGACTGAGCTTTTGGATAAAATATTATTTTTTTTTTTTTATTGGAAAAATAACAATTTTGTAATAAAAAACTGTTTTTGGTACAAAAGTTTGAAATTTTGGAAGGAATTCAAAAACTCTAACAAAAGAAGAACGTGAAGTCGAGTATAAACATACATAAATAATTTTATAATATACACATAAATTTATTTAGGGGTGTACAGTTTTTTACATGCTGTTTTTTTTTTCAAATGTCTATTCTCTTTACCCCGAATACTCATTCTAATATTCAAATTAAATAATATTTAGACTTAAGCATATCAAATTTTTGGCCTTGTCATAAAACAGTTTTCCGAAACAACATACAAGCAATTTCACACAAGTTGCTCTCTTTTGATTCTCTCGCTGGAAACCCTCCCGGTTTCCATCTCTATTTCTTTTTCTATACTATCTCTCTCTCTCTCTGTCGCTCCCTGAATAAAATATCACAACATATATATGTTTACTCGAAATTTGTAAATATATATATGTTTACATTAACACATATTATTTTTATGAAACATTCATGCCCCAAACATAATATATTCTAACATACTAACATATGTGTCCCAAACATTTAGAGTTAATTTAGGAACATTACATGTTTGCACTTAAATATATTGTGTTTAAAAATTGTGCCCGAAACACATTTTGTTTATATCGGAACATATGAAAAACATATTTTTCTAACAGTGCATAAACCGATCCCCAGATTTGAACTCCCGAGCTTCTTGGAGGAGTAAATTTCATCGGATTCGATTGAAATTTGGTGCGTGTTGGTCCCTAACATTCATGGCAAAATTGGTCCATATCGGTCCATAATTATATATATAAAGCGATCCCCAGACTTGACCTTCGGAGTCTCTTGGAGTAGCAATTTTCATGCAATTTGGAAATTTGCTAAATAGTATTTGTATATGGTCTCTAACATTCATGCCAAAATTGGTCCTTATCGGCCTTTAATCATATATTGCCCCCATATAGAGATTTCGATTTCAGAGCTTCTTGGAGGACCAAATTTCATTCGATCAGGTTGAAATTTGGTACGTTGTGTTAGTTTTGGCCTCTAACAACCATTCAAAAATTGGTCCATATCGGTTCACAATTATATAGTCCCAGATAAACTGATCCCCAGATTTTACTTCTTGAGCTCTCTGGATAACTTGGTACTAAAATTGATCCATATCGGTTTATAATTTTATATAGCCACCATATAAACTGACTCTCAAATTTCATTTCTGGTTTTCTAATTATTGTCCAAAAAATGGTTCGTATAGGTTTTGTAATTATTTATAGACTCCCCTATATATACCGGTCAAGCACTAAATTATATGGTATTTAAACTGCCTTTTGAGCCTAACACTTTTCCTATATGGACTAACTTACAATTTAGAAGACGATGTTAAGAAGTTTTAAGATTCCTTGCAATCGGTAAGTATTACCATAAGCCAAGTAATTCGACTGTGGTTGACAGTCTTTCGTAGAAGTTTCTACGCAATCCATGGTGGAGGGTACATAAGATTCGGTCTGGCCGAACTTACGGCCGTATTTACTTGTTTTTTATTTTTACTAATAGCACTAGTTTACACTGAAAATGTACACTTGATGAGAGTCGACTTTTTTATGTATTTTCTGCTGAATTGGAAAAAAATGTTTAAAAATTTTTTTATTGAACAGATTTTAAGATATCCCGTTATTTTTAGTTTCTTTTTTCTCTCAACAAATTATATCTCGATTTATAAATGTCCCATTATAAAAAATTCGTTTTTTTGAAAATTTGGCTTTTTGTCATCGATATTTTTTGAACCACTAAACTTGTCAATAATAATCGAATAATTGCTTATCCAATTATGAACGATTATTCGTCATCTTAGAACCTTGCATTTAAGTACCAAAATCGTTATAATGGGACACTTCTAACTCGAGATATAATTTGCTTAATGAAAAAAGAAAATAAAAACTAAAAATAACGGGATATCTCAAAAACTGTTCCATAAAAATTTTAAAATTTTTTTTTTTCGAATTCAGCAGATCAAAATACATAAGAAAAGTTGCCTCTCATCAAGAGTAACTATTTTATATTTATATTAATAACTATCCTATAATTACATCAAAATTTTTATTGAGATATTTAATATTGTATCTGTTAAGTTGTTAAATTATAAAATTTTCTACTTCAATTAACTTTTTTATTGGAAATATTTTGGTGATATTTTTTTCTGTATTATACCCCTAATTTAAAATTCATTTTAAACCATCCACAGACTGCTATAAAATTACACATAACTGTTATTTCTCTCTTGAGTACCTCCAAACTGTAGATGGTTTACCTAACATATCTGGTTTGTTGGTCGACCGATTCGGACGTTTATTCGTAGTTTTGGTCGGATATTTTATTCGTTTTAATTTTGACCATTAGTTTTTGTGGTTTACTGCCATTATTGCTGTAATGGTTTAGCGTTGAATTTATATTGCCTGCCACTGTCACTTCGGGTGCAGGTATTTAAATGGCTATACCCACTAAAGTGCAACACCATAACTTTGCCACAAATTGTGTTGCTGCCGTTGCTGATAAGTGTTGGCCATACAAACATAGCCAAAATTGCGCTATGTTTGGTCGGATCAAAGCTCATATATCCTCGACCATGGATATGAAACTCAAAGCTCTGCCGTTGAAAATGCGAAGTAAAATAGTTTGAAATCTAAGAGACGTTGAAGCCCCGATTTCAATCCCATTGAAAATTGATGGTTTCTGGTTAATATTTAGGTGCTTGGGATTACACCAAAAAGCACCAAAAATAGCGATGAGATCTAGTGTTAAATTCAGCACAACTAGTCGGATATTCCAAAAGAAATAATAAAAAACGTTGTAGAAGTCAAGACGACCATAATTAGAAATAAAGGACTCTGGACTAAATACTAAGACATTTGATTTTAATTGAATGAAATAAAATTTCTTGCAATTGGACTCAATAGACGGTTTTTATTAAGCAAATAAAGCATACTCCTATGTGGTCAACATGCAGTCGGTTTTGCTCCCCACTGTATATGTTAAACCGTATTGAGAATCGCGGAGCCCTTATTGACTCAGTGGGGTCCTTGGGGACCCCCATCTTGAACACTTAACTTTGGAGTCCCTACTGATTCGCTGTGTTCCTTATTGACATACACCCAAAGAAAAGTAGACTTCAAAAAAAAAGTTTCAAATTCTTATTTCTAGCATGAATCAGCACTTAAAATTTTAGTACGCAAATACTAAGTTATACTCATATTAAATACAAAGTGCTCTTACATGTGCAATTCAAGTACTTTAAGTTTGATTTAAGCTTGTTTTGAGTAAAGTTTGCTCTCCTCTATACCATAGTGAAACTAACGCCAAATTTAGCTTATTTTTATTGCAAAAAAAAAATATTTGTTTGTAGTTCAATTTTATTATTTTTTTGCGAAATTTTCCACAGTCCAATGATATTTTCGTTTTTTTAAGTATGTTTCAAACATTTTATGAACTAAACGCAAGTATAAAGTTTAATGATCGGACACATAAGTTTATTTTTAACTAAAAGAAATGAAATTTTTCGTACGATTCCCAAAAATAGTAAGAATGAACTACTGTATGCACTGAAAAAAAAGCATACTCGGTTCCAAAGATTTTATCTTTACTTTAAAAAATTTGGTATTGATTCCGAGCCACAGAAGCGGAGAATACAAGTAAGGATACTTTTAAGACACAATTCTCTTTTAAATTTAGGTTTTGTGTACTTGCTTCTAGGAAGCAAATTTTAATTTTTCGCTTTCTCAGCTTTTTTTCTTCATATGCTATCAAAGTCCTTTAAAAACGAGTTAACGGCAACTTTATTTTCCAAATTAGGACTCGACTTCCAGTAGAAATTATGCTATGTTTGAAGTAAAAAACTTCTTTAAAATAAAGTTTTGAAAAACATGTCCTATATTTGAACGATTTCTTGCTTTGTAGTCAAGATGCAAAAAGACAACAAATTTAAAGACAATTTCATTAAATTTAAAGAATTTTTCTGAATTAATAAAGTCAAGTTGACCTTAGCCTATAAATTTTTCTTTCATGTTAAGATACCCATTTTTAAGTCAAATCACTTAATTATAAGGACAATACGACTTCATTGAAAAGTTTATCGACTTTTGGACAAGGAAAATAACTTTATTTTAGAGAAATGCGTCTTCTATGCTAAGCAAAATTTGTATTCGTATTTTAAAGACATGAAATCTTTGACCTCACGACAATAATTTTTTCAGTGTGGTTAAAATGGTCACGATTTGGCGCCAATGATTTTCTTATTTACTTTTAGTTAAATTTTTCTTAAATGAGAGGGAGTAATTTCGAGACCAACAGTAAAAAAGTACAACAACACTTCGTGGAAATCTCAAAACATGGAGTACAAAATAGTTCATTTTTCGCGCGAGGTAGTTCATTCTTCCTATAAAACAGTTTACTTTTTTTCGGTGTAGATTTTCAACGCCCGAAAATTATTTTTTTCTTACATACAGAGAATTTTCAATTTAATGTTTGGCTTTTAGTGTTAGTGTTGTTGTTTGGCTTGCATTTCGTTTGCTATCCTAAGCCGACTATGGCTTAAAATAAGAAGACTTTAACTTAACTCCTTTATGAGCCATTGCAAATAGAAATACAAAATACAAAATACGTAAAGGTTTTTGGTTTATTGTTCGCATGTATGTATGAAGCATTGTGAGTGTGCATGTGTGTAAGTTTCATTTCGAGCTTGTGTATTTTGGCTTCGCTTGTATTTTGTTTGCCAAATTTGTTTAGTATTATTGTGTGCTTTGACGATAATTGACTGCGAACTAGAGGTGTACGCGTGAGTAAAATTTCACTCACACTCACGCACATTCACGAAACAAAATGTTTATTCACGCACGCTTACGCACGAACTACTTTTAAAGACACGCACGATTCACGACATTTCACGCGACTCACGACAAATTCATGAGACTCATTTTCCAACCAGGAATGAGCAAATTCATGAATAGAATATAGTTCGAAAGCTAAATTAATTTATTTAACATACGGGTAAAAATTAAATCTTGTTTTTTTTCGTGAGCGTGATTTTGCAGAAATTTTATTCACGAACCGATTTTATTTCTCACGCACGCTCACTCACGACATATTTGTTTCAGTCCCATTCACGCACATTCACGTGAGTTGCCTCAGATTTTGTTTACGACTCACGTGATTCACGTGTCACGACAATTTCGTATTACGCGCACATCTCTACTGCGAACCATTTATTGTCTCCTCACAAGGGAGTGAGAAGGAAGATAAATTAATAAATATTTAAAAAATGGAAGTAATATTAAAGATTATTATTTTAAAACACGTATTTCTAAACTGCAACAACAGTGAACCCACCAGGATAGAAAACTTTCGATTAATTTTAGAAATTTTTTAATATTTTTGGAAAATGTTAACTAAACAATATTACAAACGCTGGCATCACGTCGATATCCCAAAAATAAGTAAATATTTTTCGACAAATTCAAGAAAATTTATTAGACCAAATTAAGTTTTTTTCACTTGTTAAAAAAATTAGAGTTCAAAATTGCAAGAATGTATTTAGTGACATACGAAGTTCATGATGAACGCATTTCTAGTAAAATTTACAGATTTAAACAAGTAAGGAAAGTCTAAAGTCGGGCGGGGCCGACTATATTATACCCTGCAGCACTTTGTAGATCTAAATTTTCGATACCATGTCACATCCGTCAAATGTGTTGGGGGCTATATATAAAGGTTTGTCCCAAATACATACATTTAAATATCACTCGATCTGGACAGAATTTGATAGACTTCTACAAAATCTATAGACTCAAAATTTAAGTCCGCTAATGCACTAGGGCGGAACACAATGTTAGTACAAACCAAGTAAGGAAAGTCTAAAGTCGGGTGGGGCCGACTATATTATACCCTGCACCACTTTGTAGATCTAAATTTTCGATACCATGTCACATCCGTCAAATGTGTTGGGGGCTATATATAAAGGTTTGTCCCAAATACATACATTTAAATATCTCTCGATCTGGACAGAATTTGATAGACTTCTACAAAATCTATAGACTCAAAATTTAAGTCGGCTAATGCACTAGGGCGGAACACAATGTTAGTACAAAAATATGGGAAACATTTAAATCTGAAGCAATTTTAAGGGAACTTCGCAAACGTTTATTTATGATTTATCGCTCGATATATATATGTATTAGAAGTTTAGGAAAATTAGAATCATTTTTACAACTTTTGGACTAAGCAGTGGCGATTTTACAAGGAAAATGTTGGTATTTTGACCATTTTTGTCGAAATCAGAAAAACATATATATGGGAGCTATATCTAAATCTGAACCGATTTCAACCAAATTTGGCACGCATAGTTACAATGCTAATTCTACTCCCTGTGCAAAATTTCAACTAAATCGGAGTTAAAAATTGGCCTCTGTGGTCATATGAGTGTAAATCGGACGAAAGCTATATATGGGAGATATATCTAAATCTGAACCGATTTCAACAAAATATGGCACGCATAGCTACAATGCTAATTCTACTCCCTGTGCAAAATTTCAACTAAATCGGAGTTAAAAATTGGCCTCTGTGGTCATATGAGTGTAAATCGGGCGAAAGCTATATATGGAAGATATATCTAAATCTGAACCGATTTCAACAAAATTTGGCACGCATAGCTACAATGCTAATTCTACTCCCTGTGCAAAATTTCAACTACATCGGAGCAAAAAATTGGCCTCTGTGGTCATATGAATGTAAATCGGTCGAAAGCTATATATGGAAGCTATATCTAAATCTGAACCGATTTCAACCAAATTTGGCAAGCATAGTTACAATGCTAATTCTACTCCCTGTGCAAAATTTCAACTAAATCGGAGTTAAAAATTGGCCTCAGTGGTCATATGAGTGTAAATCGGTCGAAAGCTATATATGGGAGATATATCTAAATCTGAACCGATTTCAACCAAATTTGGCACGCATAGCTACAATGCTAATTCTACTCCCTGTGCAAAATTTCAACTAAATCGGAGTTAAAAATTGGCCTCTGTGGTCATATGAGTGTAAATCGGGCGAAAGCTATATATGGGAGCTATATCTAAATCTGAACCGATTTCAACAAAATTTGGCACGCATAGCTACAATGCTAATTCTACTCCCTGTGCAAAATTTCAACTAAATCGGAGCAAAAAATTGGCCTCTGTGGTCATATGAATGTAAATCGGGCGAAAGCTATATATGGGAGATATATCCAAATCTGAACCGATTTCAACCAAATTTGGCACGCATAGTTACAATGCTAATTCTACTCCCTGTGCAAAATTTCAACTAAATAGGAGTTAAAAATTGGCCTGTGTGGTCATATGAGTGCAAATCGGGCGAAAGCTATATATGGGAGATATATCTAAATCTGAACCGATTTCAACCAAATTTGGCACGCATGACTAAAATGCTAATTCTACTCACTGTGCAAAATTTCAACTAAATCGGAGTTAAAAATTGGCCTCTGTGGTCATATGAGTGTAAATCAGCGAAGCTATATATGGGAGATATATCCAAATCTGAACCGATTTCAACCAAATTTGGCACGCATAGTTACAATGCTAATTCTACTCCCTGTTCAAAATTTCAACTAAATCGGAGCAAAAAATTGGCCTCTGTGTGCAAATGAGTGTAAATCGGGCGAAAGCTATATATGGGAGCTATATCTAAATCTGAACCGATTTTGCTGATATTTTGCAAGTTTTTCGAGACACATAAAATATTCGGATGTACGGAATTTGAAGAAGATCGGTGGATATACACGCCAATTATGACCAGATCGGTGAAAAATATATATGGCAGCTATATCTAAATCTGAACCGATTTTTTCCAAAATCAATAGGGATCGTCTTTGAGCCGAAACAGGACCCTATACCAAATTTTAGGACAATCGGAATAAAACTGCGAGCTGTACTTTGCACACAAAAATACATCAACAGACAGACAGACGGACAGACAGACAGATAGACGGACATCGCTAAATCGACTCAGAATTTAATTCTAAGCCGATCCGTATACTAAAAGGTTGGTCTATGATTACTCCTTCTTGGCGTTACATACAAATGCACAAACTTATTATACCCTGTACCACAGTAGTGGTGAAGGGTATAAAAAATAACGAACAACATAGTTGTGAGAAATAAGAATTTAGTAAATCTTTATTTGATGTATAATTTTTACACATTTTTTAGTTAATTTAACTAACGTACGCAAAAAATTATTAGAGTAAAGGAAACTTTCTCCAAACATAATAATTCCATGAACTAAAATAAAGTTAAATTGGTTTTAGTGAAATAGAGAGTTCACTTTTTTAGTGCACATATATATGTATGTATATATATATATATATATATATATATATATATATATATATATATATATATATATATATATATATATATATATATATATATATATATATATATATATATATATATATATATATATATATATATATATATATATATATATAATATATATATATATATATATACATATATATGTGCACTAAAAAAGTGAACTTCTCTATTTCACTAAAACCAATTTAACTTTATTTTAGTTCATGGAATTATTATGTTTGGAGAAAGTTTCCTTTACTCTAATAATTTTTTGCGTACGTTAGTTAAATTAACTAAAAAATGTGTAAAAATTATACATCAAATAAAGATTTACTAAATTCTTATTTCTCACAACTATGTTGTTCGTTATTTTTTATACCCTTCACCACTACTATATATATATATATATATATATATATATATATATATATATATATATATATATATATATATATATATATATATATATATATTATATATATATATATATATATATATATATATATATATATATATATATATATATATATATATATATATATATATATATATATATATATATATATATATATATATATATATATATATATATATAAAGGTTCCCTACTTTCCCATACATTCCCCAAACAATTTTCCCTACTATATTTTTCGTTAAATTTAAAAAATTTTACAGAACAAAAATGGTTCTAAGTACTTTATTATCATAAATAAAATATGAATATGCAACGTATATAACTTAGAATATAAATTTGTATTACCACCACGGTTGCCACAGTTGGTAGAATTCTACCCAAATTAATAATCTGTTTTGTTAAATCTCTATAAAAATAAAATTTTGGAAAAAGTTTCTATAAACAAATTTTTGTGAGAAATTTTTCTATAGAAATAACATTTTGAGAAAAAATTCCACAGAAATAAAATTTTGAGAAAATTTTTTATAGAAATAATATTTTGAAAAAAATTTCTATAGAAATACAATTTTGACAAAATGTTCTATAGAAATAAAATGTTGACAAAATTGCCTACAGGAATAAAGTTTACCACACATTCTTAAAGATCAAGCCTTGCTGGCTTCTAATTTCCTCCTCTAGAGCCACCAAAATGTTAAAAATTATTACAAATTGTGTTGAGTGAAAATGTCCCTACATTGTGGTCCAACGTGCGTACAAGACGCTAAATATTAGAAAAACCCTATATATAGGGAATTTCCCCTACTTCTAGCAACACTGGCTGTAGTTGATATTGCACCTACGGAGTTAGTATGCCACTAATATTGAGCCCATTATTAAAAAAAGAGAAAATCGTTCAAATAGTGTGGGAAATAAATCCAAATTTGTAAAAATCGAGTAATATTCTAATGTAAGAGCTACAAGTACGTATAAGTACGATCGGCTAGTACATCAAAATTTGAAATTTGAGTAACATTGTTTAATAAATAAGAGTACTATGGCCAAATTTGGGAAAATCGAGCGATGCATATATATGGAAGCTATATCTAAATCTGAACCAATTTGCATAATATTTTGCGGGTTTGATTAATACCACAAAAGGTTACCTTGTGCAAGATTTGAGTAAGATCAGTTAAGAAATGAGGCCTGTATAGTCAAACATAAGGTTATTAGGGGCGAATTTTTCAAAATCGGGTGATACATATATGGGAGCTATATGTACATCTGAACCGATTTCGATGAAATTTTGCACATATAGTTAGTACTATAGAGGACTGGATCTAGCCAACTTTGAGTAAGATCGGTTAATAAATAGGGGTTCTATGGCCAAATTTGGGAAAATCGGGCTATACATATACAGTAGAATTCGGTTATAGCGACCGCCAAGGGACCGAAACTATACGTCGTTATAACCGAACGTCGTTGTATCCAAATAAGTGTACAAAATATTTTTAAATTTTTTTATCATGTATATTCATATTTATTGAGATTGCAAATAGTTTAGAATTGTGGTTTATTTTCTATTTACAAGAATTTCTTTTAATAATTTCAATAATTTCAACGGAACTATATAAACTCTCTGATACATCAGAACTCCCAAATCGTAAATACTGTTTTAATGTGTGCACCGCACTGAAGGTTTCTGTCCTAGTTGGAATTTTGGTTGCCTCATCTTCGTCATCTGGTTCATTATCGCTGTGAGTTTCATCATTTTCTTTTGTGTTCTCCACTATTTCTCTCAATGAAGGCTCTTCTGATGTCACGACGTTGTCATCGACATTTACGAACTCATCCCAGTCCTGGCTTGAACTCGAAATCATCCCAAACTGGTTTGAATATTTCTTCTTTGTCATTTGCACCTCTGTTTGGGTGCAAATGACGAAAACAAATTCTGTGATTCCCCGCAGTATGTATTTCTTTATTTAGTATTTGCTGACGACAAAAAATGGAATGAAAAAAATAAAAATTAGTACACAGAACTTATATCGTCGTTATAACCGAATGTCCAATCCAAAGCAGACGTGCAAATTGGTCGTTAAAAGCAGATGGTCGCTAAAACCGGAGTCGTTCTAAGCGAATGCTTGCGCATGTACAAACTATTAAGAACCAAACTTGCTTTGAAAATCCGTCGTTATAAACGGGTGGTCGTTATAACCGAGGTCGCTATAAATGAATTCTACTGTATATGGGAGCTATATCTAAATCTGAACCGATTTCGATGATTTTTTGCACATATAGTTAGTGCTATAGAAGACTACATTTAACCAAATTTGGGTAAGATCGGTTGATAAATAAGGGTTTTATGGCCAAATTTAGAAAAATCGGGCGGTACATATATATGGGAGCTATAGCTAAATCTGAACCGATTTGGATGAAATTTTGCAGACTTGAAGGGCGATGGAAAATATTACCTTTTGCCAAATTTGGTGACGATCCGTTTGAAAAAAAAAGCGCAACGTGACCCCATTTGTCGAAATCGGGCGATACATATATATGGGAGCTATATCTAAATTTGATCCGATATCTTCCAAATTCAATAGCGTTCGTCCTTGTGCCCAAAAACCTCCCAGTACCAAATTTCATCAAAATCGGTTAATAATTGCGACCAGGGTATAAAAAGATTGATCCAATTTTTGATTCCGCACAAAACATGTTCATTTTGGCTCAAGTTAAGCACTAATTGGGTTTAATATAAGCTTAAATGTGGATTGAATCAAGTACAGACTAGGATTAAATAGAGCTCCACTAGGCTTGAATCAACCACTTTCCGTACTTAAAGGAAGCACAATGGCGATTGAAAATTTCTAAAATGAAGAAATCTCTACTTAATATTTTCGGGATTGAATTAAGAATTTCGCACTTGGATTTAGAAAAACCGTACTTTTGGCACCGCCACGGCTTGAATCAAGAAGACCAGATACACAAACTTATTATACCCTCTACCATAATAGTGAACAAGGGTATAAAAATAACAAGTATATACGCCCGTAAGTTCGGCCAGGCCGAAGCTTATGTACCCTCCATCACGGATTGCGTAGAAACTTCTTCTAAACACTGCCATCCACAATCGAATTACTTAAGTTGCGGTAACACTTGCCGATGGCAAGGTATCTTAAAACCTCCTAACACCATCTTCTAAATGGTATGTAAGTCCATACGTGGTATATATTAAATCAAAAAAGATCCATCCAATACGTATATAATTCAGTTTGACAAAGTAGACATAAAATTTTGACAAAATTTTCTACAGAAATAAAATTTTAACAAAATTTTATATAGAAATAAAATTTTGACAAAATTTTCTATAGAAATAAAATTTGGTAGATTATTTTTGGCTCTAGTGGCAACCATGATTATGAACCGATACACGCAAAGAAAAAAAACGTTTGGAAAACGTGTACCGAAAACGTTTTTCTTTTGTTAGAGTTTTTTGAATTGCTTCGAAAATTTTAAACTTTTATCACCAAAAAAAATCGTTTGTTACAAAGTTTTTATTTTTTCTATAAAAAAAGTTATTTTTGAAACAACAACAGAGTCCATTTCGTTTATATCAAACACTGTTCTTTTCTGACTTTTGGTCTTTAATAAAACACATTTTACAGTTCAAAATTTAATATAGTACAATGTAATGTTGAACATTTTTTCGGAATCTTCCGAACATATGTAGAATGTATGTAAAAAAAAAACAAACAAACTTTGGTCGAAGCAGGGATCGAACCCACGACCCTTGGCATGAGAGTCAGACGTAGCAACCACTGCTCCACGGTGCCAAACTAAATGTTTGTTTCTGTTAAATAAACTTTGTTTATTCGGTTCGTGGGCGCCGCAAGCTATGCTATATAAATATAACTTATATGGATAATTATCTATTGATGACCATAACAGGTACATAGCTCAGTGGCTAGTGTGTTGGCTTACAAAGTGCATGGTCCGCGGTTCGATTCTCCGTCCAGGCGAAAGGTAAAAAAATTTTAAAAATTTATAAATTCGTATAATTTCTTCTACATTGTTGGTATTACAGGAAAAGGTGGTAAGAACTAAAAAAACTTCGTGAATGGGAGAAAGATGTGAGGGAAAATGCAATTAGCAAGAATTTTTTTTTGTTTTAGTTAGTCTATGAAATTGTTGTTACATCCTGGAAAAGAATAAATGTTTATCACAAAAAGTATATACTTTTCTTCCAAATACACTTCCTTACAGCGAAAAGCAAATAAGAAACGAACTTTGTTTGTCTAAAATTTCGTTTGGGAGGAAAGAATTATTTTTTTGCGTGTATGGACCAATTTTTGTGTGATTGGACCAATTTTGGTATGGAGACCATATACCAATACCATGTACCAAATTTCAGCCGGATCGGACGCACTTTGCTTCTCTTTGAGGCTTCGCAAGCCAAATCTGGAGATGGGTTTATATGGGGTCTATATATAATTATGGACCGATGTGGACCAATTTTTGCATGGTTGTTAGAGACCATATACCAACATCATGTACCAAATTTCAGATGGATCGGATGAAATTTGCTTCTCTTTGAGGCTCCGCAAGCCAAATCTGGGGATCGGTTTATATGGGGGCTATATATAATTATGGACCGATATGGACCAATTTTTCATTGGTTGTTAGAGACTATATACCAACACCATGTACCAAATTTCAGGCGGATCGGATGAAATTTGCTTCTCTTTTAGGCTCCGCAAGCCAAATCTGGGGATCGGTTTATATGGGGGCTATATATAATTATGGACCGATGTGGACCAATTTTTCCATGGTTGTTAGAGACCATATACAAACACCATATACCAAATTTCAGCCGGATCGGATGAAATATGCTTCCGTTAGAGGCTCCACAAGCCAAATCTGAGGGTCCCTTTATATGGGGGCTATACGTAAAAGTAGACCGATATGGTCAATTTTCAATACCATCCGACCTACATCGATAACAACTACTTGTGCCAAGTTTCAAGTCGATAGCTTGTTTCGTTCGGAAGTTAGCGTGATTTCAATAGACGGACGGACGGACATGCTTAGATCGACTCAGAATTTCACCACGACCCAGAAAATATATACTTTATGGGGTCTTAGAGCAATATTTCGATGTGTTACAAACGGAATGACAAAGTTAATATACCCCCATCCTATGGTGGAGGGTATAACAAGTATATACGGCCGCAAGTTCGGCCAGGCCGAATCTTATGTACCCACCACCATGGATTGCGTAGAAACTTCTACGAAAGACTATCATCCACAATCGAATTACTTGGGTTGTGGTATCTTAAAACTTCTTAACATCGTTTTCTAAATTGTGATTTAGTCCATACATGGTATATATTAGACAAAAAAAGTTATGTATAGTTAAGTCTACAAATAATAACGAATCGATATGGACTTTTTGTACGTAGAGAGCCAGAATTGAAATATGGGGATCGCTTATATAGGGGCTATATACAATTGTGAACTTGATATGGACCAATTTTTGTGTGATTGGGGATCGATTTTTCTGAGGGCCATATATAACTATAGACCGATATGGACCTAGTTAGGCATGGTTGTTAACGACCATATACTAGCACAATGTACCAAATTTCAACTCACTCGGATGAAATTTGCTCCTCCAAGAGGTTCCAAAACCAAATCTCGGGATTGGATTATATGGGGCAATGTACGATTATGGACTGATATGGACCATTTTTGGCATGGTTGTTAAATATCATATACTACCACCACGTACCAAATTTCAAGCAGCTCGGATGAATTTTGCTTCTCCAAAAGGCACCAGAGGTCAAATCTGGGGATCGGTTTATATGGGAGCTATATATAATTATGGACTGATAGGAACCAATTCCTGCATGGTTGTTGGATACCATATACTAACATCACGTACCAAATTCCAACCGAATGGGAAGAATTTTGCTCTTCTCTGGAGGTCAAATCTGGGGATGGGTTTATATGGGGCCTATATATAATTATGGACCGATATCGACCAATTTTTGCATGGGAGTTTGAGGCCATATATTAACACCACGTACCAAATTTCAACTGAATCAGATGAATTTTGGTCTTCCAAGAGGTTCCGGAGGTCAAATCTGGTGATCGGTTTATATGGGGGCTATATATAATTATGAACCGATGTCGACCAATTTTTGCACGGCTGTTGGAGACCATATACTAACACCATGTACCAAATTTCAGCCAGATCGGATGAAATTTGCTTCTCTTAGAGGCCTCGCAAGCCAAATCGGGGGATCGGTTTATATGGGGGCTATATATAATTATGGACCGATGTGGACCAGTTTTTGCATGGTTATTAGAGACCATATACTGGCACCATGTACCAAATTTCAGCCGGATCGGATGAAATTTGCTTCTCTTAGGGGCCTCGCAAGCCAAATCGGGGGATCGGTTTATATGGGGGCTATATATAATTATGAACCGATGTCGACCAATTTTTGCATGGTTGTTGGAGACCATATACTAACACCATGTACCAAATTTCAGCCAGATCGGATGAAATTTGCTTCTGTTAGAGGCCTCGCAAGCCAAATCGGGGGATCGGTTTATATGGGGGCTATATATAATTATGGACTGATGTGGACCAGTTTTTGCATGGTTATTAGAGACCATATACTGACACCATGTACCAAATTTCAGCCATATCGGATGAAATTTGCTTCTCTTAGAGGCCTCGCAAGCCAAATTTTGGGGTCCGTTTATATGGGGGCTATACGTAAAAGTGGACCGATATGGCCCATTTGCAATACCATCCGACCTACATCAATAACAACTACTTGTGCCAAGTTTCAAGTCGATAGCTTGTTTCGTTCGGAAGTTAGCGTGATTTCAACAGACGGACGGACGGACGGACATGCTCAGATCGACTCAGAATTTCACCACGACCCAGAATATATATACTTTATGGGGTCTTAGAGCAATATTTCGATGTGTTACAAACGGAATGACAAAGTTAATATACCCCCCATCCTATGGTGGAGGGTATAAAAAACTCATAAAATTGAATAATTTCTTCTACAATGTTTGTATTACAGAAAAAGGTGCTAAGAACTAAAAAATCTCGTGGAAGTGAGAAAGATGTCGGGGAATATACAATTGGGCAGAAACAAAATTTTGAGCATTCAGGTCGAAAACCTATGTTGTTAGCACCTATATTACCTGTTTATTTTCATAATTCATTATGATTGTAAATATATAAATAAATAAATAAAATTTGGAGCACAATATTGTTTGGGAGATCTTTTTTAAGCATATAATATTTTTGGGTGCAAAATGCTTCCAAACATATTATATGGTCACATAATAACATATTGTTTTTTGGAAGACAACATTATTGAATTTGGATGCAAAAATACAAAATGTTTGGAACTTAGACTACCCAAACATATATTGTTTAGACCAATATGCTTTCAAACATATTATATATTGGTAGAGATCAAACATATAAATGTTTGGGCAATACCCAAAAATGTATATGCTTGACGCAAAATATGTTTGGGAGTATATGTTACAGAATCGATTTTTTGTGAGCGTGTATGATGGAGGGTATAATAAAGAAAATAAACTACAACTAATTATTTTGTTTTTGAATAAAATTAATTTAATTTTTTTTATTTTTGCATCTTGGTTACAAAACAAAAAAAGCGTTTAAAAATAGGGGAATAAATTAAACTTTGTTTCGTAGAATTAAGTGCGCAAAATTTAAATTTAAAAGAGAATTGTGTCCTTATTTTTGTCTTTACTTCAATTTTCCGCTTCATTAGCTCGGAATCAAACAAAATTTATTAGTATAAAGACAAAATCTTTGGAACCTGCATGCTTTTTTCAGTGTATGTACATTTAAAAAATGGGATAAACTTGAGCATCACTGCCAGTCCTATGATAAGTCCTTCAAAGACAATATGCACCAATTTCGCGTAGGCTCACTTATTCATTTTTTTGTTCATATAAATAACTAATTCTACATCTTTATGGTCATTATAAATGTGGACATAAGAAACGAGACTCACGCTAAATATCAGTCACTAGAAATAATTTTTGTTGCATTCTAACAAAAGAAAATATTCAATGGATTTTCTGATGATGGTTACAAGTGCAATTTAAACAAATACTCACCATAAAATAGATAAACGGGAACATTTTATTCAACAAATGTTTGCTAATTTCTCGAGCCATTTTAAGAATGGATGAAGAGATTTCTGATGCAAGGACACTATTGTAAGAAGTTAAAAATGAAATAAAATCAAGAGAACAATGTGAAATGTGAAATACTTCTACATTGCAAAGTCCACTTGAATATGGTTAAACAGCTGAACAAATAGAGAATTTACAAATGATTCTTATTGTCCAATAGAAGACGAGAAGATGCGTCTAAAGAGAATAGTTGAATAAAATCCCAGCAAAAAAAATTGGAAGTTCATCTAAAGACATGACTTTAAAAAATGTTCTCCCAAAGATGTTCTTTATTTTAACTACACAGGATGTTCCTTTAGTTCAATTTTGTATAGCTCGCTTTTTTTTCACATTTTTATACCCTAAAACACATAGTGGTCAGGGTATAATAACTTTGATCTTCCCAAAAATGTGCCTACCAGTAATATTGATTTTAGACCCCATAAAATATATACCGATCGACTCAGAATCACCTCCTGAGTCGATCTAGCGCTTGGTGTCCGTCCGCCCGTCTGTCCATGTACGACGAACGTTGTTTAATTTGGAAGAAATCGAATCAAATTTAGATATAGCTCCCATATATATGTATCGCCCGATTTCGACAAATGGGGTGGTGGGGCTGCACTTTTTTACTAACCGATCGTGCTCAAATTTAAATAGGTTAAAAACAGAGCAAGAATTAATAAAATGGTACAAATTATTCAATTTTTGCGAAAAATTTCTTAATACGTTTTAGAAAAATTGAGAATTTTTGAAATTTTTTGAGAAAAATATTTCAAACAAGCTTTAGTATGTATTAAAAATCATTTTTTTTTATTTGGCAAAATCTTACACAATTATTTGACATCCAATACACTGAATTTGGATCACACCTTAAGAAGTGATGTAAAATCAGTGCAACGGCTGTTGAAATGGTGGACATCCGTCCTATGACAAGCCCACACCAGGGAAGGAATATGATCACCTCAAACATATTTTAAGAGCAAAATGTTATTTTTGGGTAGTGACCATTTAACATGGTATTCGCAACCATGTTCTTTTCTCGGAAATCATGTATCTGATTTCGGCAAGCAGGTTATATTTGACGACATTTTAGTGAGAAACATGTTACATGGTCACCATACAAAAATAAAATTTTGCTCTTGAAACATGTTTGAGGTGATCATATTCCTTCGCTGCGTGCATGTTAAATTTATCGCTTCTGCGCCAATTTTGCACCACTTCCGGATCCAGAAAGAACATTTTCACTATTTTTTGGCAACGTTTTTTTACTGGGATATTATTAATAAGACGCCACTAGGCTCATACTGATCATTGCAGAATCGTTCAACACCTAAAAATTCGTCTGTCTATTAACTTTCTGTTCGCAAAATGGAATTTACCTTTCATCGGGCTATGAATTCAATTATTCCTTTTGATACCATCGACCATAATATGGGGGGTATATTAACATTGTCATTCTGTTTGTAACACATCGAAATATTGGTCTAAGGCCCCATAGAGTATATACTCGTATATTCTGGGTCGTGGTGAAATTCTAAGTCGATCTAGCGTTGTACGTCCGTCTGTTGAAATCACGCTAACTTCCGAACGAAACAAGCTATCGACTTGAAACTTCGCACATACTCGTATAGCTGTTATCGATGTAGGTCGGCCCATCGCCCCCTTATAAACGTAGAGAAAACAAAATTTATCCGAATCGGTTGCAATTTTGTACGTGATATTAGTATATGTTCCCTAACATTCAAACAAAAATTCATTCATATCGTTGCACAATTATATATAGCCCCCATACACAGAAAAAATATCACCAAAATATTCGCAATTAAAAAGTTTATTGAAGTTCAATACTTTTTCAAATCAAAAATAAATTGCTACTATTTAACTTTTAATCAAACTCGAAATATTAAATCAATTACGTCAAGGTTGATTTTTTAAATTTTCAAACCCGGAAGAGTGAGTCAGTTAAAAAATTATGGATAATATTTTTAATTAAAAAAAATTGGAAACAATCAATTTTCGAATCCAACTAAAAAGGTTTAACAATAGTTATAAAAAGTGATTGAAATATAGTATAGCGATTAATTAGTTTTAATTAAAAATAATTTCATTTTATATACGTTTGTTGTTTTTGTTTTTTGACCTTTTGTTAATTACCTTCTGTTCAGAACCTCGAGCTTGAATTTACAAAAAGAAAACAGAAGGTAACAAAAATAATTTCGTTTTAATGCCCAATTAAAATTGTGATTGGTACTGTCTTTTTCGCGATGGGAGGGATTTGAATTAAAAAATTAATTCTGTAATTGAATCGGAAAAAATTGTGTGATAAACAGATCCCCAGATATTGCTCGCGGACCCTCTTCAAGCAAAAAATTGGCTTGCGGAGCTTCTTGGAAGCGCAAACTTTATTCGATCCAGTTAATCGTGGTCTTAGTCTTGCAAAAATTGCTCCACATCGGTCCATATAAACCGATCCCTAGTTTTTACTTATTGCGCCTCGTTGCTCAATAATCCGATCAGATTGAAATTTGCTACGTGATGTCATTATATGCTGTCTACTCGTCAGTCAAAAATTGGTCCATATCAGTTCATAATTGTAAATAACCCCCATGTAAACCGACGTTCGAAATTTGATTTCTGCAACCTCACGGAGGAACAAATTTCATCCGATCCAGTGAAAATTTGGCTCTTTAATTAGAGTGTAATAATTGGTTATATCGGTTCATAATTAATTATAGACAATTATATATAAACCGTACAAGAACTGAGTTGGTTATATAGGTATTTAATTTGCCTTTTTTATACCATCCACCATAGGATGGGGGTATATTAACTTTGTCATTCCGTTTTTAACACATCGAAATATTGCTCTAGGACCCCATAAAGTGCATATATTCTGGGTCGTGGTGAAATTCTGGGTCGATCTGAGCATGTCCGTCCGTCCGTCTGTTGAAATCACACTAACTTCCGAACGAAACAAGCTATCGACTTGAAACTTGGCACAAGTAGTTGTTATTGATGTAGGTCGTATGGTATTGCAAATGGGTCATATCGGTCCACTTTTACGTATAGCCCCCATATAAACGGATCCCCAAATTTGGCCTGCTATTGCTCTAAGAGAAGCAAATTTCATCCGATCCGGCTCAAATTTGGTACATGGTGTTAGTATAAAAATTGGTCCACATCGGTCCATAATTACATATAGCCCCCATGGTTTGGTTGGGTTATGTGGCAGCCATATGTATCAGGCTCACTTAGACTATTCAGTCCATTGTGATACCACATTGGTGAACTTCTCTCTTACTACTGAGTGCTGCCCGATTCCATGTTAAGCTCAATGACAAGGGACCTCCTTTTTATAGCCGAGTCCGAACGGCGTTTCCCATTGCAGTGAAACCACTTAGAGAAGCTTTGAAATTTGGAACATGGTGTTAGTATATGGTCTCTAACAACCATGAAAAAAATTGGTCCATATCGGTCCATAATTATATATAGCCCCCATATAAACCGATCAGCAGATTTGACCTCCAGAGCCTCTTCGAAGACAAAAATTCATCTGATTCAGTTAATATTTGGTACGTGGTGTTAATATATGGCCTCAAACACCCATGCAAAATTTGGTCTCAATAGGTCACTAATTATATATAGGCCCCATATAAACCGATCCCCAGATTTAACATCCGGAGCCCCTTATCAATACATTACTTTTTTGTCTAATACATACCACGTATGGACTAACTCACAATTTAGAAAACGATGTTAGGAAGTTTTAAAATACCACAACCAAAGTAATTCGATTGTGGATGACAGTCTTTCGTAGAAGTTTCTACGCATATACTTGTTTTGTCTAACATAGACTCCATATATTCTAACTTACAATTTAGAAGAGTATGTTAAGAAGTTTGAAGATACTTTGGCCTCGGCAAATGTTACCGCAACCAAATTATTTCGGTTGTGGATGACAGTCTTTAGTATCCATGATGGAGGGTACAGAAGATTCTTCTTGGCCGGAAAAGAAAACATAGATTATCTAAAATTTCGTTCTGCACAAAAGAGAACTCTTCTTGTTTGTCCTAAAAATTATGTTTAAGTAGACAAAATGAATGATATTGTCGTTATTAAAATCAATACACACAAAAAAATAATTCTTTCCTCCCAAACGAAATTTTAGACAAACAAAGTTCGTTTCTCATTTGCTTTTCGCTGTAAGGAAGTTTATTTGGAAGAAAAGTATTTTTTTTGTGATAAACGTTTATTCTTTTCCAGGATGTAAAAACACTTTCATAAAGAGTAACTCAAAAAAAAATCTTTTCTGACTAATTGCATTTTACCTCACATCTTTCTTACTCCCACGAGGTTTTTTAGTTCTTAGCACCTTTTTCTGTAATACAAAGAAAAAGAAATTATTCGAAATTTTTTAAATTTTACCTTTTGCCTGGACGGAGAATCGAACCGCGGACCATGCAATTTGTAAGCCAACACACTATCCACTGAGCTATGTTGCTGTTATTGTCATCAATAGACAACTATTCATATAAGTTATATTTATATAGCATAGCTTGCGGCGCCCACGAGCCGATTAAACAAACTTTATTTAACAGAAACATACATTTAGTTGGGCACCGTGGATCAGTGGTAGCTTCGTCCGCCTTGCATGCCAAGGGTCGTGGGTTCGATCCCTGTTTCTACCGAACATCAACAAGTTTTTTTTACATATATTCCAGATATGTTCGGGAGACATACTATTTTATTAAATTTTTACTATGAACTCTAAAATGTGTTTTATTAAAGACTTAAAGTCAGAAAAGAATAATGGACTGTGTTGTTAGTTCAAAAATAATTTTTTTTATTGAAAAAATAAAAATTTTGTAACAAACGATTTTTTTTGTTGATAAAAGTTTAAATTTTCCGAAGCAATGCAAAAAACTCTAACAAAAGAAAAAAAACTCGGTACACGTTTTCCAAACGTTTTTTTTTCTTTGCGTGTAGAAGCATGTAATAATTGCAGTGAATAGGTGCAAACAAGATTTTCTCTGCGTGTTAGTCTTATTTTAAAATCTTTCACATTTTCTATAGCAGAGCCTAAGACTTTGGCTCGACCGAATACAGCACTCACTTACTTTGTGTGTGATATTACAGATTAATCTGCGGATTAATGATTTATGACATTTATAATTTCGTAAACATGAATTTCATCTACATTTAAGTCTGTTTTTCAAAAGCCTTCTTAAATTTGACAATTTGAACAAATTTTCATTATTTTATTGATTTAAAAAAAATCTCAAAGTTTCTAATCATTTTTTTTTTGTTTTGGCCAGGAGGCCAATTTGGTCATGTTGTATGCTTGTACTGTTGGTTGAGTGCTGATATTGTAGTACGTGTTAGCTAGATTCGTTTCTTTTTCAACTTGACAATAGAAACGCTTGAACTGCCTATTATGGAAATGTATTTCCTAAGTTTTTGGCGATCAGCTATTCAAGATATGGAGCCATACACAGGGAGTGGTTGACAGTGGTACGTCGACGGTTACTTGGTTCTCCGTTAATCCAAGTTAAATTATAATCTAATATTTTCGCCTTTATACGATGACAAGTACCAGTAACGATGGCAGCAATGGTGGTGGTGGTTGTGGAGGATGCCACATGAATATCAATTTTTATACCCTTCACCACTACTGTGGTACAGGGTATAATAAGTTTGTGCATTTGTATGTAACGCCAAGAAGGAAAAGTCTGAGACCCATCGTTTAGTATACCGATCGTCTTAGAATTAAATTCTGAGTCGATTTAGCGATGTCCGTCTGTCTGTCTGTCTGTCTGTCTGTCTGTCTGTCTGTCTGTCTGTCTGTCTGTCTGTCCGTCTGTCTGTCTGTCTGTTGATGTATTTTTGTGTGCAAAGTACAGCTCGCAGTTTTAGTCCGATTGTCCTAAAATTTGGTATAGGGTCCTGTTACGGCTCAAAGACGATCCCTATTGATTTTGGAAAAAATCGGTTCAGATTTAGATATAGCTGCCATATATATTTTTCACCGATCTGGTCATAATTGGCGTGTATATCAACCGATCTCCCTCAAATTCCGTACATCCGAATATTTTATGAGTCTCGAAAAACTTGCAAAATATCAGCCAAATCGGTTCAGATTTAGATATAGCTCCCATATATAGCTTTCACCCGATTTACACTCATTTGCCCACAGAGACCAATTTTTTGCTCCGATTTAGTTGAAATTTTGCACAGGGAGTAGAATTAGCATTGTAGCTATGCGTGCCAAATTTGGTTGAAATCGGTTCAGATTTAGATATAGCTCCCATATATAGCTTTCGCCCGATTTACACTCATATGACCACAGAGGCCAATTTTTTGCTCCGATTTAGTTGAAATTTTGCACAGGGAGTAGAATTAGCATTGTAGCTATGCGTGCTAAATTTGGTTGAAATCGGTTCAGATTTAGATATAGCTCCCATATATATGTTTTTCTGATTTCGACAAAAATGGTCAAAATACCAACATTTTCTATGTAAAATCGCCACTGTTTAGTCGAAAAGTTGTAAAAATTACTCTATTTTTCCTTAACTTCTAATGCATATATATCGAGCGATAAATCATAAATAAACTTTTGCGAAGTTTTCTTAAAATTGCTCCAGATTTAAATGTTTCCCATATTTATACCCTTCACCACTACTGTGGTACAGGGTATAATAAGTTTGTGCATTTGTATGTAACGCCAAGAAGGAAAAGTTTGAGACCCATCGTTTAGTATACCGATCGTCTTAGAATTAAATTCTGAGTCGATTTAGCGATGTCCGTCTGTCTGTCTGTCTGTCTGTCTGTCTGTCTGTCTGTCTGTCTGTCTGTCTGTCCGTCTGTCTGTCTGTCTGTTGATGTATTTTTGTGTGCAAAGTACAGCTCGCAGTTTTAGTCCGATTGTCCTAAAATTTGGTATAGGGTCCTGTTACGGCTCAAAGACGATCCCTATTGATTTTGGAAAAAATCGGTTCAGATTTAGATATAGCTGCCATATATATTTTTCACCGATCTGGTCATAATTGGCGTGTATATCAACCGATCTCCCTCAAATTCCGTACATCCGAATATTTTATGAGTCTTGAAAAACTTGCAAAATATCAGCCAAATCGGTTCAGATTTAGATATAGCTCCCATATATAGCTTTCACCCGATTTACACTCATTTGCCCACAGAGACCAATTTTTTGCTCCGATTTAGTTGAAATTTTGCACAGGGAGTAGAATTAGCATTGTAGCTATGCGTGCCAAATTTGGTTGAAATCGGTTCAGATTTAGATATAGCTCCCATATATAGCTTTCGCCCGATTTACACTCATATGACCACAGAGGCCAATTTTTTGCTCCGATTTAGTTGAAATTTTGCACAGGGAGTAGAATTAGCATTGTAGCTATGCGTGCTAAATTTGGTTGAAATCGGTTCAGATTTAGATATAGCTCCCATATATATGTTTTTCTGATTTCGACAAAAATGGTCAAAATACCAACATTTTCTATGTAAAATCGCCACTGTTTAGTCGAAAAGTTGTAAAAATTACTCTATTTTTCCTTAACTTCTAATGCATATATATCGAGCGATAAATCATAAATAAACTTTTGCGAAGTTTTCTTAAAATTGCTCCAGATTTAAATGTTTCCCATATTTATACCCTTCACCACTACTGTGGTACAGGGTATAATAAGTTTGTGCATTTGTATGTAACGCCAAGAAGGAAAAGTCTGAGACCCATCGTTTAGTATACCGATCGTCTTAGAATTAAATTCTGAGTCGATTTAGCGATGTCCGTCTGTCTGTCTGTCTGTCTGTCTGTCTGTCTGTCTGTCTGTCTGTCCGTCTGTCTGTCTGTCTGTTGATGTATTTTTGTGTGCAAAGTACAGCTCGCAGTTTTAGTCCGATTGTCCTAAAATTTGGTATAGGGTCCTGTTACGGCTCAAAGACGATCCCTATTGATTTTGGAAAAAATCGGTTCAGATTTAGATATAGCTGCCATATATATTTTTCACCGATCTGGTCATAATTGGCGTGTATATCAACCGATCTCCCTCAAATTCCGTACATCCGAATATTTTATGAGTCTTGAAAAACTTGCAAAATATCAGCCAAATCGGTTCAGATTTAGATATAGCTCCCATATATAGCTTTCACCCGATTTACACTCATTTGCCCACAGAGACCAATTTTTTGCTCCGATTTAGTTGAAATTTTGCACAGGGAGTAGAATTAGCATTGTAGCTATGCGTGCCAAATTTGGTTGAAATCGGTTCAGATTTAGATATAGCTCCCATATATAGCTTTCGCCCGATTTACACTCATATGACCACAGAGGCCAATTTTTTGCTCCGATTTAGTTGAAATTTTGCACAGGGAGTAGAATTAGCATTGTAGCTATGCGTGCTAAATTTGGTTGAAATCGGTTCAGATTTAGATATAGCTCCCATATATATGTTTTTCTGATTTCGACAAAAATGGTCAAAATACCAACATTTTCTATGTAAAATCGCCACTGTTTAGTCGAAAAGTTGTAAAAATTACTCTATTTTTCCTTAACTTCTAATGCATATATATCGAGCGATAAATCATAAATAAACTTTTGCGAAGTTTTCTTAAAATTGCTCCAGATTTAAATGTTTCCCATATTTTTTTACTAACATTGTGTTCCACCCTAGTGCATTAGCCGACTTAAATTTTGAGTCTATAGATTTTGTAGAAGTCTATCAAATTCTGTCCAGATCGAGTGATATTTAAATGTATGTATTTGGGACAAACCTTTATATATAGCCCCAACACATTTGACGGATGTGATATGGTATCGAAAATTTAGATCTACAAAGTGGTGCAGGGTATAATATAGTCGGCCCCGCCCGACTTTAGACTTTCCTTACTGGTTTTAATTACAATTTTTAATTATTTTTGTTGGGGCAAGTATTGTAGATGTCTTTGTATTTTTTGTTTTTGTTTTTATCTTTTGTCTCCTTTTCATTCTGGCAATATTTAAAGTTTTCGGCATTGTCTGGGTCTTCGTCTTCGTCTTTAGCTTTGTTTTCGTTTTATTTGTTTTGATAATGACTTCGTAAATAAAATTATATGTTTTTTTATGGACAATTAGTAAATGGCACACCACAAAACGTGACTTTAGCTTTTTAATTGTTATTGTGAATAATATTTTGTGTAGTTAATACTTTTTTGATAAATATTTTTTTGTTGTTTCTTTTTATTAACTTTGCTTATTTGTATATCTTTTTTATCATTTCAAATGTATATATTTATCGAAGTAATTGCACATAATTATATATTTGCTTAGACGCAGTGACAGTGAATAAAAATATATGGCTTAGAGATAGAAAAAATCGAAAATCGGTTTTTGACGACACTTCACTTAAAAAAATGGGCGCTAAAGACAATTTAACTTTAATTTGCTTCATGGAAATTTTTTTTGTTTTTCCCTCATAGGGGAAAGTTTGCTTCTTTTTATTAATTTGATTGTGAATGTTGGTTAAATGAGCTAAAAGCGAGAAAATTATACACAAGTGAAGCAGATTTAAGAAATTCGTATTTCCCATAAAATTGTTCAGAATTGCGCGACATTTTGTGTAATTTTCATCTCCATTTTTTCCCCTTGAAAATATGAAACTCTCTTCAATATTTAAAAATAGAAATATCTCTAATAACAAATAAATAAATATTTATGAAAAAATTTTCTTTTTTTTGTAATATCGGCATTATAGTTTAATTAAAAATTTCTAAAATTAACCTTTTCTTTCTTGGTGTGTTCATTTTTTCATTCATTTTGTAATCTTCAATTGCGACTAAACAACTTTCAATTTTTTTGTTTTTCAAAATCAACTCATGACGTGATGTTTGGTATGTGCCCAAAATAGTTTAATAGACGTTTGAAGTTGACCTAATTTGACCTATTATTTGACTTTTCACTAAGCATTGATAATAGATTATAATCCGTCCCTAATGAGGCAATATTTTTGTGGAAGCGGAATGACGAAGATATTGACCCAGTATTAAAAGAAATGCAACCGATATTTTAGGACACGTAATTAACACAATATGAAGGAGAAATTCCGTTAATATACAAAAATCTAATTAAAAGAAAGTTCAAGATCTTTGCTCTAAAATTTGTATACCCTAAACCAAATAACAGGTTGGCTGATAAGTCCCCGGTCTGGTACATAGATGGCGTCGTTAGTATTAAATGCATATTATTTTTATATAGTACCAACCTTCAAATGATTCGTGTCAAAATTTGACGTCTGAAAATCAATTAGTTTGTGAGATAGAGCGTCTTTTGTGAAGCAACTTTTGTTATTGTGAAAACAAGTAAGGAAAGTCTAAAGTCGGGCGGGACCGACTATATTATACCCTGCACCACTTTGTAGATCTAAATTTTCGATACCATATCACATCCGTAAAATGTGTTAGGGGCTATAATACAATAAAGGTTTGTCCCAAATACATACATTTAGATATCACTCGATCTGGACAGAATTTGATAGACTTCTACAAATTCTATAGACTCAAAATTTAAGTCGGCTAATGCACTAGGGTGAAACACATAGTTAGTAAAAAAATATGGGAAACATATAAATCTGAAGCAATTTTAAGGAAACTTCGCAAAAGTTTATTTATGATTTATCGCTCGATATATATGTATTAGAAGTTTAGGAAAATTAGAGTCATTTTACAACTTTTCGACTAAGCAGTGGCGATTTAACAAGAAAAATGTTCGTATTTTGACCATTTTTGTCGAAATCAGAAAAACATATATATGGGAGCTATATCTAAATCTGAATCGATTTCAACCAAATTTAGCACGCATAGCTACAATACTAATTCTACTCCCTTTGCAAAATTTCAACAAAATCGGAGTTAAAAATTGTCCTATGTGGTCATATGAGTGGAAATCGGGCGAAAGCTATGTATGGGAGCTATATCTAAATCTGAACCGATTTCAATCAAATTTGGCACACTTGACTACACTACTAGTTGTACTGCTAGTGCAAAATTTCAATCAAATTGGGCCAAACCTCTGGCTTCTAGGACCATATTAGTCCATATCGGGCGAAAGATATATATGGGAGCTATATCTAAATCTGAACCGATTTCAACCAAATTTGGCAGACATGACTACACTACTAATTGTACTTCTAGTGCAAAATTTCAACCAAATTGGGCCAAAACTCTGGCTTCTGGGTTCATATAAGTCCATATCGGACAAAAGATATATATGGGAGCTATATCTAAATCTGAACCGACTTCAATAAAATTTTGCGCACTCGACTATACTACCAATTGTACTCCTCGTGCAAAATTTCAAGCAATTCGGGATAAAACTCTGGATTCTGGATCCATATAAGTGCATATCGGGCGAAAGATATATATGGGAGCTATATCTAAATCTGAACCGATTTCTTCCAAAAACAATAGGGTTCTATTCTGACCCAAAACAGGAACATGTGCCAAATTTGAGGTCGATTGGACCTAAACTGCGACCTAGACTTTGATCACAAAAATGTGTTCACAGAGAGACGGACGGACGGACGGACAGACGGACAGGGTTATATCGACTCAGGGAACCACCCCGAGCATTATTGCCAAAGACACCATGTGTCTATCTCGTCTCCTTCTGGGTGTTACAAAAATATGCACTAACTTATAATACCCTGTTCCACAGTGTGGCGCAGGGTATAAATATGGGAAAGATTTAAATATGAAGCAATTTTAAGGAAACTTCACAAACTTTTAATTTTGATATATCGCTCGATATATATGTATTCATTAGCGTAGCTAGATAATTTTCCTAGGGGGGGGGCTATAGCCCCCCTAGCTAAAAATTTATATACTGAACTTATAGGTTCAATTATTGTTTTATTCCATAAAAAAGAATACCAAAATAATATATAATACAGCAACTAAAAGTAGTTCCACACTTTTCCCAGCAAAAAAATTGGGATTTGTTTTAAAGGCAGAACTTTAAAAGCACTTCCAAAAATGTCCTCACAAAGAAGTTAATTATATTAACTACACAGGAAGTTTTTTACTTCAGTTTTTTCATATTTTAAAGCGTAATTTTTGTTTTCTTTTTTCAAATAGTTTAAAAAAGAGTAAGAATAAATAAAATGGTAAAAATTATTCAAATTTTGCCACAAAAATGCTAAATCCATTATAGAAAAATCGATAATTTTTGAAAATATTCAAACAAGCGTTAGAATGCATTAAAAATCATAAAAAAAATATAAAAATTATTATAAATTAATGTTTCTTGAAGCTCGAGGTCTTTATAAATATTTATATAATTCTAACAAAAGGTCGACCAAAAATCATATAAAAAACGAATAAATAAAAATTATTTATTTCGGAAAATATCACACAATTTTTTAATTCACATTCAAAACTCTGAATTCGGATCACACCGTAAGAAGTGATGCCAATTTATTGCAACGGCTGTTGAAACGGTGGACATTCGTTCTATGACGAGTTCCTATTACATTCATCGCTTCTCCGCCAATTTTGCACCACTTCCGGACCCAAAAAGAACATTTTCACTTCTTTTTTGGCGACTCTTTTTTGCAGCATTATTAAGATATTAATTTAAGATGACTAAACCAGACTAAACAATATAATAAAGGAGCTTTAGTTATTCAACTAAACCATAAGTTCAATCATTGCTCTATTTCATAAATATCAGACTTCAAACATTGCAGTCGGCAACTGCTCCCACTACCCAAGTAGTTCGATTTTGCATGAAAGTCTTTAGCGGAACTTTGTGCGGTTGTATAGACTTCTTTAATTTTTATAAAAATGTAAAATCGTAAATAGGATTTAAAATTCTGGGGGGGGGCTAAATTTTTTCTGGGGGGGTCTAAGCCCCCTCCCCAGAGGCCTTCCTACGCTTATGTATGTATTAGAAGTTTAGGAAAATTAAAGTCATTTTTACAACTTTTCGACTAAACAGAGGCGATTTTAAAAGGAAAATGTTCGTATTTTGACCATTTTTGTCGAAATCAGAAAAACATATATATGGGAGCTATATCTAAATCTGAATCGATTTCAACCAAATTTAGCACGCATAGCTACAATGCTAATTCTACTCCCTTTGCAAAATTTCAACAAAATCGGAGTTAAAAATTGGCCTCTGTGGTCATATGAGTGTAAATCGGGCGAAAGCTATATATGGGAGCTATATCTAAATCTCAACCGATTTCAATCAAATTTGGCACACTTGACTACACTACTAGTTGTACTGCTAGTGCAAAATTTCAATCAAATTGGGCCAAACCTCTGGCTTCTAGAACCATATTAGTCCATATCGGGCGAAAGATATATATGGGAGCTATATCTACATCTGAACCGATTTCAACCAAATTTGGCACACATGACTACACTACTAATTGTACTTCTAGTGCAAAATTTCAACCAAATTCGGCCAAAACTGGCTTCTAGGACCATATTAGTCAATATCGGGCGAAAGATATATATGGGAGCTATATTTAAATCTGAACCGATTTCAATAAAATTTAGCACACTTGACTACACTACTAATTGTACTCCATGTGCAAAATTTCAACCAAATTGGGCCTAAACTCTGGCTTCTGGGTTCATATAAGTCCATATCGGACAAAAGATATATGTGGGAGCTATATCTAAATCTGAACCGATTTCAATCAAATTTTGCACACTCGACTATACTACCAATTGTACTCCTCGTGCAAAATTTCAAGCAATTCGGGATAAAACTCTGGCTTCTGGTTCCATATAAGTGCATATCGGGCGAAAGATATATATGGGAGCTATATCTAAATCTGAACCGATTTCTTCCAAAAACAATAGGGTTCTATTCTGACCCAAAACAGGAACATGTGCCAAATTTGAGGTCGATTGGACCTAAACTGCGACCTAGACTTTGATCACAAAAATGTGTTCACAGACAGACGGACGGACGGACAGACGGACATGGTTATATCGACTCAGGGAACCACCCCGAGCATTATTGCCAAAGACACCATGTGTCTATCTCGTCTCCTTCTGGGTGTTACAAACATATGCACTAACTTATAATACCCTGTTCCACAGTGTGGCGCAGGGTATAAAAAATATGGGAAACATTTAAATCTGAAGCAATTTTAAGGAAACTTCGTAAAAGTTTATTTATGATTTATCGCTCGATATATATGTATTAAAAGTTTAGGAAAATTAGAGTCATTTTTACAACTTTTAGACAAAGCAGTGGCGATTTAACAAGGAAAATGTTGGTATTTTGACCATTCTTGTCGAAATCAGAAAAACATATATGTGGGAGCTATATCTAAATCTGATTTCGATTTCAATCAAATTTAGCACGCATAGCTACAATGCTAATTCTACTCCCTTTGCAAAATTTCAACAAAATCGGAGTTAAAAATTGGCCTCTGTGGTCATATGAGTGTAAATCGGGCGAAAGCTATATATGGGAGCTATGTCTAAATCTCAACCGATTTCAACCAAATTTGGCACGCATAGCTACAATGCTAATTCTACTCCCTGTGCAAAATTTCAACTAAATCGGTGCACAAAATTGGCCTCTGTGGCCATATGAGTGTAAATCGGGCGAAAGCTATATATGGGAGCTATATCTAAATCTGAACCGATTTCAATAAAAATTTTAATAAACTGCGACCTAGACTTTAATTACAAAAATGTGTTCACGGACAGACGGACATGGCTATATCGACTCAGGAGCCCACCCTGAGCATTTTTGCCAAAGACACCAGGTGTCTATCTCGTCTCCTTCTGGGTGTTGCAAACATATGCACTAACTTATAATACTTTGTTCCACAGTGTGGCGCAGGGTATAAAAATGGAAAAAAAGAATTTCGTGTTTTTATAAAATACTGTTTTCTGAAAGGAAAACATACGGTGGAAGCAAAAACTTGGCTTGATAATGAGTTTCCGGACTCTGCCCCGGGGAAATCAACAATAATTGATTGGTATGCAAAATTCAAGCGTGGTGAAATGAGCACGGAGGACGGTGAACGCAGTGGACGCCCGAAAGAGGTGGTTACCGACGAAAACATCAAAAAAATCCACAAAATGATTTTGAATGACCGTAAAATGAAGTTGATCGAGATAGCAGAGGCCTTAAAGATATCAAAGGAACGTGTTGGTCATATCATTCATCAATATTGGTATATGCGGAAGCTCTGTGCAAAATGGGTGCCGCGCGAGCTCACATTTGACCAAAAACAACAACGTGTTGATGATTCTGAGCGGTGTTTGCTGCTGTTAACTCGTAATACACCCGAGTTTTTCCGTCGATATGTGACAATGGATGAAACGTGGCTCCATCACTATACTCCTGAGTCCAAATTTGGCAAGCGTAACTACAATGCTAATTCTACTCCCTGTGCAAAATTTCAACTAAATCTGAGCAAAAATTATGCCTCTGTGGTCATATGAGTGTAAATCGGGCGAAAGCTATATATGGGAGCTATATCTAAATCTGAACCGATTTCAACCAAATTTGGCACGCATAGCTACAATGCTAATTCTACTCCCTGTGCAAAATTTCAACTAAATCGGTGCACAAAATTGGCCTCTGTGGCCATATGAGTGTAAATCGGGCGAAAGCTATATATGGGAGCTATATCTAAATCTGAACCGATTTCAATAAAAAATACAATAAACTGCGACCTAGACTTTAATTACAAAAATGTGTTCACGGACAGACGGACATGGCTATATCGACTCAGGAGCCCACCCTGAGCATTTTTGCCAAAGACACCAGGTGTCTATCTCGTCTCCTTCTGGGTGTTGCAAACATATGCACTAACTTATAATACTTTGTTCCACAGTGTGGCGCAGGGTATAAAAATGGAAAAAAAGAATTTCGTGTTTTTATAAAATACTGTTTTCTGAAGGGAAAACATACGGTGGAAGCAAAAACTTGGCTTGATAATGAGTTTCCGGACTCTGCCCCAGGGAAATCAACAATAATTGATTGGTATGCTAAATTCAAGCGTGGTGAAATGAGCACGGAGGACGGTGAACGCAGTGGACGCCCGAAAGAGGTGGTTACCGACGAAAACATCAAAAAAATCCACAAAATGATTTTGAATGACCGTAAAATGAAGTTGATCGAGATAGCAGAGGCCTTAAAGATATCAAAGGAACGTGTTGGTCATATCATTCATCAATATTGGTATATGCGGAAGCTCTGTGCAAAATGGGTGCCGCGCGAGCTCACATTTGACCAAAAACAACAACGTGTTGATGATTCTGAGCGGTGTTTGCTGCTGTTAACTCGTAATACACCCGAGTTTTTCCGTCGATATGTGACAATGGATGAAACGTGGCTCCATCACTATACTCCTGAGTCCAATCGACAGTCGGCTGTGTGGACAGCGAACGGTGAACCATCTCCGAAGCGTGGTAAAACTCAAATGTCCGCTGGCAAAGTAATGACAGTGACTATTATATGGCGTTATTGGAGCGTTTGAAGGTCGAAATCGCGGCAAAACGACCCCATATGAAGAAGAAAAAAGTGTTGTTCCACCAAGACAACGCACCGTGCCACAAGTCATTGAGAACGATGGCAAAAATTCATGAATTGGGCTTCGAATTGCTTCCCCACCCACCGTATTCTCCAGATCTGGCCCCCAGCGACTTTTTCTTGTTCTCAGACCTCAAAAGGATGCTCGCAGGGAAAAAAATTGGCTGCAATGAAGAGGTGATCGCCGAAACTGGGACCTATTTTAAGGCAAAACCGAAGGAGTACTACCAAAATGGTATGAAAAAATTGGAAAGTCGTTATAATCGTTGTATCACTCTTGAAGGGAACTATGTTGAATAATAAAAACGAATTTTGACAAAAAAAAATTGTTTTTCTTTGTTAGACCGGGGACTTATCAACCAACCATATAATGGAATGTAACTGTTCTTTGTATTTCTCAAACTGCTCGTTATACATCAAAGGCATGTAGTGGGATTCTGTATTCAATTTTAACGATGAATCGCATCGTTAAGAAGGGATAACAAGAAAAATAACATCCAGCTATTCGGTAAACGTTTTAAACTACACTTACAATCGTTTAAAATCAACTGTGTTGTTTTCTGTTTGAATAACAATAAATATATCGTTAAGTAAACAACGAAGATTTTTTGGTTATTTATTTTCTCTAATGAATTGACGTTATCAGCAGAAAATTTCATTCATGCAAAATAGGGTCTTTAATTATGTAGGTCACTTTTAATAGAAAACAAGTAAGGAAAGTCTAATGTCGGGCGGTGCCGACTATATTATACCCTGTACCACTTTGTAGATCCACATCAGAGAACTGCAACCGTTGGTTTTTTTCGTATTTCAATCTTACCCACAAAATGTCGGTGCCAGTGAGTAAGACACCAATTACCATGCGATCTTTTACATTGATACAAATGCGAAAATAAAAACACCACAAGTATATAACAATGTTCGTATGCAGTGTCTTGCAATCTTAAACCAATCGACATCGAAACAACTCTCGGTAAACAAAAACCGAGTGTGGCACTTAAGTGTGATTGCACCCAACAACAACAATTACCAGCAGTTGGCATTAGCTCAAGAGAATTGATAGAGTACCACACAAGTAAATACGGCCGTAAGTTCGGCCAGGCCGAATCTTATGTACCCTCCACCATGGATTGCGTAGAAACTTCTACGAAAGACTGTCATCCACAATCGAATTACTTGGGTTGTGGTATCTTAAAACTTCTTAACATCGTTTTCTAAATTGTGAGTTAGTCCATACGTGGTATATATTAGACAAAAAAGGTATGTATAGGTATGTCTACAAATAATTACGAATCGATATGGACTTTTGCACGGTACGTAGAGAGCCAGAATTGAAATATTGGGGTCGCTTATATAGGGGCTATATATAATTATGAACTTGATATGGACCAATTTTTTGCGATTGGGGATCGATTTATCTGAGGGCTATATATAACTATAGACCGATATGGACTTAGTTAGGCATGGTTGTTAACGGCCATATACTAGCACAATGTACCAAATTTCAACTGACTCGGATGAAATTTGCTCCTCCAAGTGGCTTCAAAACCAAATATCAGGATCGGTTTAAAGGGTGATACAGTCAAAATTTGGTCAATATAAACTTGACGTATTTCTTTCAATTTTGCATTTAAAAAACCTGAACACCCCTCATTTTGAAGATGCGAGTGTGTAGAATGTTGCTCCTATTTTGATTTTGGAATTCACTCTTCAGTTGTCAAAATGCCGTCCAAGCAAGAAGAGCAGCGTATCAAAATTTTACTCGCGCATCGCGATAATCCGAGCTACTCGCACGCAAAGCTGGCAAAATTACTAAAAGTTGCCAAATCAACCGTTACAAATGTATATAAAGTGTTTGGGGAACGTTTGTCGACAGCCAGGAAGTCTGGAACGGGGGGAAATCGAAAACCGGGAGCCGCTGAGACGACAAAGAGAGTTGCCGGTAGTTTCAAGCGAAAACCTAACCTCTCTCTCCGAGATGCCGCAAATAAGCTGGGTGTATCGTCTACAACCGTGCATCGAGCCAAAAAACGGGCCGTACTATCGACTTACAAGAAGGTAGTGACTCCAAATCGCGATGATAGACAAAATACGACAGCCAAAGCGCGATCCCGGAGGCTGTAAACGACGATGCTGACGAAGTTTGACTGCGTGGTAATGGACGACGAAACCTACGTCAAAGCCGACTACAAGCAGCTTCCGGGACAGGAGTTTTATACGGCAAAAGGAAGGGGAAAGGTAGCAGATATTTTCAAGCACATAAAACTGTCAAAGTTCGCAAAGAAATATCTGGTTTGGCAAGCCATCTGTACCTGTGGCTTGAAAAGCAGCATTTTCATAGCTTCCGGGACTGTCCACCAAGGAATTTACGTGAAAGAGGGTTTGAATAAACGTCTGCTGCCTTTCCTGAAGAAACACGGTTGTTCCGTACTGTTTTGGCCGGATTTGGCATCTTGTCATTACGAAAAAGGCCATGGAGTGGTACGCCGCCAACAACGTGCAGGTGGTTCCCAAGGACAAGAACCCTCCCAACACGCCAGAGCTCCGCCCAATTGAGAAATACTGGGCTATTGTCAAGCGGAACCTAAAGAAGACCAAAAAAACTGCTAAGGACGAGCAGCAGTTCAAGGCAAACTGGCTTTCTGCGGCGAAGAAGGTGGACAAGGTGGGTGTACAAAATCTGATGGCAGGTGTCAAGCGTGAGGCCCGGCAATTCGGGTTTGGAAAAGCGAAAGCCTAACTGAATATTTTTCCTGAATTTTATACTAATTGAACTTGAAAAAGAAATTTAATTTGATTTTTTAAATAAACGATTTCACCGATTTACACGCGTTTTCCCTTGACCAAATTTTGACCGTATCACCCTTTATGTATAGGTAAGTCTACAAATAATTACGAATCGATATGGACTTTTGCACGGTACGTAGAGAGCCAGAATTGAAATATTGGGGTCGCTTATATGGGGGCTATATACAAGTATGAACTTGATGTGGACCAATTTTTTGCGATTGGGGATCGATTTATCTGAGGGCTATATATAATAATAGACCGATATGGACTTAGTTAGGCATGGTTGTTAACGGCCATATACTAGCACAATGTACCAAATTTCAACTGACTCGGATGAAATTTGCTCCTCCGAGTGGCTCCAAAACCAAATATCGGGATCGGTTTATATGGGGCCTATATATGATTATGGACTGATATGGACCACTTGTGGCATGGTTGTTAAATATTATATACTACCACCACGTGTCAAATTTCAACCAGATCGGATGAATCAAATTTCAACCAGATCGGATGAAGTTTGCTTCTCCAAAAGGCACCGAAGGTGAAATCTGGGGATAGGTTTATATGGGGGCTATATATAATTATGGACCGATATGGGCCAATTTTTGCATGGTGGTTAGATATGGTCTAAGACCATGTACAAAATTTCAGCCGGATCGGATAAAATTTGCTTCTCTTAGAGGATCTGGAAGCCAAATTTGGTGGTCCGTTTATATGGTGGCTATACGAAAAGTGGACCGATTAGGCCCATTTGCAATACCATCCGACCTACATCAATAACAACTACTTGTACCAAGTGTCAAGTCGATAGCTTGTTTCGTTCGGAAGTTAGCGTGATTTCAACAGCAATATTTCAATGTGTTACAAACGGAATAACAAAGTTAATATACCCCCATCCTATGGTGGAGGGTATAAAAAAAAACTTCCAAAGACGTATTATCGATCTTTTTGTATTTCAAGCATTTTCAATTTTATGAAATTATGAACCTCTATTCAAGTGTACACCTTGATCAGTGTAAATTCAATTCATTTCGATCAGTAGTGTCTTCCAAATTTCAAATACTTTTATTCAAGTTCAAAAATTCGGCACTCGTCGCTAGACATTTCTAACGAATACCCCAAAATACCAATATTTATTAAAAAAAAAGAATCAATACCACCATCATAACAATAAAATTCTATATTTGGGGATATAGTTGAGTTGCTTAAGCTTTTGAAAATCTAATCCGAATTTTTAGATGAAAAGATATCGTCAATTAAACTTAATATCCCAGCAAAAAATTTGGAAGTTCTTCCAAAGGCACAACTTTAAAAGCACTTCCAGAAGATGTACAGGAAGTACAGGAAGTTCTTTTCATTCAATTTTTTATAACATGTTTTTTCATATTTTTAATGGATAATTTTAACTTTTTTTGTTTCATATTGGTTAAAACCAGTTTAAGAATTCATAAGATGATACAAATTATTTAAATTTTGTCGAAAAAATGCTAAATTCAAACTGAAAAAATTGTGAATTTGTAAAAATATTCGAGGTCAAACGTTTCAGACAAGCGTTAGAATCCATTAAAAATTATAAAAAATTCATAAAAATTATTTATTTGACAAAATATCACAGAATTTTTTAATTTACATCCAAAACATTGAATTCGGATCACACCTAAAGAAGTGATGCAAATTCAGTGCACCGGCTGTTGAAATGGAGGACTTCCGTCCTATGACAAGCCCATGTTAAATTCATCGATTCTGCGTCCATTTTGCACCACTTCCGGATCTAAAAAGAACATTTTCATTACTTTTTTGGCGAAGCTTTTTTTGCTGGGATGTTACTAACAAACACCGACAGTCGTCAGTTGCATTGTGTATTGGTGGTTGATTTTTTTACCAATTGGTGTTTTAAGATTGCAAATATTGGTGTTTACTAAATACACTGGTCGGTTGCGGTAGATCGCAGCCGTTCTCTGATCCACATTTTCGCCATATCAAATCCGTCAAATGTGTTGGGTGCTACTATGAGCGTCAAAAGTGTGTCAAGTGTGAAACCCCATAAAACATATATAGTTTTTTAACCAAATATAAAGTTTTATTCAACCTTATGAAAATAAAAGTGAAAAAACAACGATACCTTTGCAAAATTCTTTCTTAACAACATTTGTATAAAAAACTCAACATCAAAAGTGAGTCAACACTTGGATCACAACTCAATTATTATTGACTCACTTGGCGTACCACAAATGTGTTCACAGACAGACGGATATGGCTAGATCGACTCAGGGGCCGACCCTGAACAATATTGCCAAAGACAACATATGTCTATCTCGTCTCCTTCTGGGTGTTGCAAACATATGCACTAACTTATAATACCAAAAATGGATCCCTTCTCTATTACAAAAAGATTTTTCTGCAAAATTTTAAAAATCCGATGGTTCTAAGCCGTTCTAAGAATTTTGTTGGGCGGAACAGCCTTAAATGGTCTTAAATTAAAGGGAATTTTATATAAATTGAGAATATCGACAATTTTTCTCTTCCAGCATTGTGTATTTCTTTTAAATTTGCAAACAATTTCCAATTTTGCAAACTGTTTTTGTCATTCCACCGTTTTTCATAGAAGGGTTGCCAAGCGCAACGCAGCTTAAACAACAGTTGCTACAGATTAGTTAAAGAATGACACGATCGTTAGTGCAAATACATTTTTTCGTAGACAACGTAAACGATGCGATTATCGTGAAAAAATACAAAATCCCATTACTGCACAAGCCTATTCGAAGTAATCGATTTTCTAGTGAAGGCAATTCACTCGACGAATGCTTAGATTAATGAATAGAACAGAAACACTGTAAAGCGATTACAGTGTTAAGCATTGCAGAGCCATCACATTCAAAAGGAATCGTGTACAGTTCATTTCAATATTTTGGTTCTGTTGAAATTGTTACGATACGAGTAAAACATAACATTTTTAGTGAAGATATTTTGCTTTCGCAAAGACGAAACTTCGTATGCGACACGAAGTAACTATCAACCGAAAAATAAACACAATCGTCGATCAGTTGATTGGCAGAATAGTGTTGTAAATTTTGATTACTTTTGACTACTCGTTACTTTTGAATTGAGTACTCGTTACTACTCGTTACTTTTATAAAAAAAAAAATTACAAAAGACATTGTGGGCACTTTTTAATAATATCTTCCTCTTTTTATACCCTCCATCATAGGATGGGGGTATATTAACTTTGTCATTCCGTTTGTAACACATCGAAATATTGCTCTAAGACCCCATAAAGTATATATTCTGGGTCGTGGTGAAATTCTGAGTCGATCTAAGCATGTCCGTCCGTCCGTCCGTCCGTCCGTCTGTTGAAATCACGCTAACTTCCGAACGAAACAAGCTATCGACTTGAAACTTGGCACAAGTAGTTGTTATCGATGTAGGTCGGACGGTATTGGAAATGGGCCATATCGGTCCACTTTTACGTATAGCCCCCATATAAAGGGATCCTCAGATTTGGCTTGTGGAGCCTCTAACAGAATCAAATTTCATCCGATCCGGCTGAAATTTGGTATATAGTGTTGGTATATGGTCTCTAACAACCATGCAAAAATTGGTCCACATCGGTTCATAATTATATATAGCCCCCATATAAACCGTTCCCCCGATTTGGCTTTCGGAGCCTCTAAGAGAAGCAAATTTCATCCGATCCGGCTGAAATTTGGTACATTGTGTTAGTATATGGTCTCTAACAACTATGCAAAAATTGGTCTACATCGGTCAATAATTATATATAGCCCCCACATAAACCGATCCCCAGATTTGGCTTGTGGAGCCTCTAAGAGAAGCATATTTCATCCGATCCGGCTGAAATTTGGTACATTGTGTTGGTAGATGGTCTCTAACAATCATGCAAAAATTGGTCCACATCGGTCCATAATTATATATAGCCCCCATATAAACCGATCCCCAGATTTGGCTTGTGGAGGCTCTAAGAGAAGCATATTTCATCCGATCCGGCTAAAATTTGGTACATGGTGTTGGTAGATGGTCTCTAACAATCGTGCAAAAATTTGTCCACATCGGTCCATAATTATATATAGCCCCCATATAAACCGATCCCCAGATTTGGCTTGTGGAGCCTCTAAGAGAAGCATATTTCATCCGATCCGGCTGAAATTTGGTACATGGTGTTGGTAGATGGTCTCTAACAATCGTGCAAAAATTGGTGCACATCGGTCCATAATTATATAAAGCCCCCATATAAACCGATCCCCAGATTTGGCTTGCGGAGCTTCAAAGAGAAGCAAATTTCATCCGATCCGGCTGAAATTTGGTACATGATGTTGGTATATGGTCTCTAATAACCATGCAAAAATTGGTCCACATCGGTCCATAATTATATATGGACCCCATATAAACCGATCTCCAGATTTGGCTTGCGAAGCCCCAAAGAGAAGCAAATTGCATCCGATCCGGCTGAAATGTGGTACTTGGTATTGTTATATGGTCTCAAATAACCATGCAAAAATTGGTCCACATCGGTTCATAATTATATATAGCCCCCATATAAGCCGATCCCCAGATTTGGCTTGCGAAGTCTCCAAGAGAAGCAAATTTCATCCAATCCGGTTGTAATTTTGAACATGGTGTTAATATATGATCTTTAACAACCGTGCCAGAATTGGTCCATATCGGTCCATAATTATATATAGCCCCCATATAACGTTCTCCAGATTTGACCTCCGGAGCCTCTTGGAGGAGCAAAATTCATCCGATCCGGTTCAAATTAGGAACGTGGTGTTAGTATATGGTCGCTAACAACCATACAACAATTGGTCCAATCACTCAAAAATTGGTCCATATCGGTTCATAACCATGGTTGCCACTAGAGCCAAAATTAATCTACCAAAATTTTATTTATATAGAAAATTTTGTCAAAATTTTATTTCTATAGAAAATTTTGTCAAAATTTTATATCTAGAGAAAATTTTGTTAAAATTTTATTCGGTTCACAATAAAATTTTCATCATTGTCAAAATTTTATTTCTATAGAAAATTTTGTTCAAATTTTATTCGGTTCATAATCATGGTTGCCACTCGAGCCAAAAATAATCCACCAAGATTTTATTTCTATAGAATATTTTGTCAAAAATCTATTTCTATAGAAAATTTTGTTAAAGTTTTATTTCTGTATAAATTTTTATCAATTTTTTTTTTGTATAGAAAATTTTGTCAAAATTTTTATTTCTATAGAAAATTTTGTCAAAATTTTTATTTCTATAGAAAATTTTATTTCTATAGAAAATTTTGTTAAAATTTTATTTCTGTAGAAAATTTTGTCAAAATGTTATGTCTACTTTGTCAAACCGAATTATATACGTATTGGATCGATCTTTTTTGATTTAATATATACCACGTATGGACTTACATACAATTTAGAAGATGGTGTTAGGAGGTTTTAAGATACCTTGCCATCGGCAAGCGTTACCGCAACTAATTCGATTGTGGATGGCAGTGTTTAGAAAAAGTTTCTACGCAATCCATGATGGAGGGTACATAAGCTTCGGCCTGGCCGAACTTACGGCCGTATATACTTGTTTAAATTTAAAAACAGTATAGAAAAGCAAATTACATTATCCAGTTTTATTCTAGTGTTATAAAATTTGGTGTTGTAGATATATGGGTCTCGTTAGAAAAAGATTTTCACCAATCATTCAAATTTTTAGAGCCAATTTCGTATTCACTATTTGGTATTTTTTCGTCAGGGTATATCTAAATGGCATTGTGTATTACTGTTGCTTGCAATTTGCAAACTTTTTAAATCCACCATTTCCACCATTGACAGTGGATGAAAATATTTAGCGATCATTTTTATCGTGAGACCCAATGTTGAAATTTTCCAAGGGTTTTTGAATAAGCTTGGGTACCTTCTCTGAAAACAATTGGATTGAACCAGCTGAAGTCAACGACATTATTATTCATACTATTCGCATGAGACGTGATCCATGTGATGCTTTAAATTATAGCTCCCACCTACACCCAATGCAAATTTTTTCAAATGCAAACGTTTTCAAGAAATCGGATAAATTTTTCACTTTGTTCAAAGGTGAAGCCATATATCCTTTTCGTGTTATTTTAACTGATAAAACGATTTTCGAAAACTTCAATTAATAATTTTCAAGAAGTCAATAATTTTACTTCCAAACCGCCAACTTACTTACCGTCAGAAGAAAAAAACTGGCATTGAAGATATTGAGTACTCTTTTACTAGTAACGAGTACTCAAAAAATTAGTCAGTAACGAGTACTTGTAATCAAATACTCGTTACTTTCCCAACACTAGTGAGCGGGTCTGTGCTTTTTATTCAGTGATGCCAATTTGGTGCGTTTAGCACCAAATGTAGTGCTTTTTCATTTCTAAACAGCACCAAATTGCCTTTTTGGTGCCTTTTCAAAAAAAAAAAATCACTAACTTGGTGCTTTCTGACATTTTCATTTAGTGCTTTTGGTGCTTTCTTCATTTTGAAAAATATTAAGTTTAATTGATGCCGAATTTTTGAACTTGGTAATTAAAAACGTTTGTATTAAATTCACAAAAGCACGCACAACTAAAATAAGCAATAGACTCCCTCCATATATTAATATTGTGAAAGTTGAAAGACATGACTGATCAAAATGAATTGGATGAAAGCATTAAAACTGATCATGGTGTATACTTGAATAGCTTCATAAAATTACAAATTCAATACACAAAATTCTATAATACATCTTCAGATCTATTGACTTTTTAAAATCTCTGTAGCTTTTTTGTTAATGAATATAAGTAAATATTTCAAAAGCAAAAGTTTCATATTTTGTTAAGATATTTATAATGGTTATCAAAATGGGCATCATAGGGGTATACGAAGCGAAATAAAAAAATTAAAAATCAAATTTGACGTCGGAGTCAAAAATGACCAATGCACGAAATATGGCCCCTGATCAACCACGAACAACGATATGCGTTTCTTTTCGATCGGACTTCAAATGACGGCACAGCACAATAAATTGTATTTCGGGGGGTCGTAGGGTGCACGAAAAAAAAAAGTTTTGGTGTTCTGAAATTGTCTTCGAATATGCTACAAAACTGGGGGTGACCGCATCAACTATCTGGTGTACTCTAAGCTTTTGGTGTTCATCAAAATGTGTACCAATTGTTTTGAGACTCTCTCAAATAAATGTACACCCAACGAAAAGTAGATTTCTAAAATCAAGTTTCAAATTCTTATTTTTAGCCTGAATTCGTACTTAAAATTTTAAATACGCAAATACTAAGTTATACTCATATTAAGTACAGAATATGCTTATTTGTGCAATTCAAGTACCTAAAGTTTGATTCATTCTTGTTTTGAGTAAAAACAAGAAAATTGTTACTTAATTCGTCTGTGAGAGTTAGGTGCTGAGAGCACAAAATAGTTTTTTTCTCCTCAATGCTCTCATCGAACCCCCGAGCATCGTGTGTGTGTGTGCATGCTTACTGTTTGGCTTGCATTTGATTTGCTATCTTAAGCCGACTTTGGCTTGAAATATTCATTTATGAGCCAATGCAAAATAAAGTTTTGCTCTCCTTGTTACTCTCACAGATGTTTTACCTCCAAAAACTGGGTTTTCGATTGCATTTTGTTTGTCAAATTCTTTTAATATTATTGCGTACTTAGAACGTAAGTGACAGTGAAGTATTTTTGTCTCCTCACATGAAAGTGAGGAGAACGCAAAATTTTGAATATAAAGAAGTGAATGCATCATACAAATGCATATATTGATATAAAAAAGAATAATAAAAAATACTTTAAAAATACATGAACTTATTTTTATTTTATTGGAATTAAGCGCACATTGAGATTAAAACAAGTACAAATTACACTAATATAAAGCGCATATAAAATAATATTGAATACGGTTCGGGATTAAATCAAAAACAGATCGTTCTTGAAACAAGCACATTATATTCAGGAATGCTAAATATTGATCCAAGCCATGATTGAATCAAGTACATATTAGGATTAAATAGAGCTTCACTAGGCTTGAATCAAGCACTTCTCGTACTCAAGGGAAGCACAAACACGATTGAAAAATTCTAAAATTAAGAAATCTGTACTTAATATTTTCGGGATTAAATTAAGAATATTCATCTTGGATTTAGAAAATCCGTACTTACCGTACTTTTGACACCGCTACGGCTTGAATCAAGTAAACTTTTCTCTATTATTTTTTTGTGTGCACTCATGTAGCAAGTACACGTGTACTCTGCATATATTGCGATCGACTCAGAATTACCTCCTAAGTCGTTTTAGCTCTTGGCGTCCGTCTGTTCATGTATTTGTTGTTCGCTAAATTCCGTTTCAGATCTAGATATTAGAGGTGTGCGCGTGACATGAAATTATCGTGACACGCGTGATTCACGCGTGAATCACGTGAGTCGTGAATAAAATCTGTAGCAACTCTCGTGAATGTGCGTGAATGGGACTAAAACAAATATGTCGTGCGTGAATGTGCGTGAGTAATAAAATCGGTTCGTGAATGTGCGTGAATAAAATTTCTGCAAAATCACGCTCACGAAAACAAGTATATACGGCCGTAAGTTCGGCTAGGCCGAAGCTTATGTACCCTCCATCATGGATTGCGTAGAAACTTCTTCTAAATAGAAAGAAAATTTTAACAAAATTTTCTATAGAAATAAACTTTTGACAAAATTTTCTATAGAAATAAAATCTTGGTAGATTATTTTTGGCTCGAGTGGCAACCATGATTATGAACCGAATAAAATTTGAACAAAATTTTCTATAGAAATAAAATTTTGACAAAATTTTCTATAGAAATAAAATTTTGACAATGATGAAAATTTTATTATGAACCGAATAATATTTTAACAAAATTTTCTCTAGAAATAAAATTTTGACAAAATTTTCTATAGAAATAAAATTTTGACAAAATTTTCTATAGAAAAAAATTTTGGTAGATTATTTTTGGCTCTAGTGGCAACCATGATTATGGACCGATATGGACCAATTTTTGTGTGATTGGACCAATTTTGGTATGGTTGTTAGCGACCATATACTAACACCACGTTCCTAATTTGAACCGGATCGGATGAATTTTGCTCCTCCAAGAAGCTCCGGAGGTCAAATCTGGAGAACGCTTTATATGGGGGCTATATATAATTATGGACCGATATGGACCAATTCTGGCACGGTTGTTAAAGATCATATACCAATACCATGTACCAAATTTCAGCCGGATCGGATGCAATTTGCTTCTCTTTGAGGCTTTGCAAGCCAAATCTGGAGATCGGTTTATATGGGGGCTATATATAATTATGAACCGATGTGGATCAATTTTTGCATGGTTGTTAGAGACCATATACCAACACCATATACCAAATTTCAGCCGGATCGGATGAAATATGCTTCTGTTAGAGGCTCCGCAAGGCAAATCTGGGGATCGGTTTACATGGGGGCTATATATAATTAAGGACCGATATGGATTGTTAGAGACCATATACCAACATCATGTACCAAATTTCAGCCGGATCGGATGAAATTTGCTTCTCTTTTAGGCTCCGCAAGCCAAATCTGGGGATCGGCTTATATGGGGGCTATATACAATTATGGACCGATGTGGACCAATTTTTGCACGGTTATTAGAGACCATATACCAACACCATGTACCAAATTTCAGCTGGATCGGATGAAATATGCTTCTCTTAGAGGCTCCACAAGCCAAATCTGGGGATCGGTTTATATGGGGGCTATATATAATTATGGACCGATATGGACCAATTTTTGCATGGTTGTTAGAGATCATATACCAACATCATGTACCAAATTTCAGCCGGATCGGATGAAATTTGCTTCTCTTTTAGGCTCCGCAAGCCAAATCTGGGGATCGGTTTATATGGGGGCTATATATAATTATGGACCGATATGGACCAATTTTTGCATGGTTGTTAGAGACCATATACCAACATCATGTACCAAATTTCAGCCGGATCGGATGAAATTTGCTTCTCTTTTAGGCTCCGCAAGCCAAATCTGGGGATCGGTTTAAATGGGGGCTATATATAATTATGGACCGATGTGGACCAATTTTCGCATGGTTATTAGAGACCATATACCAACGCCATGTACCAAATTTCAGCCTGATCGGATGAAATTTGCTTCTTTTAGAGCAATCGCAAGCCAAATTTGGGGGTCCGTTAATATGGGGGCTATACGTAAAAGTGGACCGATATGGACCAATTTTTGCATGGTTGTTAGAGACCATATACCAACATAATATACCAAATTTCAGCCGGATCGGATGAAATATGCTTCTGTTAGAGGCTCTACAAGCCAAATCTGAGGGTCCCTTTATATGGGGGCTATACGTAAAAGTGGACCGATATGGCCCATTTTCAATACCATCCGACCTACATCGATAACAACTACTTGTGCCTAGTTTCAAGTCTATAGCTTGTTTCGTTCGGAAGTTAGCGTGATTTCAACAGACGGACGGACGGACGGACGGACGGACGGACGGACATGCTTAGATCGACTCAGAATTTCATCACGACCCAGAATATATATACTTTATGGGGTCTTAGAGCAATATTTCGATATGTTACAAACGGAATGACAAAGTTAATATACCCCCATCCTATGATGGAGGGTATAAAAAAAATCAAGATTTAATTCTTACTCGTATGTTAACTGAAATTGATTTAGTTGTCGAACTATATTTTATTTATGAATTTTATTACCCTTGCTCATTCCCTATGGGAATGACATTCATGAGTCTCGTGAATTTGTCGTGAGTCACGTGAATTGTCGTGAATCGTGCGTGACCGTGAATCTGTAAAAGTACTTCGTGCGTGAGCGTGCGTGATTACTGATTTTCATTTTGTGAATGTGCGTGACTGGGAGTGGCTACGACACTTATCGTGCGTGAGCGTGGGTGAATAAATATTTGACTTCGTGAATGTGCGTGAGTGTGAGTGAAATTTCACTCACGCGCACACCTCTACTAGATATATGTAGCTTCCATATATAGATATCGCCCAATTTTCCGAGTTCAGATATATTAACTGATCTCAGATTTATACACATAAAGAAAATTACATTAAAATTGAGTCAACGAAAAATTTTCATTGATATAACGAAAAATTTCGTTGAATAGCAGAAAATTCGTTATAATAAGGAAACCTTTCTTTGTCTACCAGTGTACGAATGCTACACTGAAAAAACATTGAACCCACCAGGAAAGATAACTTTCGATTAATTTTAGAAAATTTTGATTTTTTTTAGAAAATTTTAACTAAACAGTATTACAAGCGCTGGCATCACTCCGATATGGTAAAAATAAGTAAATATTTTTCGACAAATTCAAGAAAATTTATTAGACATAACTAAGTTTTTGCACTTTTTAAAGAAAATTTTGTAGTTTTAAGAGAAATCTTGGAGTTCAAAATTGCAAGAATGTCTTTAGTGCCATACGAAGTTCATGATGGACACATTTTTGGTAAAATTTACAAATTTAAAGAAATAAAGAACTATTTTGTGAGAAATACGAAATTAGGAAACCTTTATGCTTTATTTTTTCCTGTTTTTTAGTTCATTTAACTAACGTACGCAAAAAATTATTTGAGTAAAGTAAACTTTTTCCAAACATAATGATTCTATGAACTAATATAAAGTTAAATTGGCTTTAGTGAAATAGAGAGTTCACTTTTTTTTGAGTGTATAAGAGTAAAATCAAGTAAAGCTTTTGCCAATGATTTCATGTCCTTAAAATGCGAATGCGAATTTTGCTTAGTAAAGAAGAAACATTGTTCTGGTATAAAGATTTTTTCCTTTGTCCAAAAGTCAATAATCTTTTCAATGAAGTCGTTTTGTCCTTATAGTTAAGTGATTGGACTTAAAATAGGGTATCCTTACATATAAGAAAATGTGGTTTGACTAAGGTCAACATGGCATTGATAATTCTGAAAAATTCTTCAAAATTAATGAAATCATCTTTAAATATTTGGCTTCGGGATCGGGCATGGTTTTTTTCGGTGTATGTGTGAATCAGAAGATTTGCATGAATCTTAATGCAAAATATCAGACATATGGCAATATTCTCAACCTCTCGCACCTATTAAACGATGTAACTCAAAAATTGTAAAATATCGTTGCTATCGCATCGGATTTAGATATCACTAATTATCAAGAAACTTTCTACAGTGCCTTCATATAAATATTAACTGATATTATTCAAATGTATGACTCGCTTAGTTCATAAAATGTTTGAGACATACTTAAAAAAGGAAAATTTCATTGGACTGGTGGCAATTTAACTACGCCCTCAAAAAATCGCTTCTCTAACATATGCTCCAAACTTATTTTGTAGGAAGCACATTATTGGATATTGCCGAAACTTTATTATGTTTGTTTTATGTGAACATATTATATGTTTGAAAGCATTTTGCGCCCAAAAATATTATATACTTGGAAGAATATGCCTAATTGCATATTCCTTCACATCTTTCTCACTTCCACATGGTTTTTTAGTTCTTAGCACCTTTTTCTGTAATCCAAACAATGTTGAAGAAATTATTCAATTTTATTTATTTTTTTTAAATTTTACCTTTCGCCTGGACGGAGAATCGAACCGAGGACCATAGTTTGTAAGCAAACACACCATCCACGGGGCTACGTAGCTGTTATTGTCATCAATAGACTATTATCGTTATAAGTTAAACATTCTTCAACAGAAACATACATTTGTTGGCCACGTGGAGCAATGGTTAGCAGCATGTCTGCCTTTCATGCAAAGAGTCGTGGGTTCAATCCCTGCTCCGACCTGACACCAAGTTCGTTTACATATGTTCAAAAAATTCAGAAAAGTTGTTCGACATTATTTATTACTATATTAACTTTTTACAATGAAACTTCCAAATGTGGGTTATTAAAAATTTACAGTCAGATAAGAACAGTGTATTATTTTTTTATTGCAAAAAAAAAAAAACAAATTTGTAACAAAAAATGTATTTGGTATAGAAGTTTAAAATTTTCGAAGAAATTTAAAAACTCTAACAAAAGAAGAACGTGAAGTCAAGTATAAACATAAATAACTTTACAATATACACATAAATTTATTTAAGCGTGAACTAGTTTTTACTAGCATTTAACACCATTTTAAATGCATTTAACTTTATCGTTTGTAGAAATAACAAGTGTATACAGCAGTAAGTTCGGCCGGGCCGAATCTTAAATACCCACCACCACGAATCAAATATTATAGTTTCCTTTGACATTTTCGGGGGGTTTATGGCAGATATTCTCCCAAATAGAGAAGTTCAACTAGTACACTTTCCGAAAATAAATCTAAAGATTTTACCTACGAAGACTATATCAGATTCTGGATTTATAAGAACCATTTATTTCCATTTGTTTAAGAAATTCAAAGCCTTTAAAAGGCCAAATTAACGAATTACAATGTACTACACACAAAAAAATTTTCTGATTCAATCACGAAATTAATTGATCCAATTAATTTTTTTAATTGAAATGTCTTCAATCACAGAAATGATAGTATCAATTAAAACATTAATTGACAGTCAATTAAAAAATTAATTGATACTATTAGTTTGTGTGATTGATTTTTATTTCACTTAAAACATTTGTTTCATGATCAGTTCGCATTCTATACCCTCAAGAAGTGAAATCGGTCTATATGGAGGCCTTACGAAATGGACCGATAAAAACTAAATCCGATACACGTTTTTGTGAGTCTAAAATACCAGTATATTTACAATTTCATGCAAATCGGTTAAAAACTACGGTTTCTAGTGACCCAATGAGTGAAATCGGGAGATCGGTCTTATGGGGCTATACTAAAACATGGACCGATACTCACCGTTTTCGGCACACCTCTTTATGGTCCTAAAATGTATGAGGCTCACTTAGATTAATCAGTCCATTGTAATACCACATTGGTGAACTTCTCTCTTATCACTGAGTGCTGCCCGATTCCATGTTAAGCCCAAGGACAAGGGACTTCCCTTTTTATAGCCGAGTCCGAACGGCGTTCCACATTGAAGTGGTTCACTGCAAGAGAAGCTCTGAAAGCCTCAGAAATGTCACCAGCATTACTGAGGTGGGATAATTAACCGCTGAAAAACTTTTTGGTGTTCAGTCGAAGCAGGAATCGAATCCACGACCTTGTGTATGCAAGGCGGGCGAATTTCTCCGTATATATATACATAGTGGCGTCTTTTTTTCCACGACGAAAAATGTCTTTTCATAGAGATCAAAACATTTTAGGTTTTGACCTTGTTCTTTTAACTGGAAGAAAAACCTTTTTGAGGAATACCACTACATTTTAGATCGTGACCATTGCCTTTTAATCGAAACAAAATTCTTTTTATCAATATAATAACATTTTAGATTAGTACAGTTTTATTTTTCTTGTTCACTGAGCAGACATGCTACATGGTCGCCGCAAAAATCGCTCCTATCATTTTATTTTGCTCTTCGAATATGATTGTGACAATCATGTTTCTTTTCTGCGTGTATTAATTGGAAAAATTTTAATACCATTTAGTTTTGTCTTAGTTTTACAGAAACCGCATCTTTAACTAGGATCCGTCTTAAACCTATGGATCCAATATCTCAGTTGTTTTTAACTTCTTTCTTTAGTTTAAATTAAATTTGTTTCTACAAAGACATACGACATTAATGAAACAAACTGTTGAAGCAAAGATATTTTACTTTCTTTATTAATTGGAAAAATTTTAATACCATTTAGTTTTGTCTTAGTTTTACAGAAACCGCATCTTTAACTAGGATCCGTCTTAAACCTATGGATCCAATATCTCAGTTGTTTTTAACTTCTTTCTTTAGTTTAAATTAAATTTGTTTCTACAAAGACATACGACATTAATGAAACAAACTGTTGAAGCAAAGATATTTTACTTTCTTTAAATTAAAATTTACATTAATTTAAAAGAATAATAATTGTGTAAATAGCATGTCCTAAGATTTATAACACCTTAATTGTTTTTTATAAGGTCAATATTTTTTCAGTGTAATGAAAAAGTTTACAGCCTTTGTTTTTTTTTTTTTTTGCGGATCACCTTTAATTGTTTTGTTGGACTAAGTTTGATTTAAAGATTGGTACTTTCGTACAAATTTCTTTTTTTAATGAAGACGTGTCTCTGGTTCGAAATCAACAGCAAACTTCTTAAGGGAAGGCCAAAATCTTTGAACATAAATCAACTCTTTCGAGTGTGTCCATATGTAAAGTCGTACTATTGTTCTGTATTAAAATCCATATTCGTAGCACTCCCACTAATCTTCCAGTTTGAGTGAAAACAATTTTGTACCCAACACTTGCGATTGCCGTGTAGATATTATTTCGTTAGATTGATAGAGTGGCCATATACATTGGATTAAAAACACAATGTCAACAAAACCTGTAAGTAATCATTGAAATCGATTTAGATTTAGATATAGCTTCCATATATACGTATCACGCAATTTTCGAAAATTCCAAGTTTCCTCATTTTATACCCTTCCCCAAGCTGTGGAGCCAATAAACCCCCCGTCGAAACGAAAAAGTTTTTCAAAATGTAAAAATTAGAAGATAACAAGTAAAGAAAGTCTAAAGTCGGGCGGGACCCACTATAATATACCTTGAACCATTTTGTAGATTTAAATTTTCTATACGATCTAGACCTTTGTTTGGTGCTCTATGTAAAGGTTTATGGTTCCATATACATATATTTAAATCCGATCCGATCTGTACCGTATTTGTTAGACCTTTACAAAATCTATAGACATACAAATAAAATAGGTTACAAATATAGGAAATATTTATTTTTTTAGGCAACTTCGCAAAAGCGCATTTTTTATTTATCGGTCGATACACTGAAAAACAGTGAAGCCACCAGGAAGAAAAATTTTGGTTAATTTTAGCAAATTAAGATTATTTTTAGAAAAAAACAAGTATATACAGCAGTAAGTTCGGCCGGGCCGAATCTTAAATACCCACCACCATGAACCAAATTTTAGGGTTTCCTTTGAAATTTCAGGACTTGAGGACACTTCCCGAAGATAAATTTAAAGATTTAACCTATGAGGACTATATCAGACTCTGGATTTATAAGAACCATTTTTGTTTGAGTATTAGAGGAATCATTAACATCTCTTGTAAGTGTGCAAGAAAATTATAAAATAACGTCTTGATTTGAAATCTTAAATCTGTAGAAGTAAAATCTGGAAATTTTACATTGAGTTTCAAGCAATTTTCATGATCAGTGTGCCTTCTACACCCTCAAGAAGTGAAGTCGGTCTATATGGAGGCAAATGGACCTATAAAAACTTAATCCGATACTCGTTTTTGTGAGCCAAAAATACCAGAATATTTACAATTTCAGGTAAATCGGATAAAAACTACGGTTTCTAGAAACCCAAGGAGTTAAATCAGGAGATCGTTCTTATGGGGGCTATACTAAAATAGGGACCGATACTCACCGTTTTCGGCACACCTCTTTATGGCCCGAAAATACCTCTAGATTTCCAATTTCAGGCAAATTGGATAAAAACTTCGGATTCTAGAAGCCCAAGAAGTAAAGGGTGATTTGTTAAGAGCTTGATAACTTTTTTTTTAAAAAAACGCATAAAATTTGCAAAATCTCATCGGTTCTTTATTTGAAACGTTAGATTGGTCCATGACATTTACTTTTTGAAGATAATTTCATTTAAATGTTGACCGCGGCTGCGTCTTAGGTGGTCCATTCGGAAAGTCCAATTTTGGGCAACTTTTTCGAGCATTTCGGCCGGAATAGCCCGAATTTCTTCGGAAATGTTGTCTTCCAAAGCTGGAATAGTTGCTGGCTTATTTCTGTAGACTTTAGACTTGACGTAGCCCCACAAAAAATAGTCTAAAGGCGTCAAATCGCATGATCTTGGTGGCCAACTTACCTGTCCATTTCTTGAGATGAATTGTTCTCCGAAGTTTTCCCTCAAAATGGCCATAGAATCGCGAGCTGTGTGGCATGTAGCGCCATCTTGTTGAAACCACATGTCAACCAAGTTCAGTTCTTCCATTTTTGGCAACAAAAAGTTTGTTAGCATCGAACGATAGCGATCGCCATTCACCGTAACGTTGCGTCCAACAGCATCTTTGAAAAAATACGGTCCAATGATTCCACCAGCGTACAAACCACACCAAACAGTGCATTTTTCGGGATGCATGGGCAGTTCTTGAACGGCTTCTGGTTGCTCTTCACTCCAAATGCGGCAATTTTGCTTATTTACGTAGCCATTCAACCAGAAATGAGCCTCATCGCTGAACAAAATTTGTCGATAAAAAAGCGGATTTTCTGCCAACTTTTCTAGGGCCCATTCACTGAAAATTCGACGTTGTGGCAGATCGTAAGTCTATTCATGATGAAATGTCAAAGCATACTGAGCATCTTTCTCTTTGACACCATGTCTGAAATCCCACGTGATCTGTCAAATACTAATGCATGAAAATCCTAACCTCAAAAGAATCACCCTTTAAAATCGGGATATCGGTCTATATAGGGGCTATACCAAAACATGGACCGATACTCACCATTTGTGGCACACCTCTTTATGGTCCTAAAATACCTCTAGATTTTCAATTTCAGGCGAATTGGATAACAACTACGGTTTCTATAAGCCCAATACCCCAAATCGGGAGGTCGGTTTATATGGGGACCATTCCAAAACATGGACCGATGCTCACCATTTTTGCCACGGTTCTAAAGTACCTCTCGATTTCCAATTTCAGGTAAATTGGATAAAAACTGCGGTTTCTATAAGCCCAAGAAGTAAAATCGGGAGATCGGTCTATATGGGGGCTATACCAAAATATGGACCGATACTCACCATTTTCGGGACACCTCTTTACGGTCCTAAAATACCTCTAGATTTCCAATTTCAGACAAATTGGATAAAAACTTCGGATTCTAGAAGCACAAGAAGTAAAATCGGGAAATCGGTCTATATGGGGGCTATACCAAAATATGGACCGATACTCACCATTTTCGGCACACATCTTTACGGTCCCAAAATATCTCTAGATTTCCAATTTCAGACAAATTGGATAAAAACTACGGTTTCTATAAGCCCAAGACCCCAAATCGGGAGGTCGTTTTATATGGGGACCATACCACAACATGGACCGATAGTCACAATTTTTGGCACACGTGTTTGTGATCCTACAATACCTCTAGATTTCCAATTTCAGGTAAATTTAATAAAAACTGCGGATTCTATAAGCCAAAGAAGTACAATCGGGAGATAGGTCTATATGGGGGCTATACCAAAATATGGACCGATACTCACAATTTTTGGCACACGTATTTGTGGTCCTACAATACCTCTAGATTTCCAATTTCAGGTAAATTGAATAAAAACTGCGGTTTCTATAAGCCCAAGAAGTAAAATCGGGAGATCGGTCTATATGGGGGTTATACCATAACATGGACCAATACTCACCATTTTTGGCACACCTCTTTATGATCATAAAATTTCTATAGATTTCAAATTTCAGGCAAATTGGATAAAAACTACGATTTCTATAAGCCCAAGACCCCAAATCGGGAGGTCGGTTTATATGGGGACTATATCAAAACCTGGACCGATATAGCCCATCTTCGAACTTGACCTGCCTGCAGACAAAAGTTTGTGCAAAATTTCAGCACGATTGCTTCATTATTGAAGACTGTAGCGTGATTACAACAGACAGACAGCCAGACAGACAGACAGACAGACGGACATCGTTATATCGTCTTAGAATTTCTCCCTGATCAAGAATATATATACTTTATATAGTCGGAAATCGATATTTCGATGTGTTACAAACGGAATGACAAACTTATTATACCCCCGTCACCATTCTATGGTGGTGGGTATAAAAAAAACAAGTAAGTAAAGTAGAAAGTCGCCCCTACTGAATTAGTAAACATTGTTTGTGGGGTATGAGTGGTATAGGATTGTCCATACGTAAGAACATAAAGGGTTACATGGTTATAAGAGTTTTATCATAATCTGAACAGAAATGTCTGATATTAGGAGCTATAGCATACAGAGTTTGTATTCCACTAATATTGCTTCCATTATTAAAAAAAGAGGAAATCGCTCAATTATTTTGGGTAATAAATCCATTTTTGTGCAAATCGGCCAATATATGTATGTATAAGCCACATGTATGGCTAATAGATCGTCTAATACATCAAAATTTGAAATTTAAGTAACGTTGGTTAATAAATAAGAGTATTATGGCATACTGAGGGAAAATCCAGCGATGCATATAAAGGGTGATTCTTTTGAGGTTAGGATTTTCATGCATTAGTATTTGACAGATCACGTGGGATTTCAGACATGGTGTCAAAGAGAAAGATGCTCAGTATGCTTTGACATTTCATCATAAATAGACTTACTAACGAGCAACGCTTGCAAATCATTGAATTTTATTACCAAAATCAGTGGCAGAAAATCCGCTTTTTTATCGACAAATTTTGTTCAGCGATGAGGCTCATTTCTGGTTGAATGGCTACGTAAATAAGCAAAATTGCCGCATTTGGAGTGAAGAGCAACCAGAAGCCGTTCAAGAACTGCCCATGCATCCCGAAAAATGCACTGTTTGGTGTGGTTTGTACGCTGGTGGAATCATTGGACCGTATTTTTTCAAAGATGCTGTTGGACGCAACGTTACGGTGAATGGCGATCGCTATCGTTCGATGCTAACAAACTTTTTGTTGCCAAAAATGGAAGAACTGAACTTGGTTGACATGTGGTTTCAACAAGATGGCGCTACATGCCACACAGCTCGCGATTCTATGGCCATTTTGAGGGAAAACTTCGGAGAACAATTCATCTCAAGAAATGGACCGGTAAGTTGGCCACCAAGATCATGCGATTTGACGCCTTTAGACTATTTTTTGTGGGGCTACGTCAAGTCTAAAGTCTACAGAAATAAGCCAGCAACTATTCCAGCTTTGGAAGACAACATTTCCGAAGAAATTCGGGCTATTCCGGCCGAAATGCTCGAAAAAGTTGCCCAAAATTGGACTTTCCGAATGGACCACCTAAGACGCAGCCGCGGTCAACATTTAAATGAAATTATCTTCAAAAAGTAAATGTCATGGACCAATCTAACGTTTCAAATAAAGAACCGATGAGATTTTGCAAATTTTATGCGTTTTTTTTTAAAAAAAAAGTTATCAAGCTCTTAACAAATCACCCTTTATATGGGACCTATATCTAAATCTGAACCAATTTGGATAATATTTGGCAAGTTTGATTGATACCACAGAAGGTTACCTTGTGCTGAATTTGAGTAAGATCTGATAACAAATGAGGCCTCTATGGTAAAAAATAGGGTTATTAGGGGCAATTTTTTTTCAAAATCGTGTAATACATATATGTGGGAGCTATATCTAAATCTGAACCGATTTTGATAATATTTGGCAGGTTTCATTGATGCAATAGAAGGTTATCTTGAGATAAATTTTAGTAAGACCGGGTGATAAATAAGGCTATTTTGGTAAAATAATAGGGTTATTAGGGCAAATTTTTGAAAATCGGGCGATACATATATATGGGAGCTATATCTAAATCTGAACCGATTTAGATGATATTTGGCAGGTTTGGTTGATACTACGGAAGGTAACCTTGTGCTAAATTTGAGTAAGATCATGTAATAAATAAGCGTTTTGTGGCCAAATTTGGGAAATTCGGGCGATACATATATATGAGAGCTATATCTAAATCTGAACCGATTTCTATGAAATTTTGAATTTGACGATAATCGGTTAGTAAAAAAGCGCAACGAAACGAGTTAAAAATTTTGTCTCTGAGGTCATATGAGCGTAAATAGGGAGAAATCTATATATGGGAACTATATCGAAATCTAAACCTATTTCATCCAAATTTGGCATGCATAGTTACAATAATTTTACTACTTGTGCTAAATTTCACGTACTACTTTGGCCTCTGTGCTTATAAGAGTGTAAATAGGACAAAAGATATGTATGGATGCTATATCTAAATCTGAACCGATTAAAACCAAATTTAGCTCACTTTACGACACAATCAGTGTAGTCGTTTTACAAAATGTAAAGCACATCAGGGAAAAATCTGACTTCTGGAGCCATATAAGTACATATCAAGCGAAACATAGATATGGGAGCCATATCTATATCTGAACCGACTTTTTCAAAAATCAATAAGGTTCTATTGTAACACAAAATACATATTTGTGTCAAATTTGAAGTCGGTTCGACTAAAACTACGACCTAGACCTTGATCACAAAAATGTGTTCACAGACAGACGGACATGGCTAAATCGAATCAGTGGCCACACTGAGCTTTTTCGCCAAAGATACCATGTGTCTATGTCGTATCCTTCTGGGTGTTACAAACATATGTACTAACTTATAATACCCTACTCCACAGTGCGGCGTAGGGTATAAAAATGTAGTAAAATATATTGACAAAATTAGGGAAACTGGTTACATTTCTAAGTGTTTTAAAGCTTCTCTAAGTGGCTTTACCGCAATGTGGAACGCCGTTCGGACTCACCTATAAAAAAGAGGTCCCTTGTCAGTAAGCTAAATATAGAATCGGGCAGCGCTTAGTGGTAAGAGAGAAGTTCACTACTGTGGTATCACAATAGACTGAATAGAGTAAGTGAGCCTGGAATTTGGGGCTGCCACTATAGCTAACCTCCACACACAAAAATATGACCAACATTTTTCCAATTAAAATTTTAATTGAATTTTAAAAAATGTTCAACTAAATATATAATTGGGTCAACAAATTTTTTAATTGAAACAATTCAATCACGTCCATTTAATTTCAATCACGTCCATTTAATTTTTGTTGGTAATTGATACTATCATGTCTGTGATTGAAAAAACTTCAAATAAAAATCAATTAGATCAATTAATTTCATGATTGAAGACAAAAAATGTTTTTTTTTCTGTGTAATCTTGACAAAAATAAATAATAAAATTGATGGAAAAATAGTTTTTTCTCCATTCAAATTAACTTTAAGACACACCTACTAAAGCAGTGTAAAAGATCCGAAAGCCAATCATCGCCATTCATTCGAGATGTTCGAAATTTGCCCCACTTCCGATACTTTTTGGAAGCTCTTTTTTATGGTTATCGTCTAATATGGACGATAGCCTAAAGTAATTCGTTTGTGGATAAATGTCGTTAGTAGAATTTTATACGCTATTCATGAGATTCGGCCTGGCCGAAGTTTTGTCTCTATAAACTTGTTTTACATTTAATTTCTATTTGTTTGCCCTAAAAACAATCAAACTGATTTTTAATCGAAATTTCTGGCAACACTGTTGGCTGACCGTCTTTCTGTTCGTCGATCAAAGACAATTCGTTCAATTCGCCTCTCCCTCTATTGCCTATGGCTTTGACAGACCATTATTGAAGGAGAGCGATCGGATGGGGGCAATCTTGTATGATTATGTATCTGTACAATTCGTACCAGTTCCTTTTAAAACGTGATCTTGCTCGTGCCATTATTAAAAAAATTGTAACCAGGTAAAAAGTTCGAACAAACAAAACCAAAAAAAAAAAACTGGAAACTTGTTTGTTTGATGCAGCACCTCTCAAAGATCACCAGTATCATCTTGGTTTGCCCCCCAAACCTCGACGCACCACACAAAACCCCATCATCATTTCCATATCTGAGACAAACAACAAATCGTGTATGTATATGGCCGACTACCATATCTCGGTGTATGAGTTGAAATTTTGGGTTGTATTCGGGTTTTGTTGTTGGTGTTACTCTTGTGAATCTCGATTTTGGCTATAATACTATTAACTGGTTTTGTTGTCTCTGCTATTGCAGTTGTTGTTGTAGTTGCTGTCTTTTGTTGTTTATGATTTTTGTTGTTGGTTTTGTTGTGTTGGGGCTTAACAATATCTTGTTATACAGTAGTTTTCTTAGCTGTGAAATGCTACTGTATTACCCTTCGTCGATGTCTTTTTGTTTGACGTTGATGATTTTTTTCCTTCTTTCTTTTCGAATAGGTACCTCTAGCGATTATTCGTTACAGTAGCGGTCAAAAATGAAGATATATTTCACTATGAATTCGTTTCGTATTAATAGGTATTGGGCCAAGAAACTGGTCCAAGAAAAACAAAGGATATAGAATTTCTGAAATACTACGAAGTGTTACTGGTCCTATGACAAACAGTTATATGAGATTTCTTTTATTAAACGCACCTTTATATATTTTACAATTCACCAGAAACAGAAAGCTTTTGTGATATGGAATGTTAAAATTTGTCTGGCATTATAAAAAGTGAGTCGTAATTTTGCCGAGCGGTTTACAAACATGTATTTTTTTATAATATTATCCTTGAAAAAAAGATAAATTTTAAACTAATTTTCATTCCAGCAAAAAGTGGAAATGTTTACACAAACATGCAATTTTAAACCTTCGACGAAGTTCTTTTGGACAACATTAAATTTTAGCAAACAGCAAAAAGGAAGTGAGTAAAGTAGAAAGTCGGGCGGGGCCGACTATATCATACCCTACACCACCCCTACTGAATAAGTAAACATTGTTTGTGGGGTATGAGTGGTATAGAATTGGGAGATAACCCGCAATTCCATATGTAACATAAGAACCTTAACCGTACATAGATATGGGAGCAGGGTTGGCCTGTCACAAACTGTGACTTTTGCGACATACATTTGCGGCGGTAAAATACGTATATCGCAAAAGTCGTAAACCTACTGTAGAAAACCAAATTTTGAATAGAAGAAATCCTGAACATTTTTTAATTTAGTTTGACAGCATTCGCTGTGAGTTTCTGCAGAAATTTGTGAAAGTTTTCTCATGGTCAAGCCTATTTTCTTAGGTGGTATCGAAATTCCCATTGGTGAGTGTGCAAAATACCTTGGGGTTTTATTAGACAGGAGACTGAATTTGAAAGCTAAGAAAGGACGAGAAAATCCACGGTTACCCTGTACTCGTGCCAAAGGCAATAGGGAAAATGTGGGGACTAAAACCGAAAATTGTGAATATTCCTAAGAATTGAAACTTCGTCGCACATACCATCGTCTTGAATATCATCGCATTCGCTGCCTAGCTGACGCGACTAAAGTATTTTCAGTTTGCGACTTTTTTTACTTTTTCTACATTTACGACGCGTATGTGACGTTTACGACGTTTACAACTTTACGACAGTCGCAAACCTAAAAAAATTTGATACAGACCATCTCTGTATGGGAGTCTGAACATAAATCTCTGATATTAGGAGCTATAGTTGATTCTGAATCTACAGAGTTTGTATGTCACTAATATTGTATCTATTATTAAACAAGTAAGTAAAGTCTAAAGTCGGGCGGGGCCGACTATATCATACCCTAAACCACCCTTACTGAATTAGTAATCATAAGCATTTATGGGGTAACATTGATATAGGTCTGGGAGATAAACCGCAGTTGCGTATTTAAGAAAATTAATGGGTACATGTTTATGGATGCTTTGTCTCAATCTGACTATAGCTCATAGTCAGTGTTGTCAGTGTAAATGTTGGGTTTACCCTACAAGGACAAAAAAAGGTCCCTACTTTCCCATACATTCCCAAACAATTTGCCCTACAATATTTTTCGTTATATTTAAACAAACTTTACAAAATAACAAGTATATACGGCCGGAAGTTCGGCCGAATCTTATGTACCCTCCACCATGGATTGCGTAGAAACTTCTGCGAAAGATTGTCATCCACAACGAATTACTTGCGTTGTGGTAATACTTACCGATGGCAAGGTATCTTAAAACTTCTTCACATCGTTTTCTAAATTGTGAGTTAGTCCATACGTGATATATATTAGACAAAAAAGTTATGTATAGGTAAGTCTACAAATAATTACGAATCGACATGGCCTTTTGCGCGGTACGTGGAGAACCAGAATTGAAATATGGGGGTCGCTTATATGGGGGCTACAATTATGAACTTGATATGGACCAATTTATGTGTGATTGGGATCGATTTATCTGAGGGCCATATACATAACTATAGACCGATATGGACCTAGTTAGACATGGTTGTTAACGGCCATTTACTATCACAATGTACCAAATTTCAACTGACTCGGATGAAATTTGCTCCTCCAAGAGGCTCCAAAACCAAATCTCGGGATCAGTTTATATGGGGGCTATATATAATTATGGACTGATATGGACCAATACCTGCATGGTTGTTAGATACCATATAATAACACCACGTACTAAATTTCAATCAGATCGGATGAATTTTGCTTATCCACCGGAGGTCAAAACTGGGGATGGGTTTATAGGCGGGCTATATTTAAGTATGGACTGATATGAACCAATTCCTGCATGATTGTTGGAAACCATATACTAACATCACGTACCAAATTTCAACCGAATCGGATGAATTTTGATCTTACAAGGGGCTCCGGAGGTCAAATCTAGGGATCGGTTTATATGGGGGCTATATATAATTATTGACCTATTTCGACCATTTTTTGCATGGGTGTTTGAGGCCATATATTAACACCACCTACCAAATTACAACTGAATCTGATGAATTTTGGTCTTCCAAGAGGCTCCGGAGGTCAAATATGGGGATCGGTTTATATGGGGGCTATATATAATTATAGACCGATGTGGACCAATTTTTGCATAGTTATTAGAGACCATATACTAACACCATGTACCAAATTTCAGCCGGATCGGATGAAATCGGATCCAAATCGGGGGATCGGTTTATATGGGGGCTATATATAATTATGGACCGATGTGGACCATTTTTTGCATGGTTGTTAGAGACCATATACAAACACCATGTATCAAATGTCAACCGGATCGGATGAAATTTGCTTATCTTAGAGGCTCCGAAAGCCAAATCGGGGGATCGGTTTATATGGGGGCTATATATAATTATGGACCGATGTGGACCAATTTTTGCATAGTTATTAGAGACCATACACTAACACCATGTACCAAATTTCAGCCGGATCGGATGAAATTTGCTTCTCTTAGAGGCTCCGAAATTAAACCAATTTTGCATGGTTGTTACACGCTCAAAAAAAATCGCTTCTGTAACATATACTCCCAAACATATTTTGCTTCAATCATATACATTTTTGGGTATTGCCCAAACATTTATATGTTTGATCTCTTCCAATATATAATATGTTTGAAAGCATATTGGTCTAAACAATATATGTTTGGGTAATCTAAGTTCCAAACATTTAGTATTTTTGCATCCAAATTCAATAATGTTGTCTTTCAAAAAACAATATGTTATTATGTGAACATATAATATGTTTGGAAGCATTTTGCACCCAAAAATATTATATGCTTAAAAAAATATTCTCCCAAACAATATTGTGCTGAAAATTTTATTTATTTATTTATATATTTACAATCATAATGAATTATGAAAATAAACAGGTAATATAGGTGCTAACAACATAGGTTTTCGACCTGAATGCTCAAAATTTTGTTTCTGCCCAATTGTATATTCCCCCACATCTTTCTCACTTCCACGAGATTTTTTAGTTCTTAGCACCTTTTTCTGTAATACAAACATTGTAGAAGAAATTATTCAATTGTATGATTTTTTTATTTTAATTTTACCTTTTGCCGGACGGGGATTCGAGCAGCGGACCACACAGTTTGTAAGGATCAAAGAAGTAGCTGATCAATTGCCCAAGGAAAAATAAAATGTTAATTTTGTAATAACAAGCAACAACCACCAATTTAATTCAATATCGCTCCCTGTTAAATAGCGCTCCAAGCTACTAAACACATATATGTTTATAGGCTATTTCTAAATTAATATATGTTTGCATCCAAGCATATTATATTTACAAACATTTTATGTCCCAAACATAATATGTTCTAACATATTAACATATATGTCCCAAACATGTTATGCTAGTTTATGAACATTATATGCTTGCACTCAAAAATATTGTGTTTAAAAATTTGTGTTCCAAACATATAATGTTTATAGCCAAACATATGAGAAACAGTCTTTTTCATCCGTGTTGATACCATATACAAACACCATGTACCAAATTTCAACCGGATCGGATGAAATTTGCTTCTTAGAGGGTCTGCAAGCCAAATTTTGGGGTCCCTTTATATGTACCCTCCACCATGTGGACCGATATGGCCCATTTGCAATACCATCCGACCTACATCAATAACAACTACTTGTGCCAAGTTTCAGGTCGATAGCTTGTTTCGTTCAGAAGTTAGCGTGTTTCTAAAGACGGACGGGCGGACGGACGGACATGCTCAGATCAACTCAGAATTTTCGATGTGTTACAAACGGAATGACAAAGTTAATATACCCCCATCCTATGGTGGAGGGTATAAAAATGGTTGTAAGTACTTTATTATCTTAAAACTTGAAAATGCAACGTATATAAAAAATATAATAAAAAATTTTGTATTACCACCACGGTTGCCACAGTTGGTAGAATTCTACCAAAAATAGTATTTTTTTTTTGTTAAATCTCTATAGAAATAAAATTTTTGAAAAAGTTTCTATAAACAATTTTTTTTGAGAACTTTTTTTATAGAAATAAAATGTTGATAATATATATAGAATTTATATAGAATAAAACTATAAAATAAAATATAGAATAAAACTTTGAGAAAAAAATCCATGGAAATAAAGTTTTGAGAAAAATTTTTATAGAAATAATATTTTGAAGAAAATTTCTACAGAAATACAATTTTGACGAAATTTTCTATAGAAATAATATGTTGACAAAATTTTCTACAGGAATAAAGTTTTGACGATCTACATCAAAATTTGAAATTTAAGAAACGTTGGTTAATAAATAAGAGTAGTTTGACAAACTTTGGGAAAAAGAGCGATGCATATATATGGGACCTATATCTAAATCTGAACCAATTTGGATATTATTTGGCAAGTTTGATTGATACCACAGAAGGTTATTAGGGGCATATTTTTCAAAACCGTGTAATACATATATGTGGGAGCTAAATCTAATCTAAATCTGAACCGATTTTGATAATATTTGGCAGGTTTGATTGATGCAATAGAAGGTTATCTTGTGCTAAATTTTAGTAAGATCGGATAATAAATAAGGCTCTTTATGGTCCTAAAATATTCGAGATTTCAAATTTCAGGCAAATTGAATACAAAAATACGGTTTCTATAAGACCAAGGCTCAAATCGGGAGGTTGGTTTATATGGGGACTATATCAAAACCTGGGCCGATATATCCCATCTTCGAACTTTACCTGCCTGCAAACAAAATACGAGTTTGTGCAAAATTTCAGCAGGATTGCTTCATTATTGAAGACTGTATCGTGAGTACAGCAGACAGACAGAGGGACATGGTTACATCGCCTTAGAATTTCTACCAGATCAAGAATAAATATACTTTACATAGTCGGAAATCGATATTTCGATATGTTACAAATAGAATGACAGACTTATTATACCCCCGTCACCATTCTATGGTGGTGGGTATAATAATATTTACATTTTAAAATCTACCACAAATGGTAGATTTTTTACTGTTTGATAGATTGGTAGAATTCATTATGTTTTAGTAGATTTTACAAAACATTGCTCTCCAACTAAGAGTTAGTTCAAATTGTTATAGAAATAAAATTTTGACAAAAATTTTTATAGAAATAAAATTTTGACAAAATTTTCTATAGAAATAAAGTTTTGACAACATTTTCTATAGAAATAAAATTTGACAATATTTTCTATAGATATAAAATTTTGACAAAATTTTCTATAGAAATAAAATTTTGATAAAATTTTCTACAGAAATAAAATTTTAACAAAATTTTCCACAGACATAAAGTTTTGATAAAATTTGCTATAGAAATAAAATTTTGACAAAATTTTCAATAGAAATAAAATTTTGACAAAATTTTAAATAGAAATAAAATTTTGACAAAATTTTCTATAGTAATAAAATTTTGACAAAATTTTCTAAAGAAATAAAATTTTGACGAAATTTTCTAGAGAAATAAAATTTTGACAAAATTTTCTATAGAAATACAATTTTGACAAAATTTTCTACAGAAATAAAATTTTGACAAAATTTTCTATAGACATTAAATATTGACAAAATTTTCTATAGAAACTAAATTTTGACAAAATTTTCTATAGAAATAAAATTTTGACAAATTTTCTATAGAAATAAAATGTTGACAAAATTTTCTATAGAAATAAAATTTTGACAAAATTTTCCATAGACATAAAGTTTTGATAAAATTTTCTATAGAAATAAAATGTTGACAAAATTTTCAATAGAAATAAAATTTTGATAGTAATAAAATTTTGACAAAATTGTCTATAGTAATAAAATTTTGAAAAAATTTTCTATAGAAATAAAATTTTGACGAAATTTTCTAGAGAAATAAAATTTTGACAAAATTTTCTAAAGAAATAAAATTTTGACGAAATTTTCTAGAGAAATAAAATTTTCACAAAATTTGGTATAGAAATAAAATTTTGACAATAAATTTAGACAAAAATTTCTATAGAAACAAAATATTGACAAAATCATTACATAGAAATAAAAATTGAACAAAATTTCGCGTTCTATCTTATTATCAAAGTCCATTGTGAGTAAGTTCTCCCTTTTTGTAGAAGTTGTAACTATTTGTAGAAGGCTAAAATCTTTAAAATATTTTAAATTTGATACATTTACAATTCAGTGGATATCTATACACCCAAAAAATTGTCGCCAATAGGAGGGATCATAATTAGTTTTATTTCAAATACTAGGTTATTATTTTATATTGAAATAAAATTTTAATATAAAATAATAAAGAAGAAACAACATTTTTTTTTTAATTTTAACCATATAAATTTGACAAGAAGATTCTTAATAAGATTTGTTTTTTATTTTGCTGGATTTGTGGTAAAATTTTATTGTAATTTTGGTAGATTGATTTGGGCACGAGTGGCAACCGTGACTGGAGCCTGTGCTGTTTGGCTATTTCACTTCCGCGGAAATTCATCTGAGAAGAAGTCCTTTTATAGAACTATCAATTTAGCTTTCACCTTTTTTTCAAGTGCTATCAAAGTCCTTAAAAAATATATTAATGATAACTTAAAACAAAACAAAACTTAAAAAAAAAAAAACAAAACGATTTTAATGAAAAGTTTACCGACTTTTGGATAAGGAAAAAAATCTTTAAATCAGAGAAATGCCCCTTCTGTGCTAAGCAAAATTCGCATTTTACCGACATGAAATCTTGGCCTGGCGACAATAATTTTTTCAATGTACTTATAAAATCCAAGTTATGTCTGTCTGTTTGTTTGTATGTTCCATTTGTTTCTTTATATGTATATTTCCACTATACTCCATCCATATAAGTAACTCCATCCAATTGTAACAATCGATTTGGACGCCACACAATTTTGTGAGACAGTGTTCATTTAATTGCATAGGAGAAACCCGTTTCCATCTTACAATGTTTTTCATCTTAATGCGGAGTATAGAAAGCCGATTAAGAAAATGGTTGCTCGAAGTATCATCGAAGATTACCTTAAATGCATTGTGGTGTTAAGCACTCCTACTATGGAAAAGTGGAGTACGTGATTTTGGGTGCATACGATGACTTGGATCTTTTCCACAAATTATAAAGTGGTAAGTATGAATTGATTAAAAATTCAAGTATTCAAATGAGACGCGTAACGTTGGGGATTTGTGGCGACAACGAAATATATATAATCTTCCATATACAAAAAATAATGGTAAATATTAGGAATTAAAGCCATAGCTTATACTGAGTGGTTTCCATTCAAATTGAATTATATGATAAAATTATGCTAGCTTAATTATTTGTTGCTTCTGGCACAACTTAGTTAGTTAAAGACTATTTATGTTTGCAAACATTTATCTTAAACTCGAATAATTCATAACTTCCTCTTTTCATATTATGCATGTGGCGAAAGTTTTAGGGATACAGAAATCTGAGAAATCGAAATTTGCCTTTGCACAGGGTGTTTTTTGTTAAACGAGGAAAAGCTATTGAATTAAAAAAATAGAGATTTCAATTCTAATATAAAGGGTAACATTTACAAGAGATTGGTTGGAAAATACGAATGAATTTATTAAGGTTTTAACAAACATTGTTTGGATGACACTGTCACTTCGGCATGATTACAATAAGAAAACAAGTAAAGAAACACTAAAATCGTGCGGGGCTGACTATTTTGTCAAAATTTTATTTTGTAAAAAATTTTATTTGTATTGAAAATTTTGTCAAAATTATATTTCTATTGAAAATTTTGTCAAAATTTTATTTCTATAGAAATTTTTGTCAAGATTTTATTTCTATAGAAATTTTGTCAAAATTTTATTCCTATAGAAAATTTTGTTAAAATTTTATTTTTATAGAAAAGTTTGTTAAAATTTTATTTCTATAGAAAAGTTTGTTAAAAATTTATTTCTGTAGAAAATTTTGTCAGAATTTTATTTCTATAGAAAATTTTGTGAAAATTTTATTTCTATAGAAAATTTTATTAAAATTTTATTTCTATAGAAAATTTTGTCAAAATTTTGTGTCTATAGAAAATTTTGTCAAACTGAATTATATACGTATTTGATCGATCTTTTTTGATTTAATATAACCACGTATGGACTTACATACAATTTAGAAGACGGTGTTAGGAGGTTTTAAGATACCTTGCCATCAGCAAGCGTTACCGCAACTTAAGTAATTCGATTGTGGATGGCAGTGTTTAGAAGAAGTTTCTACGCAATCCATGGTGGAGGGTACATAAGCTTCGGCCTGGCCGAACTTACGGCCGTACATACTTGTTTCCTCTGATTTAGTTAATTTAACTAATGTACGCAAAAAAATATTAAAGTCAAGGAATCTTTCTTAAAAAGTAATAATTCCATGAACTAAAAGAGCGTTAAATCGGATTTAGTGAAATATAGGGTTCACTTTTTTTAGTGTAGAATGCTTCATATTTTAGACCCATTTTCAATGGGAGTTTCCTCCAATTGACTCAGTACTTTCCACAGTGAACGTATTTAATATAATATTTAAGTGCGTCAATTTTGATCCAATTTCGTTCAGATTTACATAAAGCCTCCATATATTTGTTCTTCCGGTTTATCCAAATATGGCCAAAATACCCACATTTTACACAAAATTCTGTGATGATTTCCCCATATCTTAGTCATATCCCAGAGAGAATAAAAAGACAAGAGGACGAAGCTGTGAAGCGAAACTGCGTCAGTAGGTGGCAGTCATGAGGAAAATTTCTCTAATATCATGCAGTTTTTGTCGGCACTTCTCTCAAATTTCATACAGTTTGCGTCGGCGTCACCCAGTTCAGTTCTCTACCGGCTTTACGAAACGAAAAGAAAATATGATTTAGAACCTACTTTGTAATAACAAATGTTCTTTTATATAAATCTTTTCATTCTATTAAATTTTTTGGCAGACAATTTGAAATTATAACTGCCGATGCCTTAATAAAGAATTTATCAAAACAGCGCTTCGACCGCAACGTCGGTTATACACCCAAAAAAAAGTGAACCCACCGTGGAAGAAAATGTAGGTTTATTTTAGAAAATTTTAACTGAAATAGTTTTCTAATTGCAACATCTTACAAATAAGTATTAATTTTTGTCAAATTGAAGAAATTTTTATAAAAATAATTAATTTTTTTCTGTTGTTTAAGAAAATTTCATATGTTGAAAGAAAAAATTGGATTTAAAAATGGTTAAAATGTCTTTAGTGCTGTACAAAGTTCAAGACAGATACAATTTTAGTCAAATTTACTCGTTTGAGAGACTTATGAACTCAATTTAAGCAAACTTCTACCATTTTAGGAAAATATGAACTAATTTATTTTTTAGTAAAATTGTGCACTATATTTGTATACAACTTTTTTTCACTCTAAAGTTAGCAAAAAATTATTCAAATAAGGAACATTTACTCATATTGAGTAAAATTTAACTAAAACCAACAAATCGTCATGAACTAAAATAAAGTTCAGTTGGCATTAGAGCCCCTTTTTTCTGGGTGTACCAAAGCTACAGGCATTGTGCGACATCTATACGGTTGACATTTGTTGTTTTTGTAGAAGAGAAATTTTCGTCCTCTTATTATCTTAATACTCTCTGCATATCCTACTCACTGTAATGCCAGACTTTCCACAGAACGGTTGAGTTTTTAATAAGGCTCCGACTTGTGGAATATCGCCCGACTTGGCCAAATAATATATGTTATCACAACCCACAATTGACCACATATCTTGGTGTGATCTACTAACCAATATCCTTTTAAATGGCAATTGTAAAAACTACTCAAATTGTCCTATATCTCGAATACATATGTATCGTCTGATAAATCATAAATGTTATTTTGTACAATTGCATTAAAATTGCTCTAGCCTTATATTTCCCATATTTATACCCTTCACCACTACTGTGGTACGGGGTATAATAAGTTTGTGCATTTGTATGTAACGCCAAGAAGGACAAGTCTGAGACCCATCGTTTAGTATACCGATCGTCTTAGAATTAAATTCTGAGTCGATTTAGCGATGTCCGTCTGTCTGTCTGCCTGTTCATGTATTTTTGTCGCAGTTTAAGTTCGATCGTCCTCAAATTTGTCATTGGGTCGTTTTTGGGACAAAGACAATCGCTATTGATTTTGGAAAAGATCGGTTCAGATTTAGATATAGCTGCCAAATATATTTATCCCCGATCTGGTCATAATTGGCGGGTTTATCAACCGATGTTCTTCAAATTTAGTACATCCAAATATTTTATGAGTCTCGAAAAACTTGCAAATTGCAGGTTGGCTGATAAGTCCCCGGTCTAACAAAGAAAAACACATTTTTTATGTCAAAATTCGTTTTTATTATTCAACATAATTCCCTTCAAGAGCAATACAACGATTATAACGACCCTCCAATTTTTTGATACCATTTTGGTAGTACTCCTTCGGTTTTGCCTCAAAATAGCTGTTAACTCAAAATAGGCCTCAGTTTCGGCGATCACCTCTTCATTGCAGCCAATTTTTTCCCTTCGAGCATCCTTTTGAGGTTTGAGAACAAGAAAAAGTCGCTGGGGGCCAGATCTGGAGAATACGGTGGGTGGGGAAGCAATTCGAAGCCCAATACGTGAATTTTTGCCATCATTCTCAATGACTTGTGGCACGGTGCGTTGTCTTGGTGGAAAAACACTTTTTATACCCTCCATCATAGGATGGGGGTATATTAACTTTGTCATTCCGTTTGTAACACATCGAAATATTGCTCTAAGACCCCATAAAGTATATATATTCTGGGTCGTGGTGAAATTCTGAGTCGATCTAAGCATGTCCGTCCGTCCGTCCGTCCGTCCGTCCGTCCGTCTGTTGAAATCACGCTAACTTCCTAACGAAACAAGCTATCGAATTGAAACTTGGCACAAGTAGTTGTTATCGATGTAGGTCGGATGGTATTGAAAATGGGCCATATCGGTCCACTTTTACGTATAGCCCCCATATAAAGGGACCCTCAGATTTGGCTTGTGGAGCCTCTAACAGAAGCATATTTCATCCGATCCGGCTGAAGTTTGGTACATGGTGTTGGTATACGGTCTCTAACAACCATGCAAAAATTGGTCCACATCGGTCCATAATTATATATAGCCCCCATATAAACCGATCCCCAGATTTGGTTTGCGGAGCCTAAAAGAGAAGCAAATTTCATCCGATCCGGCTGAAATTTGGTACATGGTGTTAGTGTATGGTCTCTAACAACCATGCTAAAATTGGTCCACATCGGTCCATAATTATATATAGCCCCCATATAAACCGATCCCCAGATTTGGCTTGCGGAGCCTCAAAGAGAAGAAAATTTCATCCGATCCGGCTGAAATTTGGTACATGATGTTAGTATATGGTCTCTAACAACCATGCAAAAATTGGTTCATATCGGTCCTTAATTATATATAGCCCCCATATAAACCGATCCCCAGATTTGGCTTGTGGAGGCTCTAAGAGAAGCATATTTCATCCGATCCGGCTGAAATTTGGTACATGGTGTTGGTATATGGTCTCTAACAATCATGACAAAATTGTTCCACATCGGTCCATAATTATATATAGCCCCCATATAAACCGATCCCCAGATTTGGCTTGCGGAGCCTCAAAGAGAAGCAAATTTCATCCGATCCGCCTGAAATTCGGTACATGATGTTGGTATATGGTCTCTAACAACCATGCAAAAATTGGTCCACATCGGTCCATAATTATATATAGACCCCATATAAACCGATCTCCAGATTTGGCTTGCGAAGCCTCAAAGAGAAGCAAATTGCATCCGATCCGGCTGAGATTTGGTACATGGTGTTGGTATATGGGCTCTAACAACCGTGCAAAAATTGGTCCACATCGGTCCATAATTATATATAGCGCACATATAAACCGATCCCCAGATTTGGGTTCCGGAGCCTCAAAGAGGAGCAAATTTCATCCGATCCGCCTGAAAATTGGTACATGATATTGGTATATGGTCTCTAACAACCATGCAAAAATTGGTCCACATCGGTTCATAATTATATATAGCCCCCATATAAACCGATCCCCAGATTTGGCTTGCGAAGTCTCCAAGAGAAGCAAATTTCATCCAATCCGGTTGTAATTTGGAACATGGTGTTAGTATATGATCTTTAACAAGCGTGCCAGAATTGGTTCATATCGGTCCATAATTATATATAGCCCCCATATAAAACGTTCTCCAGATTTGACCTCCGGAGCCTCTTGGAGGAGCAAAATTCATCCGATCCGGTTCAAATTAGGAACGTGGTGTTAGTATATGGTCGCTAACAACCATACCAAAATTGGTCCAATCACACAAAAATTGGTCCATATCGGTTCATAATCATGGTTACCACTAGAGCTAAAAATAGTCTACCAAAATTTTATTTCTATAGAAAATTTTGTCAAAATTTTATTTCTATAGAAAATTTTGTCAAAATTTTATTTCTAGAGAAAATTTTGTTAAAATTTTATTCGGTTCATAATAAAATTTTCATCATTGTCAAAATTGTATTTCTATAGAAAATTTTATTCAAATTTTATTCGGTTCATAATCATGGTTGCCACTCGAGCCAAAAATAATCTACCAAAAGGTTATTTCTATAGAAAATTTTGTGAAAATTTTATTTCTATAGAAAATTTTGTTAAAATTTTATTTCTGTAGAAAATTTTGTTAAAATTTTATGTCTAATTTGTCAAACTGAATTTTGTACGTATTGGATCGATCTTTTTTGATTTAATATATACCACGTATGGACTTACATACATTTTAGAAGATGGTGTTAGGAGGTTTTAAGATACCTTGCCATCGGCAAGCGTTACCGCAACTTAAGTAATTCGATTGTGGATGGCAGTGTTTAGAAGAAGTTTCTACGCAATCCATGATGGAGGGTACATAAGCTTCGGCCTGGCCGAACTTACGGCCGTATATACTTGTTTCTTCTTCATATGGGGCGTTTTGCCGCGATTTCGACCTTCAAACGCTCCAATAACGACATATAATAGTCACTGTTGATGGTTTTTTCCTTCTCAAGATAATCGATAAAAATTATTCCGTGCGCATTCCAAAAAACAGAGGCCATTACTTTGCCAGCCGACTTTTGAGTCTTTCCACGCTTCGGAGACGGTTCACCGGTCGCTGTCCACTCAGCCGACTGTCGATTGGACTCAGGAGTGTAGTGATGGAGCCATGTTTCATCCATATTACGAGTTAACAGGTGCAAGCACCGCTCAGAATCATCAACACGTTGTTGTTTTTGGTCAAATGTGAGCTCGCGCGGTACCCATTTTGCACAAAGCTTCCGCATATCCAAATATTGATGAACGATATGACCACCATGTTCCTTTGATATCTTTAAGGCCTCTGCTATCTCGATCAACTTCATTTTACGGTTAGTCAAAATCATTTTGTGGATTTTTTTGATGTTTTCGTCGGTAACCACCTCTTTCGAGCGTCCACTGCGTTGACCGTCCTCCGTGCTCATTTCACCACGCTTGAATTTTGCATATAAATCAATTATGGGTGATTTCCCATTTTTTTCACAATAACAAAAGTTGCTTCGCAAAAGACGCACTATCTCACAAACTAATTGACTTACAGACGTCAAATTTTGACACGAATCATTTGAAGGTTGGTACTATATAAAAATAATACGCATTTAATACTAGCGACGCCATCTATGTGTCAGACCGGGGAGTTATCAGCCAACCTGTTATGTGTACGTCAGAGTTGGGGGAAATATGGTAGACTATTTCATGTTTTAGACCCATTTTCAATAGGTATGTCCTCCAATTGACTGGATAGGTTCCACAGAGAATATATTTAATGTGATATTTAAGTGTGTCAAGTTTTATCTAATTTGGTTCAGATTTAGATAAATCTTCCATATATTCGTTTTTCCGGTTTATACAAATATGTCCAAAATTCCCAGACTTTACACAAAATTCTGCGATGATTTCCCCATATTTGAGAGTAGCAAAAATTGTAAATATTACTAAAATTGTCCTATATCTCGAATACATATGTATCGCCTGATAAATCATTAATGCTCTTTTGTACAATTGTATTAAAATTTCTCTAGCTTCATATGTCCCATATTTATACCCTTCACCACTACTGTGGTACAGGGTATAATAAGTTTGTGCATTTGTATGTAACGCCAAGAAGGAAAAGTTTGAGACCCATCGTTTAGTATACCGATCGTCTTAGAATTAAATTCTGAGTCGATTTAGCGATGTCCGTCTGTCTGTCTGTCTGTCTGTCTGTCTGTCTGTCTGTCTGTCTGTCTGTCTGTCTGTCTGTCCGTCTGTCTGTCTGTCTGTTGATGTATTTTTGTGTGCAAAGTACAGCTCGCAGTTTTAGTCCGATTGTCCTAAAATTTGGTATAGGGTCCTGTTACGGCTCAAAGACGATCCCTATTGATTTTGGAAAAAATCGGTTCAGATTTAGATATAGCTGCCATATATATTTTTCACCGATCTGGTCATAATTGGCGTGTATATCAACCGATCTCCCTCAAATTCCGTACATCCGAATATTTTATGAGTCTTGAAAAACTTGCAAAATATCAGCCAAATCGGTTCAGATTTAGATATAGCTCCCATATATAGCTTTCACCCGATTTACACTCATTTGCCCACAGAGACCAATTTTTTGCTCCGATTTAGTTGAAATTTTGCACAGGGAGTAGAATTAGCATTGTAGCTATGCGTGCCAAATTTGGTTGAAATCGGTTCAGATTTAGATATAGCTCCCATATATAGCTTTCGCCCGATTTACACTCATATGACCACAGAGGCCAATTTTTTGCTCCGATTTAGTTGAAATTTTGCACAGGGAGTAGAATTAGCATTGTAGCTATGCGTGCTAAATTTGGTTGAAATCGGTTCAGATTTAGATATAGCTCCCATATATATGTTTTTCTGATTTCGACAAAAATGGTCAAAATACCAACATTTTCTATGTAAAATCGCCACTGTTTAGTCGAAAAGTTGTAAAAATTACTCTATTTTTCCTTAACTTCTAATGCATATATATCGAGCGATAAATCATAAATAAACTTTTGCGAAGTTTTCTTAAAATTGCTCCAGATTTAAATGTTTCCCATATTTATACCCTTCACCACTACTGTGGTACAGGGTATAATAAGTTTGTGCATTTGTATGTAACGCCAAGAAGGAAAAGTCTGAGACCCATCGTTTAGTATACCGATCGTCTTAGAATTAAATTCTGAGTCGATTTAGCGATGTCCGTCTGTCTGTCTGTCTGTCTGTCTGTCTGTCTGTCTGTCTGTCTGTCCGTCTGTCTGTCTGTCTGTTGATGTATTTTTGTGTGCAAAGTACAGCTCGCAGTTTTAGTCCGATTGTCCTAAAATTTGGTATAGGGTCCTGTTACGGCTCAAAGACGATCCCTATTGATTTTGGAAAAAATCGGTTCAGATTTAGATATAGCTGCCATATATATTTTTCACCGATCTGGTCATAATTGGCGTGTATATCAACCGATCTCCCTCAAATTCCGTACATCCGAATATTTTATGAGTCTCGAAAAACTTGCAAAATATCAGCCAAATCGGTTCAGATTTAGATATAGCTCCCATATATAGCTTTCACCCGATTTACACTCATTTGCCCACAGAGACCAATTTTTTGCTCCGATTTAGTTGAAATTTTGCACAGGGAGTAGAATTAGCATTGTAGCTATGCGTGCCAAATTTGGTTGAAATCGGTTCAGATTTAGATATAGCTCCCATATATAGCTTTCGCCCGATTTACACTCATATGACCACAGAGGCCAATTTTTTGCTCCGATTTAGTTGAAATTTTGCACAGGGAGTAGAATTAGCATTGTAGCTATGCGTGCTAAATTTGGTTGAAATCGGTTCAGATTTAGATATAGCTCCCATATATATGTTTTTCTGATTTCGACAAAAATGGTCAAAATACCAACATTTTCTATGTAAAATCGCCACTGTTTAGTCGAAAAGTTGTAAAAATTACTCTATTTTTCCTTAACTTCTAATGCATATATATCGAGCGATAAATCATAAATAAACTTTTGCGAAGTTTTCTTAAAATTGCTCCAGATTTAAATGTTTCCCATATTTATACCCTTCACCACTACTGTGGTACAGGGTATAATAAGTTTGTGCATTTGTATGTAACGCCAAGAAGGAAAAGTTTGAGACCCATCGTTTAGTATACCGATCGTCTTAGAATTAAATTCTGAGTCGATTTAGCGATGTCCGTCTGTCTGTCTGTCTGTCTGTCTGTCTGTCTGTCTGTCTGTCTGTCTGTCCGTCTGTCTGTCTGTCTGTTGATGTATTTTTGTGTGCAAAGTACAGCTCGCAGTTTTAGTCCGATTGTCCTAAAATTTGGTATAGGGTCCTGTTACGGCTCAAAGACGATCCCTATTGATTTTGGAAAAAATCGGTTCAGATTTAGATATAGCTGCCATATATATTTTTCACCGATCTGGTCATAATTGGCGTGTATATCAACCGATCTCCCTCAAATTCCGTACATCCGAATATTTTATGAGTCTTGAAAAACTTGCAAAATATCAGCCAAATCGGTTCAGATTTAGATATAGCTCCCATATATAGCTTTCACCCGATTTACACTCATTTGCCCACAGAGACCAATTTTTTGCTCCGATTTAGTTGAAATTTTGCACAGGGAGTAGAATTAGCATTGTAGCTATGCGTGCCAAATTTGGTTGAAATCGGTTCAGATTTAGATATAGCTCCCATATATAGCTTTCGCCCGATTTACACTCATATGACCACAGAGGCCAATTTTTTGCTCCGATTTAGTTGAAATTTTGCACAGGGAGTAGAATTAGCATTGTAGCTATGCGTGCTAAATTTGGTTGAAATCGGTTCAGATTTAGATATAGCTCCCATATATATGTTTTTCTGATTTCGACAAAAATGGTCAAAATACCAACATTTTCTATGTAAAATCGCCACTGTTTAGTCGAAAAGTTGTAAAAATTACTCTATTTTTCCTTAACTTCTAATGCATATATATCGAGCGATAAATCATAAATAAACTTTTGCGAAGTTTTCTTAAAATTGCTCCAGATTTAAATGTTTCCCATATTTATACCCTTCACCACTACTGTGGTACAGGGTATAATAAGTTTGTGCATTTGTATGTAACGCCAAGAAGGAAAAGTTTGAGACCCATCGTTTAGTATACCGATCGTCTTAGAATTAAATTCTGAGTCGATTTAGCGATGTCCGTCTGTCTGTCTGTCTGTCTGTCTGTCTGTCTGTCTGTCTGTCTGTCTGTCTGTCCGTCTGTCTGTCTGTCTGTTGATGTATTTTTGTGTGCAAAGTACAGCTCGCAGTTTTAGTCCGATTGTCCTAAAATTTGGTATAGGGTCCTGTTACGGCTCAAAGACGATCCCTATTGATTTTGGAAAAAATCGGTTCAGATTTAGATATAGCTGCCATATATATTTTTCACCGATCTGGTCATAATTGGCGTGTATATCAACCGATCTCCCTCAAATTCCGTACATCCGAATATTTTATGAGTCTTGAAAAACTTGCAAAATATCAGCCAAATCGGTTCAGATTTAGATATAGCTCCCATATATAGCTTTCACCCGATTTACACTCATTTGCCCACAGAGACCAATTTTTTGCTCCGATTTAGTTGAAATTTTGCACAGGGAGTAGAATTAGCATTGTAGCTATGCGTGCCAAATTTGGTTGAAATCGGTTCAGATTTAGATATAGCTCCCATATATAGCTTTCGCCCGATTTACACTCATATGACCACAGAGGCCAATTTTTTGCTCCGATTTAGTTGAAATTTTGCACAGGGAGTAGAATTAGCATTGTAGCTATGCGTGCTAAATTTGGTTGAAATCGGTTCAGATTTAGATATAGCTCCCATATATATGTTTTTCTGATTTCGACAAAAATGGTCAAAATACCAACATTTTCTATGTAAAATCGCCACTGTTTAGTCGAAAAGTTGTAAAAATTACTCTATTTTTCCTTAACTTCTAATGCATATATATCGAGCGATAAATCATAAATAAACTTTTGCGAAGTTTTCTTAAAATTGCTCCAGATTTAAATGTTTCCCATATTTATACCCTTCACCACTACTGTGGTACAGGGTATAATAAGTTTGTGCATTTGTATGTAACGCCAAGAAGGAAAAGTCTGAGACCCATCGTTTAGTATACCGATCGTCTTAGAATTAAATTCTGAGTCGATTTAGCGATGTCCGTCTGTCTGCCTGTCTGTCTGTCTGTCTGTCTGTCTGTCTGTCTGTCCGTCTGTCTGTCTGTCTGTTGATGTATTTTTGTGTGCAAAGTACAGCTCGCAGTTTTAGTCCGATTGTCCTAAAATTTGGTATAGGGTCCTGTTACGGCTCAAAGACGATCCCTATTGATTTTGGAAAAAATCGGTTCAGATTTAGATATAGCTGCCATATATATTTTTCACCGATCTGGTCATAATTGGCGTGTATATCAACCGATCTCCCTCAAATTCCGTACATCCGAATATTTTATGAGTCTCGAAAAACTTGCAAAATATCAGCCAAATCGGTTCAGATTTAGATATAGCTCCCATATATAGCTTTCACCCGATTTACACTCATTTGCCCACAGAGACCAATTTTTTGCTCCGATTTAGTTGAAATTTTGCACAGGGAGTAGAATTAGCATTGTAGCTATGCGTGCCAAATTTGGTTGAAATCGGTTCAGATTTAGATATAGCTCCCATATATAGCTTTCGCCCGATTTACACTCATATGACCACAGAGGCCAATTTTTTGCTCCGATTTAGTTGAAATTTTGCACAGGGAGTAGAATTAGCATTGTAGCTATGCGTGCTAAATTTGGTTGAAATCGGTTCAGATTTAGATATAGCTCCCATATATATGTTTTTCTGATTTCGACAAAAATGGTCAAAATACCAACATTTTCTATGTAAAATCGCCACTGTTTAGTCGAAAAGTTGTAAAAATTACTCTATTTTTCCTTAACTTCTAATGCATATATATCGAGCGATAAATCATAAATAAACTTTTGCGAAGTTTTCTTAAAATTGCTCCAGATTTAAATGTTTCCCATATTTATACCCTTCACCACTACTGTGGTACAGGGTATAATAAGTTTGTGCATTTGTATGTAACGCCAAGAAGGAAAAGTTTGAGACCCATCGTTTAGTATACCGATCGTCTTAGAATTAAATTCTGAGTCGATTTAGCGATGTCCGTCTGTCTGTCTGTCTGTCTGTCTGTCTGTCTGTCTGTCTGTCTGTCTGTCTGTCCGTCTGTCTGTCTGTCTGTTGATGTATTTTTGTGTGCAAAGTACAGCTCGCAGTTTTAGTCCGATTGTCCTAAAATTTGGTATAGGGTCCTGTTACGGCTCAAAGACGATCCCTATTGATTTTGGAAAAAATCGGTTCAGATTTAGATATAGCTGCCATATATATTTTTCACCGATCTGGTCATAATTGGCGTGTATATCAACCGATCTCCCTCAAATTCCGTACATCCGAATATTTTATGAGTCTTGAAAAACTTGCAAAATATCAGCCAAATCGGTTCAGATTTAGATATAGCTCCCATATATAGCTTTCACCCGATTTACACTCATTTGCCCACAGAGACCAATTTTTTGCTCCGATTTAGTTGAAATTTTGCACAGGGAGTAGAATTAGCATTGTAGCTATGCGTGCCAAATTTGGTTGAAATCGGTTCAGATTTAGATATAGCTCCCATATATAGCTTTCGCCCGATTTACACTCATATGACCACAGAGGCCAATTTTTTGCTCCGATTTAGTTGAAATTTTGCACAGGGAGTAGAATTAGCATTGTAGCTATGCGTGCTAAATTTGGTTGAAATCGGTTCAGATTTAGATATAGCTCCCATATATATGTTTTTCTGATTTCGACAAAAATGGTCAAAATACCAACATTTTCTATGTAAAATCGCCACTGTTTAGTCGAAAAGTTGTAAAAATTACTCTATTTTTCCTTAACTTCTAATGCATATATATCGAGCGATAAATCATAAATAAACTTTTGCGAAGTTTTCTTAAAATTGCTCCAGATTTAAATGTTTCCCATATTTATACCCTTCACCACTACTGTGGTACAGGGTATAATAAGTTTGTGCATTTGTATGTAACGCCAAGAAGGAAAAGTCTGAGACCCATCGTTTAGTATACCGATCGTCTTAGAATTAAATTCTGAGTCGATTTAGCGATGTCCGTCTGTCTGTCTGTCTGTCTGTCTGTCTGTCTGTCTGTCTGTCTGTCTGTCTGTCTGTCTGTCCGTCTGTCTGTCTGTCTGTTGATGTATTTTTGTGTGCAAAGTACAGCTCGCAGTTTTAGTCCGATTGTCCTAAAATTTGGTATAGGGTCCTGTTACGGCTCAAAGACGATCCCTATTGATTTTGGAAAAAATCGGTTCAGATTTAGATATAGCTGCCATATATATTTTTCACCGATCTGGTCATAATTGGCGTGTATATCAACCGATCTCCCTCAAATTCCGTACATCCGAATATTTTATGAGTCTCGAAAAACTTGCAAAATATCAGCCAAATCGGTTCAGATTTAGATATAGCTCCCATATATAGCTTTCACCCGATTTACACTCATTTGCCCACAGAGACCAATTTTTTGCTCCGATTTAGTTGAAATTTTGCACAGGGAGTAGAATTAGCATTGTAGCTATGCGTGCCAAATTTGGTTGAAATCGGTTCAGATTTAGATATAGCTCCCATATATAGCTTTCGCCCGATTTACACTCATATGACCACAGAGGCCAATTTTTTGCTCCGATTTAGTTGAAATTTTGCACAGGGAGTAGAATTAGCATTGTAGCTATGCGTGCTAAATTTGGTTGAAATCGGTTCAGATTTAGATATAGCTCCCATATATATGTTTTTCTGATTTCGACAAAAATGGTCAAAATACCAACATTTTCTATGTAAAATCGCCACTGTTTAGTCGAAAAGTTGTAAAAATTACTCTATTTTTCCTTAACTTCTAATGCATATATATCGAGCGATAAATCATAAATAAACTTTTGCGAAGTTTTCTTAAAATTGCTCCAGATTTAAATGTTTCCCATATTTATACCCTTCACCACTACTGTGGTACAGGGTATAATAAGTTTGTGCATTTGTATGTAACGCCAAGAAGGAAAAGTTTGAGACCCATCGTTTAGTATACCGATCGTCTTAGAATTAAATTCTGAGTCGATTTAGCGATGTCCGTCTGTCTGTCTGTCTGTCTGTCTGTCTGTCTGTCTGTCTGTCTGTCTGTCTGTCTGTCCGTCTGTCTGTCTGTCTGTTGATGTATTTTTGTGTGCAAAGTACAGCTCGCAGTTTTAGTCCGATTGTCCTAAAATTTGGTATAGGGTCCTGTTACGGCTCAAAGACGATCCCTATTGATTTTGGAAAAAATCGGTTCAGATTTAGATATAGCTGCCATATATATTTTTCACCGATCTGGTCATAATTGGCGTGTATATCAACCGATCTCCCTCAAATTCCGTACATCCGAATATTTTATGAGTCTTGAAAAACTTGCAAAATATCAGCCAAATCGGTTCAGATTTAGATATAGCTCCCATATATAGCTTTCACCCGATTTACACTCATTTGCCCACAGAGACCAATTTTTTGCTCCGATTTAGTTGAAATTTTGCACAGGGAGTAGAATTAGCATTGTAGCTATGCGTGCCAAATTTGGTTGAAATCGGTTCAGATTTAGATATAGCTCCCATATATAGCTTTCGCCCGATTTACACTCATATGACCACAGAGGCCAATTTTTTGCTCCGATTTAGTTGAAATTTTGCACAGGGAGTAGAATTAGCATTGTAGCTATGCGTGCTAAATTTGGTTGAAATCGGTTCAGATTTAGATATAGCTCCCATATATATGTTTTTCTGATTTCGACAAAAATGGTCAAAATACCAACATTTTCTATGTAAAATCGCCACTGTTTAGTCGAAAAGTTGTAAAAATTACTCTATTTTTCCTTAACTTCTAATGCATATATATCGAGCGATAAATCATAAATAAACTTTTGCGAAGTTTTCTTAAAATTGCTCCAGATTTAAATGTTTCCCATATTTATACCCTTCACCACTACTGTGGTACAGGGTATAATAAGTTTGTGCATTTGTATGTAACGCCAAGAAGGAAAAGTCTGAGACCCATCGTTTAGTATACCGATCGTCTTAGAATTAAATTCTGAGTCGATTTAGCGATGTCCGTCTGTCTGTCTGTCTGTCTGTCTGTCTGTCTGTCTGTCTGTCTGTCTGTCTGTCCGTCTGTCTGTCTGTCTGTTGATGTATTTTTGTGTGCAAAGTACAGCTCGCAGTTTTAGTCCGATTGTCCTAAAATTTGGTATAGGGTCCTGTTACGGCTCAAAGACGATCCCTATTGATTTTGGAAAAAAATCGGTTCAGATTTAGATATAGCTGCCATATATATTTTTCACCGATCTGGTCATAATTGGCGTGTATATCAACCGATCTCCCTCAAATTCCGTACATCCGAATATTTTATGAGTCTCGAAAAACTTGCAAAATATCAGCCAAATCGGTTCAGATTTAGATATAGCTCCCATATATAGCTTTCACCCGATTTACACTCATTTGCCCACAGAGACCAATTTTTTGCTCCGATTTAGTTGAAATTTTGCACAGGGAGTAGAATTAGCATTGTAGCTATGCGTGCCAAATTTGGTTGAAATCGGTTCAGATTTAGATATAGCTCCCATATATAGCTTTCGCCCGATTTACACTCATATGACCACAGAGGCCAATTTTTTGCTCCGATTTAGTTGAAATTTTGCACAGGGAGTAGAATTAGCATTGTAGCTATGCGTGCTAAATTTGGTTGAAATCGGTTCAGATTTAGATATAGCTCCCATATATATGTTTTTCTGATTTCGACAAAAATGGTCAAAATACCAACATTTTCTATGTAAAATCGCCACTGTTTAGTCGAAAAGTTGTAAAAATTACTCTATTTTTCCTTAACTTCTAATGCATATATATCGAGCGATAAATCATAAATAAACTTTTGCGAAGTTTTCTTAAAATTGCTCCAGATTTAAATGTTTCCCATATTTATACCCTTCACCACTACTGTGGTACAGAAGTTTGTGCATTTGTATGTAACGCCAAGAAGGAAAAGTTTGAGACCCATCGTTTAGTATACCGATCGTCTTAGAATTAAATTCTGAGTCGATTTAGCGATGTCCGTCTGTCTGTCTGTCTGTCTGTCTGTCTGTCTGTCTGTCTGTCTGTCTGTCTGTCTGTCTGTCTGTCCGTCTGTCTGTCTGTCTGTTGATGTATTTTTGTGTGCAAAGTACAGCTCGCAGTTTTAGTCCGATTGTCCTAAAATTTGGTATAGGGTCCTGTTACGGCTCAAAGACGATCCCTATTGATTTTGGAAAAAATCGGTTCAGATTTAGATATAGCTGCCATATATATTTTTCACCGATCTGGTCATAATTGGCGTGTATATCAACCGATCTCCCTCAAATTCCGTACATCCGAATATTTTATGAGTCTTGAAAAACTTGCAAAATATCAGCCAAATCGGTTCAGATTTAGATATAGCTCCCATATATAGCTTTCACCCGATTTACACTCATTTGCCCACAGAGACCAATTTTTTGCTCCGATTTAGTTGAAATTTTGCACAGGGAGTAGAATTAGCATTGTAGCTATGCGTGCCAAATTTGGTTGAAATCGGTTCAGATTTAGATATAGCTCCCATATATAGCTTTCGCCCGATTTACACTCATATGACCACAGAGGCCAATTTTTTGCTCCGATTTAGTTGAAATTTTGCACAGGGAGTAGAATTAGCATTGTAGCTATGCGTGCTAAATTTGGTTGAAATCGGTTCAGATTTAGATATAGCTCCCATATATATGTTTTTCTGATTTCGACAAAAATGGTCAAAATACCAACATTTTCTATGTAAAATCGCCACTGTTTAGTCGAAAAGTTGTAAAAATTACTCTATTTTTCCTTAACTTCTAATGCATATATATCGAGCGATAAATCATAAATAAACTTTTGCGAAGTTTTCTTAAAATTGCTCCAGATTTAAATGTTTCCCATATTTATACCCTTCACCACTACTGTGGTACAGGGTATAATAAGTTTGTGCATTTGTATGTAACGCCAAGAAGGAAAAGTCTGAGACCCATCGTTTAGTATACCGATCGTCTTAGAATTAAATTCTGAGTCGATTTAGCGATGTCCGTCTGTCTGTCTGTCTGTCTGTCTGTCTGTCTGTCTGTCTGTCCGTCTGTCTGTCTGTCTGTTGATGTATTTTTGTGTGCAAAGTACAGCTCGCAGTTTTAGTCCGATTGTCCTAAAATTTGGTATAGGGTCCTGTTACGGCTCAAAGACGATCCCTATTGATTTTGGAAAAAATCGGTTCAGATTTAGATATAGCTGCCATATATATTTTTCACCGATCTGGTCATAATTGGCGTGTATATCAACCGATCTCCCTCAAATTCCGTACATCCGAATATTTTATGAGTCTCGAAAAACTTGCAAAATATCAGCCAAATCGGTTCAGATTTAGATATAGCTCCCATATATAGCTTTCACCCGATTTACACTCATTTGCCCACAGAGACCAATTTTTTGCTCCGATTTAGTTGAAATTTTGCACAGGGAGTAGAATTAGCATTGTAGCTATGCGTGCCAAATTTGGTTGAAATCGGTTCAGATTTAGATATAGCTCCCATATATAGCTTTCGCCCGATTTACACTCATATGACCACAGAGGCCAATTTTTTGCTCCGATTTAGTTGAAATTTTGCACAGGGAGTAGAATTAGCATTGTAGCTATGCGTGCTAAATTTGGTTGAAATCGGTTCAGATTTAGATATAGCTCCCATATATATGTTTTTCTGATTTCGACAAAAATGGTCAAAATACCAACATTTTCTATGTAAAATCGCCACTGTTTAGTCGAAAAGTTGTAAAAATTACTCTATTTTTCCTTAACTTCTAATGCATATATATCGAGCGATAAATCATAAATAAACTTTTGCGAAGTTTTCTTAAAATTGCTCCAGATTTAAATGTTTCCCATATTTATACCCTTCACCACTACTGTGGTACAGGGTATAATAAGTTTGTGCATTTGTATGTAACGCCAAGAAGGAAAAGTTTGAGACCCATCGTTTAGTATACCGATCGTCTTAGAATTAAATTCTGAGTCGATTTAGCGATGTCCGTCTGTCTGTCTGTCTGTCTGTCTGTCTGTCTGTCTGTCTGTCTGTCTGTCCGTCTGTCTGTCTGTCTGTTGATGTATTTTTGTGTGCAAAGTACAGCTCGCAGTTTTAGTCCGATTGTCCTAAAATTTGGTATAGGGTCCTGTTACGGCTCAAAGACGATCCCTATTGATTTTGGAAAAAATCGGTTCAGATTTAGATATAGCTGCCATATATATTTTTCACCGATCTGGTCATAATTGGCGTGTATATCAACCGATCTCCCTCAAATTCCGTACATCCGAATATTTTATGAGTCTTGAAAAACTTGCAAAATATCAGCCAAATCGGTTCAGATTTAGATATAGCTCCCATATATAGCTTTCACCCGATTTACACTCATTTGCCCACAGAGACCAATTTTTTGCTCCGATTTAGTTGAAATTTTGCACAGGGAGTAGAATTAGCATTGTAGCTATGCGTGCCAAATTTGGTTGAAATCGGTTCAGATTTAGATATAGCTCCCATATATAGCTTTCGCCCGATTTACACTCATATGACCACAGAGGCCAATTTTTTGCTCCGATTTAGTTGAAATTTTGCACAGGGAGTAGAATTAGCATTGTAGCTATGCGTGCTAAATTTGGTTGAAATCGGTTCAGATTTAGATATAGCTCCCATATATATGTTTTTCTGATTTCGACAAAAATGGTCAAAATACCAACATTTTCTATGTAAAATCGCCACTGTTTAGTCGAAAAGTTGTAAAAATTACTCTATTTTTCCTTAACTTCTAATGCATATATATCGAGCGATAAATCATAAATAAACTTTTGCGAAGTTTTCTTAAAATTGCTCCAGATTTAAATGTTTCCCATATTTATACCCTTCACCACTACTGTGGTACAGGGTATAATAAGTTTGTGCATTTGTATGTAACGCCAAGAAGGAAAAGTTTGAGACCCATCGTTTAGTATACCGATCGTCTTAGAATTAAATTCTGAGTCGATTTAGCGATGTCCGTCTGTCTGTCTGTCTGTCTGTCTGTCTGTCTGTCTGTCTGTCTGTCTGTCTGTCTGTCCGTCTGTCTGTCTGTCTGTTGATGTATTTTTGTGTGCAAAGTACAGCTCGCAGTTTTAGTCCGATTGTCCTAAAATTTGGTATAGGGTCCTGTTACGGCTCAAAGACGATCCCTATTGATTTTGGAAAAAATCGGTTCAGATTTAGATATAGCTGCCATATATATTTTTCACCGATCTGGTCATAATTGGCGTGTATATCAACCGATCTCCCTCAAATTCCGTACATCCGAATATTTTATGAGTCTTGAAAAACTTGCAAAATATCAGCCAAATCGGTTCAGATTTAGATATAGCTCCCATATATAGCTTTCACCCGATTTACACTCATTTGCCCACAGAGACCAATTTTTTGCTCCGATTTAGTTGAAATTTTGCACAGGGAGTAGAATTAGCATTGTAGCTATGCGTGCCAAATTTGGTTGAAATCGGTTCAGATTTAGATATAGCTCCCATATATAGCTTTCGCCCGATTTACACTCATATGACCACAGAGGCCAATTTTTTGCTCCGATTTAGTTGAAATTTTGCACAGGGAGTAGAATTAGCATTGTAGCTATGCGTGCTAAATTTGGTTGAAATCGGTTCAGATTTAGATATAGCTCCCATATATATGTTTTTCTGATTTCGACAAAAATGGTCAAAATACCAACATTTTCTATGTAAAATCGCCACTGTTTAGTCGAAAAGTTGTAAAAATTACTCTATTTTTCCTTAACTTCTAATGCATATATATCGAGCGATAAATCATAAATAAACTTTTGCGAAGTTTTCTTAAAATTGCTCCAGATTTAAATGTTTCCCATATTTATACCCTTCACCACTACTGTGGTACAGGGTATAATAAGTTTGTGCATTTGTATGTAACGCCAAGAAGGAAAAGTCTGAGACCCATCGTTTAGTATACCGATCGTCTTAGAATTAAATTCTGAGTCGATTTAGCGATGTCCGTCTGTCTGCCTGTCTGTCTGTCTGTCTGTCTGTCTGTCTGTCTGTCCGTCTGTCTGTCTGTCTGTTGATGTATTTTTGTGTGCAAAGTACAGCTCGCAGTTTTAGTCCGATTGTCCTAAAATTTGGTATAGGGTCCTGTTACGGCTCAAAGACGATCCCTATTGATTTTGGAAAAAATCGGTTCAGATTTAGATATAGCTGCCATATATATTTTTCACCGATCTGGTCATAATTGGCGTGTATATCAACCGATCTCCCTCAAATTCCGTACATCCGAATATTTTATGAGTCTCGAAAAACTTGCAAAATATCAGCCAAATCGGTTCAGATTTAGATATAGCTCCCATATATAGCTTTCACCCGATTTACACTCATTTGCCCACAGAGACCAATTTTTTGCTCCGATTTAGTTGAAATTTTGCACAGGGAGTAGAATTAGCATTGTAGCTATGCGTGCCAAATTTGGTTGAAATCGGTTCAGATTTAGATATAGCTCCCATATATAGCTTTCGCCCGATTTACACTCATATGACCACAGAGGCCAATTTTTTGCTCCGATTTAGTTGAAATTTTGCACAGGGAGTAGAATTAGCATTGTAGCTATGCGTGCTAAATTTGGTTGAAATCGGTTCAGATTTAGATATAGCTCCCATATATATGTTTTTCTGATTTCGACAAAAATGGTCAAAATACCAACATTTTCTATGTAAAATCGCCACTGTTTAGTCGAAAAGTTGTAAAAATTACTCTATTTTTCCTTAACTTCTAATGCATATATATCGAGCGATAAATCATAAATAAACTTTTGCGAAGTTTTCTTAAAATTGCTCCAGATTTAAATGTTTCCCATATTTATACCCTTCACCACTACTGTGGTACAGGGTATAATAAGTTTGTGCATTTGTATGTAACGCCAAGAAGGAAAAGTTTGAGACCCATCGTTTAGTATACCGATCGTCTTAGAATTAAATTCTGAGTCGATTTAGCGATGTCCGTCTGTCTGTCTGTCTGTCTGTCTGTCTGTCTGTCTGTCTGTCTGTCTGTCTGTCTGTCCGTCTGTCTGTCTGTCTGTTGATGTATTTTTGTGTGCAAAGTACAGCTCGCAGTTTTAGTCCGATTGTCCTAAAATTTGGTATAGGGTCCTGTTACGGCTCAAAGACGATCCCTATTGATTTTGGAAAAAATCGGTTCAGATTTAGATATAGCTGCCATATATATTTTTCACCGATCTGGTCATAATTGGCGTGTATATCAACCGATCTCCCTCAAATTCCGTACATCCGAATATTTTATGAGTCTTGAAAAACTTGCAAAATATCAGCCAAATCGGTTCAGATTTAGATATAGCTCCCATATATAGCTTTCACCCGATTTACACTCATTTGCCCACAGAGACCAATTTTTTGCTCCGATTTAGTTGAAATTTTGCACAGGGAGTAGAATTAGCATTGTAGCTATGCGTGCCAAATTTGGTTGAAATCGGTTCAGATTTAGATATAGCTCCCATATATAGCTTTCGCCCGATTTACACTCATATGACCACAGAGGCCAATTTTTTGCTCCGATTTAGTTGAAATTTTGCACAGGGAGTAGAATTAGCATTGTAGCTATGCGTGCTAAATTTGGTTGAAATCGGTTCAGATTTAGATATAGCTCCCATATATATGTTTTTCTGATTTCGACAAAAATGGTCAAAATACCAACATTTTCTATGTAAAATCGCCACTGTTTAGTCGAAAAGTTGTAAAAATTACTCTATTTTTCCTTAACTTCTAATGCATATATATCGAGCGATAAATCATAAATAAACTTTTGCGAAGTTTTCTTAAAATTGCTCCAGATTTAAATGTTTCCCATATTTATACCCTTCACCACTACTGTGGTACAGGGTATAATAAGTTTGTGCATTTGTATGTAACGCCAAGAAGGAAAAGTCTGAGACCCATCGTTTAGTATACCGATCGTCTTAGAATTAAATTCTGAGTCGATTTAGCGATGTCCGTCTGTCTGTCTGTCTGTCTGTCTGTCTGTCTGTCTGTCTGTCTGTCTGTCTGTCTGTCTGTCCGTCTGTCTGTCTGTCTGTTGATGTATTTTTGTGTGCAAAGTACAGCTCGCAGTTTTAGTCCGATTGTCCTAAAATTTGGTATAGGGTCCTGTTACGGCTCAAAGACGATCCCTATTGATTTTGGAAAAAATCGGTTCAGATTTAGATATAGCTGCCATATATATTTTTCACCGATCTGGTCATAATTGGCGTGTATATCAACCGATCTCCCTCAAATTCCGTACATCCGAATATTTTATGAGTCTCGAAAAACTTGCAAAATATCAGCCAAATCGGTTCAGATTTAGATATAGCTCCCATATATAGCTTTCACCCGATTTACACTCATTTGCCCACAGAGACCAATTTTTTGCTCCGATTTAGTTGAAATTTTGCACAGGGAGTAGAATTAGCATTGTAGCTATGCGTGCCAAATTTGGTTGAAATCGGTTCAGATTTAGATATAGCTCCCATATATAGCTTTCGCCCGATTTACACTCATATGACCACAGAGGCCAATTTTTTGCTCCGATTTAGTTGAAATTTTGCACAGGGAGTAGAATTAGCATTGTAGCTATGCGTGCTAAATTTGGTTGAAATCGGTTCAGATTTAGATATAGCTCCCATATATATGTTTTTCTGATTTCGACAAAAATGGTCAAAATACCAACATTTTCTATGTAAAATCGCCACTGTTTAGTCGAAAAGTTGTAAAAATTACTCTATTTTTCCTTAACTTCTAATGCATATATATCGAGCGATAAATCATAAATAAACTTTTGCGAAGTTTTCTTAAAATTGCTCCAGATTTAAATGTTTCCCATATTTATACCCTTCACCACTACTGTGGTACAGGGTATAATAAGTTTGTGCATTTGTATGTAACGCCAAGAAGGAAAAGTTTGAGACCCATCGTTTAGTATACCGATCGTCTTAGAATTAAATTCTGAGTCGATTTAGCGATGTCCGTCTGTCTGTCTGTCTGTCTGTCTGTCTGTCTGTCTGTCTGTCTGTCTGTCTGTCTGTCCGTCTGTCTGTCTGTCTGTTGATGTATTTTTGTGTGCAAAGTACAGCTCGCAGTTTTAGTCCGATTGTCCTAAAATTTGGTATAGGGTCCTGTTACGGCTCAAAGACGATCCCTATTGATTTTGGAAAAAATCGGTTCAGATTTAGATATAGCTGCCATATATATTTTTCACCGATCTGGTCATAATTGGCGTGTATATCAACCGATCTCCCTCAAATTCCGTACATCCGAATATTTTATGAGTCTTGAAAAACTTGCAAAATATCAGCCAAATCGGTTCAGATTTAGATATAGCTCCCATATATAGCTTTCACCCGATTTACACTCATTTGCCCACAGAGACCAATTTTTTGCTCCGATTTAGTTGAAATTTTGCACAGGGAGTAGAATTAGCATTGTAGCTATGCGTGCCAAATTTGGTTGAAATCGGTTCAGATTTAGATATAGCTCCCATATATAGCTTTCGCCCGATTTACACTCATATGACCACAGAGGCCAATTTTTTGCTCCGATTTAGTTGAAATTTTGCACAGGGAGTAGAATTAGCATTGTAGCTATGCGTGCTAAATTTGGTTGAAATCGGTTCAGATTTAGATATAGCTCCCATATATATGTTTTTCTGATTTCGACAAAAATGGTCAAAATACCAACATTTTCTATGTAAAATCGCCACTGTTTAGTCGAAAAGTTGTAAAAATTACTCTATTTTTCCTTAACTTCTAATGCATATATATCGAGCGATAAATCATAAATAAACTTTTGCGAAGTTTTCTTAAAATTGCTCCAGATTTAAATGTTTCCCATATTTATACCCTTCACCACTACTGTGGTACAGGGTATAATAAGTTTGTGCATTTGTATGTAACGCCAAGAAGGAAAAGTCTGAGACCCATCGTTTAGTATACCGATCGTCTTAGAATTAAATTCTGAGTCGATTTAGCGATGTCCGTCTGTCTGTCTGTCTGTCTGTCTGTCTGTCTGTCTGTCTGTCTGTCTGTCTGTCCGTCTGTCTGTCTGTCTGTTGATGTATTTTTGTGTGCAAAGTACAGCTCGCAGTTTTAGTCCGATTGTCCTAAAATTTGGTATAGGGTCCTGTTACGGCTCAAAGACGATCCCTATTGATTTTGGAAAAAAATCGGTTCAGATTTAGATATAGCTGCCATATATATTTTTCACCGATCTGGTCATAATTGGCGTGTATATCAACCGATCTCCCTCAAATTCCGTACATCCGAATATTTTATGAGTCTCGAAAAACTTGCAAAATATCAGCCAAATCGGTTCAGATTTAGATATAGCTCCCATATATAGCTTTCACCCGATTTACACTCATTTGCCCACAGAGACCAATTTTTTGCTCCGATTTAGTTGAAATTTTGCACAGGGAGTAGAATTAGCATTGTAGCTATGCGTGCCAAATTTGGTTGAAATCGGTTCAGATTTAGATATAGCTCCCATATATAGCTTTCGCCCGATTTACACTCATATGACCACAGAGGCCAATTTTTTGCTCCGATTTAGTTGAAATTTTGCACAGGGAGTAGAATTAGCATTGTAGCTATGCGTGCTAAATTTGGTTGAAATCGGTTCAGATTTAGATATAGCTCCCATATATATGTTTTTCTGATTTCGACAAAAATGGTCAAAATACCAACATTTTCTATGTAAAATCGCCACTGTTTAGTCGAAAAGTTGTAAAAATTACTCTATTTTTCCTTAACTTCTAATGCATATATATCGAGCGATAAATCATAAATAAACTTTTGCGAAGTTTTCTTAAAATTGCTCCAGATTTAAATGTTTCCCATATTTATACCCTTCACCACTACTGTGGTACAGGGTATAATAAGTTTGTGCATTTGTATGTAACGCCAAGAAGGAAAAGTTTGAGACCCATCGTTTAGTATACCGATCGTCTTAGAATTAAATTCTGAGTCGATTTAGCGATGTCCGTCTGTCTGTCTGTCTGTCTGTCTGTCTGTCTGTCTGTCTGTCTGTCTGTCTGTCTGTCTGTCCGTCTGTCTGTCTGTCTGTTGATGTATTTTTGTGTGCAAAGTACAGCTCGCAGTTTTAGTCCGATTGTCCTAAAATTTGGTATAGGGTCCTGTTACGGCTCAAAGACGATCCCTATTGATTTTGGAAAAAATCGGTTCAGATTTAGATATAGCTGCCATATATATTTTTCACCGATCTGGTCATAATTGGCGTGTATATCAACCGATCTCCCTCAAATTCCGTACATCCGAATATTTTATGAGTCTTGAAAAACTTGCAAAATATCAGCCAAATCGGTTCAGATTTAGATATAGCTCCCATATATAGCTTTCACCCGATTTACACTCATTTGCCCACAGAGACCAATTTTTTGCTCCGATTTAGTTGAAATTTTGCACAGGGAGTAGAATTAGCATTGTAGCTATGCGTGCCAAATTTGGTTGAAATCGGTTCAGATTTAGATATAGCTCCCATATATAGCTTTCGCCCGATTTACACTCATATGACCACAGAGGCCAATTTTTTGCTCCGATTTAGTTGAAATTTTGCACAGGGAGTAGAATTAGCATTGTAGCTATGCGTGCTAAATTTGGTTGAAATCGGTTCAGATTTAGATATAGCTCCCATATATATGTTTTTCTGATTTCGACAAAAATGGTCAAAATACCAACATTTTCTATGTAAAATCGCCACTGTTTAGTCGAAAAGTTGTAAAAATTACTCTATTTTTCCTTAACTTCTAATGCATATATATCGAGCGATAAATCATAAATAAACTTTTGCGAAGTTTTCTTAAAATTGCTCCAGATTTAAATGTTTCCCATATTTTTTTACTAACATTGTGTTCCACCCTAGTGCATTAGCCGACTTAAATTTTGAGTCTATAGATTTTGTAGAAGTCTATCAAATTCTGTCCAGATCGAGTGATATTTAAATGTATGTATTTGGGACAAACCTTTATATATAGCCCCAACACATTTGACGGATGTGATATGGTATCGAAAATTTAGATCTACAAAGTGGTGCAGGGTATAATATAGTCGGCCCCGCCCGACTTTAGACTTTCCTTACTGGTTTTTTACTAACATTGTGTTCCACCCTAGTGCATTAGCCGACTTAAATTTTGAGTCTATAGATTTTGTAGAAGTCTATCAAATTCTGTCCAGATCGAGTGATATTTAAATGTATGTATTTGGGACAAACCTTTATATATAGCCCCAACACATTTGACGGATGTGATATGGTATCGAAAATTTAGATCTACAAAGTGGTGCAGGGTATAATATAGTCGGCCCCGCCCGACTTTAGACTTTCCTTACTGGTTTTTACTAACGTTGTGTTTCATCCCAGGGCGTTATCCGATTTAAATTTTAATTCTAGAGATTATGTAGAAGTAAAAAAAATGTCTCCATTAAAAGTATTTGTATCTTGAAACGCAAACCTTTTATAGCTCCCAGCAAATTTGAAGTAGTTGAGATGGTAACACAAATGTTTGTCTACATAGTGGTGAAGGGTATAATATAGTCGGCTCCGCCCGACTTTAGACTTTCCTTACTTGTTTTCTTTATTTTAGTTTATTTTTTCTTCTATGAGATGGTGTAATTTGGTGAGTAGTAGTTAGAAAAGTACGCCTGGTTTTAACAACGCTTTATGGAAATCTCAAAATGTGAAGTATAATTTAGTTCGATTTTCGCACGACGTAGTTCATTCTTGCTCTGTACACTGCTATCAATCACTGATAGGTGGGAATTGTGGCGGCCGCACTTGTCTGATCTTAGTTGGGCCACCGGAGGTCTCTTTCCTCCGGTGCGATGGGCTATGGGGGAGCTCCGAGAACAGGATTATCTTTGTAGCTTCTTACCGCTTCCTCATGAACCCTGTTGAGACCTATCTGGTGTGCTAGAGGCTCTCTTTTGTAACGCTGGATCTCGCGCTCTAGTAGGTGAAGATCAACTTTCGGGGTGGTGGTTGCCATTCACAAAATAGTGATTTGGATGGCTACTGCGATAGCAACCCAGGAGATACTGTGTCTACGTATTAGGATGATATGGGTCTCCACTGAAGGTGACACAGGGGAGTACTGCGGAGACAACGCGTCACAGTTCGAAGGGCAGCATTCTGACAAGTCTGTATGTTATTCCACTGCGTGTGATACTTTGATAGATTGCAACGAATAAATTTGTCTGCATAAATTTAGCTTATCTTTTTCTGGAAAGATCTTCAACATCATTGCCTGATACTGTTAGTGGCAAAACGTTCGTTACTTAGCCGTTTGTGAAAATGAGCGTTGCAATTGCGTGAGACCAAAGTAATTTGTTCATTGGTATGAGAATTAAAAGGGACTCTCGATACACAATTACATGGTCTTCTACTTAGGAAACAAAGGCAAGAGCCAAGTGAACACTTCAACTTAGAACCTCATACTCATACACACATATTGGTGTCACAACGAAAGGTCGCATGTTGTGGTTTACGGGAAATAAATGTGGAAATTTTTCTAATGTCTGTCGCTGTTACCTTTGCTCATGTGGTTCGGTCGCTGGGTCGCTCATTCAATTCATACGGCAGACAGTTCACCATAACGCACAAAATACTCCCTCCTTTTTTCCTTTTCATTTTGATTTGTTGCCAAAAAATAAATATAATTGCAACAAACAAACATTTATGACAAACAATGGGATGTGAACACATTTTTACCATGTGAGTTTACAGTGAAGCCCAACAGTCGCTCATCCGTAAATCCACGTGCCTTTCAATTTCCTCAAGACTTTTTGGGGGAGGGTAGTGGTGAAGATGATCCATTCGAGAGGAGACTGTTAACACAAGAAAGCCATGTGCGTTTACAGATACCATCATTGTTGTCTTTTGTTACGTGTGACTGATATATGTTTGTATATATGGGGCCTGGGAATAAGGTATCCGTGATATCCTATCTGCTCGCCATTAACTAAGACCGTCAGCGAATGCGGGTTGGAACGTTTCACGTTTTCTATGACATGAGTATCATCAATATTGTGGTGATTGCTTTCTTGCCTGAACAAAACAAGACGACAAACGCCGCATATGAGCTTAAAATAGAGGGTCAGACGGACACTGCAAAAGGTGTTGAAGTACTCACCATTAAAAGAAGTGTAGGTTTGGGGAGTCAGTCCATGAGTATGAACCAATTTGTTTGCTCCTAGGTCTTTGAGGGATATCGGTTTGTTGGCTAAACATGGAAGGTTAATTGAAATGAAATCGCGTGACTAAAACTGAACTGCTTTCAAATCCATGTCGTAGATTTCATTTCATTTGATGGAGCAATCATTTTGAGTTCTCCACATAGTAAACTAAAGTGCTTTGTGGCATATAAACACTCGTGCACCGCTCCATTTATGATTTTTTTCTTGTACCTATGAATCAAAAACGATTGAACCCAATTCTCAATTGCCATGCATGCGAAGAGCTAATGAGAATTGAGCAACCAACAGAGTTTTATAAATACCAGGTAATTATGAGAGCATTTTATCGAGAATTATAGACCTCACTTAGAAAATATGGATCAAATTGCGGTGTATCTGGAGATGGAGTGTTTCGATTATACAGAGAGTGGGTGGAATGGTTAGAGTATTTTATACATTATCCCAGTTTAAGTTCCTGACCCGAGGGACATTTTACTATTGTCTCAGGTTAGCCAAAACAGCCGTTTGTCTAAATGCAATAAATGCAACATGACATTAAGAGAATCTGTACATGTCTTACTGAATTTAGCTGAGAAACGCAAACATGCCATTAGCTGAACTTTTTCTGAATGCTGAAGTACCAGCCACCAGACCATACATTATAAAAGGTCTAACCGTTGCCGAGGTATATAGCCAATGCACAATATTCGATTTTACTTCACACTTTGTTCCTAATGTTTTTTGGACGAGTACAAGACTACTGAGTTCCAAAAGATTTCAGGAGGCTCCTTATGATAAAGCTTTACTAATGTGGTATTACAATTGACTAAATAGTCAAAGCCTGAGTTTAATTAAAACATCAGAGGGTAAAAAGTCAACGTTGGAGGTATTAGAGGACCTTCTACGAGGGTTGCTGTTTTATATTTCGGGAAATCGCTTTATTGTTTCCCACAATATATTTCGGGAAAATCGCTTTATTGTTTCCCACAATATCCCCCATTAAGATCTAAAACAAGTAAGGAAAGTCTAAAGTCGGGCGGGGCCGACTATATTATACCCTGCACCACTTTATAGATCTAAATTTTCGATACCATATCACATCTGTCAAATGTGTTGGGTGCTATATATAAAGGTTTGTCCCAAATATCACTACATTTAAATATCAATCGATTTGGACAGAATTTGATAGACTTTTACAAAATCTATAGACTCAAAATTTAAGTCGGCTAATGGACTAGGGTGGAACACAATGTTAGTAAAAAAATATGGGAAACATTTAAATCTGAAGCAATCTTAAGGAAACTTCGCAAAACTTTATTTATGATTTATCGCTCGATATATATGTATTAGAAGTTTAAGAAAATTAGAGTCATTTTTTCAACTATTCGACTAAGCAGTGGCGATTTTACAAGGAAAATGTTGGTATTTTGACCATTTTGGTCGAAATCAGAAAAACATATATATGGGAGCTATATCTAAATCTGAACCGATTTCAACCAAATTTGGCACGCATAGCAACAATGCTAATTCTACTCCCTGTGCAAAATTTCAACTAAATCGGAGCAAAAAATTAGCCTCTGTGGTCATATGAGTGTAAATCGGGCGAAAGCTATATATGGGAGCTATATCTAAATCTGAACCGATTTCATCCAAATTTGGCACGCATAGCTACAATGCCCATTCTACTCCCTGTGCAAAATGTGCGGAGTAAAAGATTGGCCTCTGTGGTCATATGAGTGTAAATCGGGCGAAAACTATATATGGGAGCTATATCTAAATCTGAACCGATTTCCACCAAATTTGACACGCATAGCTATAATGCTAATTCTACTCCCTGTGCAAAATTTCAACTAAATCGGAGCAAAAAATTGGCCTCTGTGGACAGAGGAGTGTAAATCGGGCGAAAGCTATATATGGGAGCTATATCTAAATCTGAACCGATTTGGATGATATTTTGCAAGTTTTTCGAGACTCATAAAATATTGGGATGTACGGAATTTGTACGGTTGATATACACGCCAATTATGACCAGATCGGTGAAAAATATATGTGGCAGCTTCATCTAAATCTGAACCGATTTTTTCCAAAATCAATAGGGATCGTCTTTGAGCCGAACAGGACCCCATACCAAATTTTAGGACAATCGGACTAAAACTGCGAGCTGTACTTTGCACACAAAAATACATCAACAGACCGACAGACATACAGACGGACATCGCTAAATCGACTCAGAATTTAATTCTAAGACGATCGGTATACTAAACGATGGGTCTCAGACTTTTCCTTCTTGGCGTTACATACAAATGCACAAACTTATTATACCCTGTACCACAGTAGTGGTGAAGGGTATACAAATTGCATGCGTTTGAACCAATTGTCGAAGCACTTTTGCAACTCTGATTGAGGTATCTCCACAACATGCATTCTGAACGCATTAACCACTTCTTCAGGTATCAAAAACGTTGTCCTCCCATTTTATTTTTATACGTGCAGGAATAAAACGAAATCATTCGGTGCCAAGTCAGGACTATATGGCGGATGACCCATTAAATTGATGCTTCGAGCGCCCCGTTGTTTGAGCTGTTGGTTTTCCTGATTTCTTGGCAGACAACTGGCAAACGAATGAAATGATACGAGCGTTTATTGAGCGATAGACAAATTGTGTGCGATCCAAAGCTAAATTTTCCGGTCAAATTTTCCAGCAAAATTGAATGTATGGTGGACCCACTAACGCCTAAGGTTGTTTCAATCTCACGATAGGTCACATGACGATCTTGGAATACAGGTTGGCGCACATCATGAATGGTTTCCGGAACAAAAACTGATTTTGGATGACCTTCACGAAATTTGTCTAGGAGTTCATTTGAGTTCATCGTAGTTCAGATCATGGTTGAATTCACCATACCATCGATAAAGACCAGTCCTTGACGGATCTTCAATGCCAAAAATTGAATCAGTTTCATCGATGCAATGTTGTTGAGTTAATTATCTGAATGCTTGTTGAGATAATTATCTGAATGCCGCGTCGAAAAATGTAAAAAATAATCGCACCATATGGTTTACGATTTAATTCCATTATTTTGGGCGAGATGAATATGCTAAGTTGTTGTTAACAAACATATAGAGTTTGTATGTCCAAACGTTCATAGTACGTATAAAGAGGTCAAGCTCTATGATAGAGCTGTCACTTGGCAGATTGCAACACTCAGGTTGTCCAATACCGAAATATAAAACGCAATCTTCGTTCCGTCAGTATCAGGCTCAACGATAATTTCCTACCGCGAAAATTTATTCAGAATCTAGGATAAGGTGGGCTTTAAGTAGTTTTGAACCGTTAAAATCCTCCGGAAATTTTAACTCTTATTGTTTCGAATAGGTTAGCATTAATAAAATGCTACAAAATACAAACTTTGTCGAACAAAATACTAAATCCATGCTAGAAAAATTACGAATTTTTGAAAAAAATTGATGTCAAAGGTTTCAGAGAAGCGTTTGAAGGCATCACGAATCATAAAAATTGTAAAAATTAGTTATTTGGTAAAACAAAAAAAAAAAGTTAATTCACATCCAAAACACTGAATTCGAATGACACCTTAAGAACTGATGCAAATTCTGTGCATGAAATGGTGAACATCCGCCCTATGACAAGTCCATGTTAAATTCATCAATTCTGTGCCAATTTTGCACCACTTCCGGATCCAATTACCACCGTCAATGGTTACTACAACCAAAGTAATACGATTGAGGATGACAGTTTTTAGTAGAACTTTCTACGCAATACATGCCCAAACTTGCAGCCGTATATACACCGGAAAAAGTCTTTTCTTTTCTGAGGAACAAAACATTAGACAAGAAAAAGTTTTCTTTTGAATCGATTTACGTCGCCTCGGTTTACGTTGTTTCGATTTACGTCGCCAAATTTTTTGTTCCATCCAACTTCGATTTTCGTCGCCATTCGATTTACGTCGTCGATTTTTTGTTCCATCCAATTTCGTTTTGGGTCGCCATTCCATTTACGACGCATCCGTTGTTTACAATTTATAAGTGAAAGCAGGGGAATCCCAGTTTTTAACTCTGTACACGTTTAGCATTTGATTTATTTCTATGTGTGTGTAGCTTTTCAATCATGAATGGATTATTGTTTTGATTCGCGGACACAGCGGACTTAGGAGTAAGTATGAGCAATTTTTAATTCGGTTTACGTCGTTTCGATTAACGTCGTCAAATTCCGGAACCAATCACGACGTAAATCGAGGGATTACTGTACTTTAAAACAAATTGAAATATATTAAAAGCGATCTCTACAACGTTTATCATAAATTCGTATTTATTGTCCGTTTGTCTACACACATTTTCTGCAGGAAATTAGTTTTTATTTGGGTGTTCAGTGGCGGAATTCGACTTCGTAGAGAATACACATATCAATTCAGCCCTGTTAAGTTTGTTTATTTTGTGAACAGATTTTTCATTCTAAAAGTTTTTGGGTCGGCTTAGTCATCCAGCACCGCCATAGCTACGACAGTGTCTATAGGATAGGGCCTATTTGTAAAGAACTGCGGGTAAGAAAACCCGATTCCATTAAGCTCAATGGACCATTGCCTTTATACAGAAATTTATTATACAATATTTTGTAGAGTAATTCTAATTCTAAAGAAAACACGCACTTGAGATTGGAACCCTTTTTCTTGCTACGTTCGAAAATCTGTTCAATGGTCCTCTTTGTCTCATGTGTGAATTGAGACAAAAAACATCCAAAATAAATCTCCGCCCGTTGACACCAACACCATAGGCAATTAATTTGTCTCCAGGGACAACTATGAGAATTCCCCAAGCAATAGTTAACCGATGTGGGCAAGTGCATGGGCTAATAACGCGTAAATGTAGCCCTCAAGTTGCTCTGGCATATCTGGCACAAATCATAATTATGCCTTAGATGTGAACGAATGCCATTATTTCGGAATGGAAGGAAATCTTTTTGTTATGTGTTTTCAAAATTTTCGTTTAAAGCATTATCACACTCAAAATCCATAATTTATGTAATATTTCAAAAATTACTACCGCCCAGCAAAACACTAAAACCAATGGGCAGAGTATGGCAAACACCAATCGAAATAGAATTTCGATAATTTATGGCACTAAATAAAAACTGAAAATGCTGGAGAAACCAACACCGAATGCAACGTCCTTAGCAACAAACAGATTCAATATTATTACATTGGTAAACACCAACAACTGTATCCAAAATCGAAATTTATAAAAGAAAAATAAAAAGTCTGTTTCGTCTAATATGGGGGAATTGGTGATGGAAACATAAACGATTTCAGAGATGTCGTGAATTGAAAATCGGTTTTTCATTTCCCGATATTTTATCGTATTATGACCCTCTTTTGAGAATCGCTACTTGTCCTAATGGCGATGAAGGGCCACCCGGTATTTTGTAAAACACAAATACAGGCTGGCTGATATGTATGTAATGTAAAAGTAAAGCAAACTATTTGTTTACACCGTAAACCACATAATAATATATTGATTTTAGACCCCAGGAAAAATATTTTAGTTGTATACTTATTCTGTTGGTGTAAACTCCAGTATAGCTCCTATTCACACAAATATATGTATGTATCCCCATATGCCATATGGGATCTCGCTAACCTGAGAATGCAAAACGCATAAGTTCGAATTTGTATACTCAAAAAAAAAACACTACTTGAATCCAAAGATTTTGACCTTCTCTTAAGGATTTTGATATTGATTCCGAGCCAAAGATTCGGCTTCTTTAAAATAAAGAAATTTTTAGCGACCTATCTGGCTTTAGATCTAAGATTAATGAAATTAAAATTAAGTTCAAATCTCATTTATAGAATTTTCATTATCTTTTCACGGTATATTAATAAAACTATTTACATACAAGAAAATGCCAGTTTAAAAATCCGAATTATAACGGATACTTCAAAGTAACAAATGCTTTTTTTAATTCCAAAAAACTTTAAACCAAAAATGCTAAATTCTCAAAATAAGTATTAGCCTATATTTGAAGCGATTGTATCTTAAATCTAAAGATTCAATATTTCAGTTAATTTAAGGACGATTTCTTTAAATCAAAAACTTGTTTCTTTACTTTAAGAAAAATTTGACTTTGTTCGATGACATGTGACTTTGACGGAGGAACTCAAATTTACAAAATTTGTATCCTAATTGTAATGAAAACAAGTAAGGAAAGTCTAAAGTCGGGCGGGGCCGACTATATTATACCCTGCACTACTTTGTAAATCCACATTTTCGATACTATATCAAATCCGTCAAATGTGTTGGGTGCTATATATAAAAGTTTTTGTCCCAAATACATACATTTAAATCTGACTCCATCTGAAAAAAATTTATAATCTATAGACTTGAAAATTAAGTCGGCTAATGCCCTGGGATGGTACACTATGTTTGTAAAACACAAGTAAGGAAGTCTAAAGTCGGGCGGGGCCGACTATATTATACCCTGCACCACTTTGTAGATCTAAATTTTCGATACCATATCACATCCGTCAAAAGTGTTGGGTGCTATATATAAAGGTTTGTCCCAAACACATACATTTAAATATCACTCGATTTTGACAGAATTTGATAGTCTTTAACAAAATCTATAGACTCAAAATTTATGTTGGCTAATGCACTAGGGTGGAACACAATGTTAGTAAAAAAATATGGGAAACATTTAAATCTGAAGCACTTTTGAGGAAACTTCGAAAAAGTTTATTTATGATTTATCGCTCGATATATATGTAATAGAAGTTTAGGAAAATTAGAGTCATTTTTACAACTTTTCGACTAAGCAGTGGCTATTTTACAAGGAAAATGTTGGTATTTTGCCCATTTTTGTCGAAATCAGAAAAACATATATATGGGAGCTATATCTAAATCTGAACCGATTTCAACAAAATTTGACACGCATAGCAACAATGCTAATTCTACTCCCTGTGCAAAATTTCAACTAAATCGGAGTTAAAAATTGGCCTCTGTGGTCATATGAGTGTAAATCGTGCGAAAGCTATATATGGGAGATATATCTAAATCTGAACCGATTTCAACCAAATTGGGCACGCATAGCTACAATGCCAATTCTACTCCCTGTGCAAAATTTCAACTAAATCGGAGCAAAAAATTGGTCTCTGTGGTCATATGAGTGTAAATCGGCCGAAAGCTATATATTGGAGCTATATCTAAATCTGAACCGATTTCAACCAAATTTGGCACGCATAGCTACAATGCTAATTCCACTCCCTGTGCAAAATTTCAACTAAATCGAAGCAAAAAATTGGCCTCTGTGGTCATATGAGTGTAAATCGGGCGAAAGCTATATATGGGAGCTATATCTAAATCTCAACCGATTTCAACCAAATTTGGCACGCATAGCTACAATGCTAATTCTACTCCCTGTGCAAAATTTCAACCAAATTGGGATAAAACTCTGCCTTCTGGGACCGTATTAGTCCATATCGGGCGAAACATATATATGGGAGCTATATCTAAATCTGAACCGATTTCAATAAAATTTGGCACACTTGAGTATAATACTAATTGTTCTTCTTGTGCGAAATTTTAAGCAAATTAGGGTAAAACTCTGGCTTCTGGGGCCATATAAGTCCATATCGGGCGAAATATATATGGCAGCTATATCTAAATCTGAACCGATTTCTTCCAAAATCAATATCAGTCGATTGGACTAAAACTGCGACCTAGACTTTGATTACAAAAATGTGTTCACGGACAGACGGACATCGCTATATCGACTCAAGAGCCCACCCAGAGCATTTTTGCCAAAGACACCATGTGTCTATCTCGTCTCCTTCTGGGTGTTGCAAACATATGCACTAACTTATAATACCCTGTTCCACAGTGTGGAGCAGGGTATAACTATGGGAAACATTTTAATCTGTACCAATTTTGAGGCAACTTCGCAAAAGTGTATTTATGATTTATCGCTCGATATATATGTATTAGAAGTTTAGGAAAATTAGAGTCATTTTTACAACTTTTCGACTAAGCAGTGGCGATTTTGCAAGGAAAATGTTGGCATTTTTGTCGAAATCAGAAAAACATATATACATCGGAGCAAAAAATTGGCCTCTGTGGTCATATGAGTGTAAATCGGGCGAAAGCTATATATGGGAGCTATATCTAAATCTGAACCGATTTCAACTAAATTTGGCACGCATAGCTACAATGCTAATTCTACTCCCTGTGCAAAGTTTCAATTAAATCGAAGTAAAAGATTGGCCACTGTGGTCATATGAGTGTAAATCGGGCGAAAGATATATATGGGAGCTATATCTAAATCTGAACCGATTTTAATAAAATTTGGCACACTTGACTATAGAACTAATTGTTCTTCTTGTGCAAAATGTTAAGCAAATTGGGATAAAACTCTGGCTTCTGGGGCCATATGAGTCCATACAGGGCGAACTATATTATATGGGAGCTATATCTAAATCTGAACCGATTTCTTCCAAAATCAATAGGGTTCTATTCTGAGCTAAAACACATACTTGTGCCAAATTTGAAGTCGATTGGACTAAACTGCGACCTAGACTTAGATTACAAAAATGTGTTCATGGACAGACGGACATGGCTATATTGACTCAGGAGCCCACCCTGAGCATTTTTGCTATCTCGTCTCCTTTTGGGTGTTGCAAACATATACACTAACTTATAATACCCTGTTCCACAGTGTGGCGCATGGTATAAAAATGTATGAAGCAAAGATGATAAACTTTATTTTAATTAAAATTTCATTATTTGTAAGAAATGTGTCATTATTATTTTATAAATTGCGCATCCAAAACTGTAGGTTGTGTAATCTGTAATATCACGTAAATATTTTTGACAGTGTACATAGCGTGATTTTCACAAAAATGGTCATACCTTTTTTACTGTTCACATTCAAATTTCCCGCACATTAATTTGGTGTGATATCAGCTCAACCTGCAAAATATCTAATATACGAGGGCGGTTCGGAAACTTAGCCTATCAATGAAAGAGAATAGTTAGATTTTCAAAAATATTTTTATTTTTCAATATAATCTCCTGAAACTTCAATACACTTAGCCCAACGCTTTTCTAGCAATTCTATCCCTTGATTAAAATAGTTTTCCTCAAGGTCTTGAAAGTGGTTTAGAACTGTAGAACAGTTGTAAACTGTAGTGGTTTACAACTGTAATTGCATCTTCATTTGAGGTAAAACGCTTGCCAGCAAGGAATTTTTTTTAGATTTGGGAACAAGTGAAAGTCACTGGGAGCTAAATCAGGAGAATAAGGTGGGTGGTCAAGCAACTCGTACTTTAATACGTTGATTTTAGCCATTGTTAAAACACTCTTGTGCGCTGGTGCGTTGTCTTGATGAAAAATTATTTTTTGTGTTGTAAACCAGGACGTTTTTCTCGAATTTGTACATTTAATTGGTCCAAAAGGTTGCAATCGTACTCTGAATTTTGCAGATAGTCAATCAATAAAATACCTTTGAAGTCCCAAAAAACCGTTGCTATAACCTTACCAGCCGATTGAATTGTTTTTGCCTTCTTTGGGGCACTTCCTCCAGCTTCAGTCCATTGTTTGGATTGTTCTTTTGTCTAAGGAGTAAAGTGGTGGATCCATGTCTCATCAACAGTTATGAAACGACGCTTAAAACGATCCAAACAAGCTTGAGAAGTGTTCATTCTTATGCGATTTTGATCGACTGTAAACAAATGCGGCACCCATCTTGCAGAAAGCTTTTTCATCTGTAGTTCTTCATGCAAAATTAAATGAACTCGAACATTTGAGATGCCCATGATATTAGCAATTTCACGCACTTTTATTCGTCGATCATTTAATACCATATCATGCACTTTGGTATGATATGGTACCACTACGTGGTTCATCTTCAATGCTTGTACGACCACGTTTAAGTTCAGCAACCCAATTTTTACTGTTGCATATGAAGGAGCACTTTCACCTAACACATTCACCATATCATTATGAATTTCTTGTCCGATAAACCTGTTTTATGTAAATATTTAATGACAGCACGCATTTCTAATTTGTCCATTGTAAAAAATTGCGGATGCTTCTTGTTTGAACACCTGTTTTGATATGAAGGAGTTGCCAGATCGAAACAAAATTTAACATGTGTTCATAACAGAGATGGAAGTTTTCAAAACCCTTAACTTTTTTCCGTTTGTATCGCGCTTTTTGTGCCAAGCTAAGAAGTTTCCGAACTGCCCTCGTATGGCCATATTTCTCTAATTTTTTAGTCGATGTTATTCAAAATTGATATTATTATATCCATTGCATAAATCGTGCATATGGAATTCAGATATAGATCACATATAAATGCCCCCATATAAATCATCGCCCAAATTTAGATTGCGGACGCCTTGGAGAAACAAATTTTATTTGATCCGGTTGAAGTCGTATCGCCCGATTTTCACAAATATGACCATACCTTTTTACTGATTACAGCACACTAACCTGCAAAATATCAGATATATGTCCATGTTCCTTTCATTTTTTAATAAGTCTGTGAAGATGAATTATAAATTGGAATTGGTTAATTGAGTTGTGCTACAGTGAAAAAAATTGTCGTGATGCCAAACATTTCATGTCCTTGAAACACGAATGCCAATTTTGCATTTCTCTGATATATAGTTATTTTCCTTGTCCAAAAGTCGATAAGCTTTTCAATAAAGTCGTTTTGTCCTTATAGTAAGGTGATTCGACTTAAAAACGGGTATATTCAACTAAATAAAATCGTCTTTCAATTTGTTGACGTTTTGTATCTTTACTACAAAGCTACTAAATATCTTTTAAAAATATGAGATATTTTCCAACATTCTATTTAAAGGACGTTTCTTACTTGAAACATAGCATATGTTAATTTCTACTTGAAGTTTTGTCTGAATTTGGAAATTTAAATTGTCTTTAACAGGTTTTTAAAGGACTTTGTGGCACATGAAGAAAAAAAAGAACAGAAAAAATTAATGAATTAAATTGTGTTTCCTGGAATCAAGTACGCAAAATTCAAATTTAAAAGAGAATTGTGTGTTTAAATGTATCCATTTTTTTTTGGCTCGGAATCAATACCAAAATCATTAGAGTAAAGAGAAAATCTTTGGAGCCATGCATGCTTTTTGTTCAGAGTACGGTGATCAAAAACTTGCTTCATATATCATAACAACTTTTGACTAGTAATAAATTTACCATGTCGAAATTTGGTACCGTAAGAAATGGCAAAAAAGTGCCCACCAGTAATATTGACCTAAGACCTCATAAAATATATACCGATCGACTCAGAAACACGTCCACTCGATCTAGCTCTGGGTGAGGAAGAAATTAATATGATTGAGGCATTTTATAGCAACCATCTAACATTTCCCCGGCAACCATGTTCGTCGAGTGAACATAGTGCTAAGCAAAATAATATTATTTTCATTGAATATGTTATGATATTGATAAAATTTGGTTTACTAAAAACAAACAAGTATATACGGACGTAAGTTCGGCCAGGCCGAAGCTTATGTACCCTCCACCATGGATTGCGAAGAAACTTCTACTGAAGACTGTCATATACAATCGAATTACTTGGGTTGTGGTATCTTAAAACTTCTTAACATCGTTTTCTAAATTGAGAGTTAGTCCATACCTGGTATATATTAGACACAAAAGTTATGTAGAGGTAAGTCTACAAATAATTACGAATCGATATAGAATTTTTGCACGATACGAAGAGAGCCAGAATTGGAATATGGGTGTCGCTCATATGGGGGCTATATAAAATTATGAACTTGATATGGACCAATTTTTTGTGATTGGGGATCGATTTATATGAGGGCTATATATAACTATAGACCGATATGGACCTAGTTAGGCATGGTTGTTAACGGCCTTACAATAGCACAATGTACCAAATTTCAATTGACTCGGATGAAGTTTGCTCCTCCAAGAGGCTCCAAAACCAAAGTTCGGGATCGGTTTATATGGGGGCTATATATGATTATGGGCTGATATGGACTACTTTTGGCATGGTTGTTAAATATGATAAACTACCACCACGTACCAAATTTCCACCAGATCGGATGACTTTTGCTTCTCCAAAAGGCACCGGAGGTCAAATCTGCCGATCGGTTTATATGGGAGCTATATATAATTATGGACTGATAGGAACCAATTCCTGCATGGTTGTTGGATACCATATACTAACATCACGTACCAAATTTCAACCGAATGGGAAGAATTTTGCTCTTCCAAGGGGCTCTGGAGGTCAAATCTTGGGATCGGTTTATATTGGGCCTATATATAATTATGGACCGATACCGACCAATTTTTGCATGGGAGTTTGAGGCCATATTTTAACACCACGTACCAAATTTCAACTAAATCAGATGAATTTTGGTCTTCCAAGAGGCTCCGGAGGTCAAATCTGGTGATTGGTTTATATGGGGGCTATATATAATTATGGACCGATGTGGACCAATTTTTGCATGGCTGTTAGAGACAATATACTAACACCATGTACCAAATTTCAGCCGGATCGGATGAAATTTGCTTCTCTTAGAGGCCTCGCAAGCCAAATCGGGGGATCGGATTATATGGGGGCTATATATAATTATGGACCGATGTGGACCAATTTTTGCATGGTTGTCAGAGACCATATAATAACACCATGTACCAAATTTCAGCCGTATCGGATGAAATTTGCTTCTCTTAGAGCAATCGCAAGCCAAATTTGGGGGTCCGTTTATATGGGGGCTATACGTAAAAGTGGACCGATATGGCTCATTTGCAATACCATCCGACCTACTTCAATAACAACTACTTGTGCCAAGTTTCAAGTCGATAGCTTTTTTCGTTCGGAAGTTAGCGTGATTTCAACAGACGGACGGACGGACGGACATGCTCAGATTGACTCTTTATGGGGTCTTAGACCAATATTTCGATGTGTTACAAACGGAATGACAAAGTAAATATACCCCCCATCCTATGGTGGAGGGTATAAAAACAAACAAGTATATACGGGCGTAAGTCCGGTCAGGCCCTCCACCATGGATTGCGTAGAAACTTTTACGGAAGGCTGGAGTCCACAATCGAATTACTTGGGTTGTGGTAACACTTGACAAAGTGTCTTTAAGCTTCTTAACATTGTGTTCTAAATTGTAAGTTATAACATATGGGTATATGTTAGACAAAAACAAGTATATACTTGAACCAAATATAATAGCTTCCTTTGAAACACTTCGTCATTGCGGGTTACTTGATAATGTATAGAATTTCATCAAAGACAGCTATATGTCATCTGAGACAGATATTCTTCTAAGCAGATTAGTTCGAAGATGAATTTAAATGTAGAATCTTGAAGACTAAACCTGATTCTAGATTTATAAAAACCATTTTTTGTTTGAATTTTAGAGGAATCACAAACATCTAGTGTAAGTGTGTAAAAAATATGAAATAACGCCTTGATTTGAAGTGATTTGAATTTAATTAGAAGAAGTATACACTGGAAATTTTACTCTCAGTATCAAGCTATTTGATGGTCAGCGCGCCTTCTATACACTCAAGCAGTGAGATCGGTATACATGGAGACCTTACCAAATGGACCGATAAAAACTAAATCCGTTACAATTTTAGCCAAATCGGTTAAAGACCAAAGAGTCTAACATACTATATGATTGCCAAACATGCACTGATACACACCAAATTCAGCACACCTAATTGTGGTTCTGAAAATCTCCAGAATCTACAACCAGAATAGGAGGGCGAGTTTATAAGGGAATGTATGAAAATTTGTACAATATATTCGGAACATCTACTTATGGTACTTAAAACCTCTAGATATCAAATTTCAGGTAAATTGGATAAAAACTACGGTTTCTAGAAGCCACAGAAGTAAAATCGGCAGATCGGTCTATATGGGAACTATACGAAAACATGGACCGATAGGCATCATTTTCGGCACACCTATTTGTGGTTCTCAAATACCTCCATATATCCAATTTCAGCAAATCGGATAGAAAATACAGTTTCTGGAAGCCCAAGGCCCCAAATCGGGGGGCAGTTTATATGGGGGCTGGGTTAGGTTAGGTGGCAGCCCGATGTATCAGGCTCACTTAGACTATTCAGTCCATTGTGATACCACATTGGTGAACTTCTCTCTTATCACTGAGTGCTGCCCGATTGCATGTTAAGCTCAATGACAAGGGACCTCCTTTTTATAGCCGAGTCCGAACGGCGTTTCACATTGCAGTGAAACCACTTAGAGAAGCTTTGAAACAATCGGAAATGGCACCAGCATTGCTGAGGTGGGATAATCCACCGCTGAAAATCTTTTTGGTGTTCGGTCAAAGCAGGAATCGAACCCACAACCTTGTGTATTCAAAGCGGGCATGCTAACCATTGCACCACTGCAGGCTATATCAAAACCTGGACCGATATAGACCAATTTCGAACTTGAGCTGCCTGCAAACAAAACAATGCATCTGTGCAAAATTTACAGGACGATATCTCCATTATTGAAAGCTGTAGCGTGATTACAACGGACAGAAAGACGGACATGGTTATATCTCTTAGAATTTCTTCCTCATCAATTCCTATTCAACCGTCGAACGGAACGGACGTGTTTTTTTTCAATAGCGGATAAACTCATAGTAATAGGTACCTACTACGAATTTCAAGTGTGGTGGGATATTAAGCCACCATGCAGCGAAATTCCAAGTCATCCACTGGGTTGCTAACTTCAGGGCCCAGTGGACGGGTATCGACTGGAGTTATAAATCTGGGCAATGACCAAGAGTTAGGCCCAATTAGTCGACCTGTAGACGGGTCGACAGGTGGCGACACACTGACAAGTCGAACTTTTTCTAAGGTAACGACATCAAAAGGAGGTAATCCCTCACGAAAGAGATTCAAGGAACGCAGAAATGCTTTGTTTATCCTAAAGAAGTTAGGATCAGTCGACCCAAGCACGTTGTCGGCTAAACAAAGCGATTCCTTAAAATGGGCTCAAGGAATTCTTGAGACTGGAAAAAGGGAACGATCGCCGGATGAGCTGCCATCCTCCAAAAGGGATCAAAGATCGTTTGCCTCAGTTGCTAAAGATAGCCTTGTGATGGCTATTATTAATAAAGGAGCATTGGACGGTATGGTTCCAAAGCAAAAATGGGGGGAAATTGAGAATGCTCTATCTGTCGTCTACTCACAGGTACTGGAAAAGTTTCCCGGCCCAGATCCTCGACACCAAGAGGCTGGTTGGTATCAAGGACGATTTAAGCTAGTCGCATTTGAGGACCAGAGGTCTATATAATGTTTTAAAGCTGCTCTGATACTAATTGGTGAAGTTTGGGAAGGAGCTGCTCTAGAGTTAGTCGAGAAGAAAGACATACCGGCTAGACCTAGAGCACATGCCTGGATACCTGCAAACCCTTCTGACCCTGAATCTATTTTAAATAGACTGAAACGATGCAATCCAGATCTTCCAACAGCTGATTGGAAGGTTGGCCGTTTGGATGAAGTGGATGGACCAAGACGGCATGCAGTGTTTATATTGAACACTCAGTCTTTGCCACATCTGGCAAAGTCCCAGGGCCGTGTATGTTATGGCTTTCATTATATCCAAATGAAGGTGTATAAAAACGATCAGCTAAAGGATTCAGAAATGGACAAGCCTCTGTCTGAATCAGAAGTAAGCGGATCCTCTTGCGAAGTCGAGGGAGATACCAAAGTTGAAGACATGGATAGATACCGTATGCGTGAGGAGGCTTCTATTGCCTCAGAACTCACCAAAGTCGAACCTATGGTTATTGCGAGAGTCACCGATATCTCTGAAGAGGACATTCTTGATGACTCGATCGAAGCGGCTGATGTGACGGTTGTTGAAAATCTCGATGGTCCTACGGATCCTCCAGATAAATCTTCATCATTGTAAGGCTGCATGTGCTGCCTTAAAAGTTCTCCTGATGAAAGGGGACATAGATATAGTTCTTATTCAAGAACCATATGTTTACAAAAACAAAATATGTGAATTAAGTACTCCGGGGTTCAAACTATTGCAGTATACTGGTAATGATGTAAATCGAGCCTGTATAATTGCTAAAAACGAGCTCAATTTGTTTCTGCTTCCCTCAATGTGCAATACAGACACTGTCGTTGCAAGTTTAGAAATAGCCAAATGCAAATATTGGGTATCTTCGGTCTACATGGGACATGACAGGGAGATGCCTCCATATGCCGTTAAGACCTTAGTGGAGGAGTCACTGAAAACAAAGGCGAAACTCATTATGGGATGCGATGCGAATGCACATCATAGTATATGGGGAAGTAGTGATACTAATGCAAGGGGAGAGTCGCTAATAGAGTTTATTTTGCGTACTAATCTGGTAGTTTGCAACAAGGGAGATGTCCCAACCTTTGTCACTAAAAACAGGCAAGAGGTTTTGGACATCACCTTGGCCTCGCAAGAACTAAATGAAATGATATCTGAGTGGCAGGTTTTAAGTGAACACAGCTTCTCAGATCATCGCTACATCAGTTTCAAATTTGATGTTCATATCACCAAGATCATATTTCCGCCAAATGTTAGGAAAGCTGACTGGAATAGGTATAGGGAATCGTTCAATATGATGATACCGGAAATAACAGAGACAAATATGAGAAATGTGCAAGATATCGAACACGCAGTGGAGCGGATTACTAAGGCCTTCAACATCTCACTGAAAGCTGCATGCCCTAGAGGAAAGCCAAGGGGGAAACATCGACCACCATGGTGGTCTACGGAATTAAGTAATATGAGGAAATCCTGCAGGAAGCTCTTTAACAAGGCAAAGTCCACCAGAGCCCCTGAGGACTGGGACGCTTACAAGAAGAATCTGAGAGGATACAAGCGAGAACTGAGAAAGGCTCAGCATAACTCTTGGAATGCTTACTGCAGCAGTATTGAGAATACGTCCGAGGCTTCCAGACTACGGAAGGTTCTAGCATCCACCAACTCCGCTCCAGGTTTCATTAAAACATCGGAGGGCAATTGGACAACGTCCAGTAAGGAGACGCTGGAGGTACTATTGGACACACATTTTCCTGGAAATCAGACGGTTGAACCATGTACTGGCGGTGCCACAGTTGCTCAGCGGTCGTTTCCTGTCGAGGAAATTGTATCGGAAACTAGAATAAGATGGGCGCTAAATAGCTTTGGACCATTCAAATCCCCTGGACCTGATGGAATTACTCCGGCGGAGTTACAAGCTGTAACTGACAAAATTATCCCCTGGTTGTCGGTGATATATAAAGGATGTATCAACTTATCATATATCCCAGGAAAGTGGAGGGAAACAAAAGTCGTTTTCATACCTAAAGCGGGAAAAGCCTCTCACTCGAGGGCGAAGGATTTCCGACCAATCAGCTTATCCTCATTCCTACTTAAGACTCTGGAGAGGATGATAGATATTTATCTTAGAACTAGCATCGATTCAAGTTTGTTCTCGAAACGACAGCATGCATACTCGAAGGGCAGGTCTACTGAGACCGCACTACATGAACTAGTCAGCTTTATTGAAAGCTCACTATCTGTCAAAGAATACACAATCGTGGCGTTTCTAGACATCGAAGGGGCGTTCAATAATGTCCATCCGAGCTCGATATTAAATGGACTGATAACTCTGAATGTTGATCCATGTATACTCAGGCTGTTAGACGAACTGCTAATGAAGAGACGTATTTCAGCCACACTAGGACAAGCAAACATACAAAGGTATGTGAACAGAGTCACTCCCCAAGGAGGAGTCCTATCACCTCTTCTTTGGAATGTTGCTATAAATAGCCTTCTGGTTACTCTAGAAAAAGAAAGGATAAAAGTGGTGGCATACGCAGATGATGTGGCTCTGGCAGTCAGGGGAAAATTCCCATCCACAATCAGAGATATTATTCAGAGGGCCCTGCGGATGACTGAGAAATGGGCGAAAGACAATGGTCTTGGGGTAAATCCTGCAAAGACAGAATTAGTCATGTACTGCAACGATCGCAAAACTCCCACGGTTAGGCCTATTTCCTTAGGGGGTATTGAAATTCCCTTTGGTGAATGTGCAAAATACCTTGGCGTTATTTTGGACAGGAAGCTGAACTTTAAGCTTAATATTGAAGAAAGGGCGAGAAAGGCAACTGTAGCTTTGTACTCGTGACCAAAAATTGTGCATTGGCTATACACGGCAGTGGTTAGACCTATAATGCTATATGGTGTTGTAGTCTGGTGGCCGGCACTTCAGAAACCGACTTGTTTAGATAAAGTTCAGCGTATGGCGTGTTTGTGTATTTCAGGCGCATTCAGCAAGACAGGAACAAATTCCCTTAATGTCGTGCTGCATCTATTGCCTTTAGTCATTTTGGCCAAACAGTCAGCTGCAACAACGGCTGTGCGGTTGCGCGAACTATCGCTGTGGTCGGAAAAAGGTTACGGTCACAGTTCTGTCCTCAAAACAATGCCAGATGTGCCTAACGTAGTGGATTACACTTTGGCGAGTCCACTTTTCGACAAAAAGTTTGAGACTCTAATCCCCAACAGTGAGGCGTGGTGCACACAGACCCCGGGGAATAAAGAATATATAGATTTCTACACTGATGGCTCCAAATTGGATGGACAAGTGGGGTTCGGAGTATATTCTAATGATCTGGAACTTCGAATAGCGAAAAGATTACCTAATCACTGTAGTGTTTTTCAGGCTGAAATATTAGCAATAAGAGAGGTGGCGAATTGGCTGAGAAGTAATGTTCCAAAAAATGTGGGCATTAATATATACTCAGACAGTCAACCTGCAATAAAATCCTTGGACTCTGTGTTCCTCAACTCGAAAACGGCCATCGACTGCCGCAAATCTCTCAATGAGATGGCTGAGCAGTACAATATTCACCTAATATGGGTGCCTGGCCATAGGAACATACCGGGGAACTGCGAAGCGGATGAGTTGGCAAGGCTAGGGACTACCTTACATATTCCAGGGGAACTAGAATTTGTTGGTATGCCCCTAGCTACCTGCAAGCTCATGCTGCGTGAGAAGGCTGTTATGATGGCAAATGTTCGATGGGAGAATTGCAAGGGTTGTAACGACACCAAGCAAATATGGCCCCATTTCAACTTAAACCGCACACTAGATATGCTAATGTTCTCGAGACGTCAGATATCACTCCTGATATCTGCTATAACGGGTCGCTGCCTGATAGGCGATTTTGCAAAAACTATTGGCGCGAAGTATAATGACTATTGTATGAGCTGTCATGATGCGGAGGAAAAAGAATCAATTAAACACCTCTTGTGTGAGTGTCCTGCATTTTGTGTAAAGCGCAAGCAACTTTTAGGAGCATATAGCTTCAGATTACTGGCGGATCTGGAAAACGTTAACTTAAGCAGTCTGCTACTGTTTTTGGAACAATCTGGTTGGTTCAACAAAGAAAAATAATCAAGAAGGTTCAGCGGTTAAAACTAGAAGTGCCCATATGTAATAGGTACTTTTAGTTAATGTGGTATCACAATGGACTGAATAGTCTAAGTGAGCCTGAATCTTAATCGGGCTGCCACTTTAACCTAACCTAACCTAACCTAACCTTCCTCATCAACAATATATATACATATATATACATATATATATATATATATATATATATATATATATATATATATATATATATATATATATATATATATATATATATATATATATATATATATATATATATATATATATATATATATATATATATATATATATATATATATATATATATATATATATATATATATATATATATATATATATATATATATATATATATACAGTCGAAGCTCGGTTTAACGAACGATATATTGTCAGGCTCTTTCGTTATTCAGAAAAATTCGTTAAATCGAACGGGAATATTAAATGTTAACTTTTATTGAAAATCGTAGTTTTTTACCAGATGAGTAAAAATTCATAATCATTTGAAAAAATTAAAGCACAGAGACACTTAAAAAATAATACTTAAAATAATCCTGATTAACTTGATATATCTAGGTTAGGTTAGATTGAAAAGAGGATCCAAGATTCGTTGTCGTATGGGGGCCTATATACACCCATGTCATAATTTGTGTGCTCTTAACTTCTTAGACGAATTGTCTAATTTGTTTCCAGTCCCCGGTTTCAAGATGGGCCAGGCATAGGTAGTGTTCATAGTAATATCTTCCTAAAACGCCCTACATACACCATTACTCTGCTGCTCCTGTCGGCATAGATGTACTCTCAACGCTAGATTGCCGTTTCGACCGAGCACCAAAAAAGTTTTTCAGCGGTAGTTTATCCCTCTCACTAATGATGTTGACATTCCTGTGTATTTTATAGTTTCTCTTCAGCTATAAGACGGAGGTTCCTTGTTATTGAGCTAAATATAGAATCGGGTAGCACTCATTATTAAGAGAAAAATTCACCACGTGTTCAACTGGCAATCCTACGAAATATTGCCACTAACGAACCTATCACAGGACTAGTACCAGTGCTCGAGTTTGTCGTAGTTTTTAAATTTTCATATATTTTATTGATTTCTATACTCTCTTTATTTTAAAATTTTATTTGATCTAGACATTTACCTATGGGCCAACATAGTCCAAAAGTTTTTCTTTCTGGTGCAATTTGGATGATCAAAATAATACCGGTACCTAAGGGTTTGTCCCAGATTGGTTCATGAGGACCTGTCTAGTCCTACTAAGTTCTCCCAGGTAATGTAGTTTGGAATGAGTCCAATCTGTGGCATGCAGTGTAAATTTATCCCCGTCAATGACAAACCCGTGTTGAAGTGACCGGTCCCTTCCATACGTTTCGGCCAGAACTGGGACTGGTCTCTATTCACACCAGGGAGTAGCCCTGTGCCGGCTCTGTCGTAGATCCATTTCCCGTAGCGAAGCTGGGCCACTCTATCTAACCTAACTTTACCAGTTACCATTGAATATGTGTTTTCAAAAATTTTAATGGAATCTAAATATCTTGGGAATGCCGTACTTTGTGGACATTTCCTAAGGACTTAAGCCATTCTCACAATCGTCAAATAGTGCTGATTTTTTGTTGTTTATTTTCTTAAGATTAAAAGCCTTTTCGTTAAATCGAACGTAAATTTTGTTCAATTGTTCGTTATTTAGAATACTCAATGTTAAGAATTTTGACGTTCGTTAAATTGGATTTTCGCTAAATGGGATATTCGTTAAACAGAGCTTCGACTGTATATATATATATATATATATATATATATATATATAGCAGTCTGCTACTGTTTTTGGAACAATCTGGTTGGTTCAACAAAGAAAAATAATCAAGAAGGTTCAGCGGTTAAAACTAGAAGTGCCCATATGTAATAGGTACTTTTAGTTAATGTGGTATCACAATGGACTGAATAGTCTAAGTGAGCCTGAATCTTAATCGGGCTGCCACTTTAACCTAACCTAACCTAACCTAACCTTCCTCATCAACAATATATATACATATATATACATATATATATATATATATATATATATATATATATATATATATATATATATATATATATATATATATATATATATATATATATATATATATATATATATATATATATATATATATATATATATATATATATATATATATATATATATATATATATATATATATATATATATATATATATATATATATATATATATATATATATATATATATATATATATATATATATATATATATATATATATATATATATATATATATATATATATGAAATTGAAAATCTAGAGGTGTGTCGAAAATGGTCCGTATCGGTCCATGTTTTAGTATAGCCCCCATAAACCGATCTCCCGATTTTGCTTCTTAGGCGTCTAGAAACAGTATTTTCTATCCGATTTGTCTGAAATTGAAAATCTGGAGGTAGTTTAGGACCATAAGGAGGTGTGTCGAAAATCGTTCGTATCGGTCCATGTTTTGATATAGCCCCCATATAGACCGATGTTGCTTCTTGGGCGTCTAGAAACTATATTTACCATCCGATTTGCCTGAAATTAGAAATCTAGAGGTATTTTGGGACTATAAAGAGGTGTGTCGAAAAGCCCCCATATAGACCGATCTCCCGATTTTGCTTCTTACGCGTCTAGAAACAGTATTTTCTATCCGATTTGTATGAAATTGAAAACCTAAAGGTATTTTGGGACCATAAAGAGGTGTGTCGAAAATGGTCCGCATCGGTCCATGTTTTGATATAGCCCCCATATAAACCAACCTCCCGATTTGGAGTCTTGGGCCTATAAAAACCGTAGTTTTTATCCAATTTGCCTGAAATTGGAAATCAAGAGGTATTTAAGGAACATAAAAAGGTGTGCCGAAAATGGTGCTCATCGGTCCATGTTTTGATATAGCCCCCATAGAGACTGATATCCCGATTTTGCTTCTTGGGCTTCTAGAAACTATATTTGCTATCCGATTTTCCTGAAATTGAAAATCTAGAATTCTTTTGGGACCATAATAAGGTGTGCCGAAAATGGTGCCCATCGGTCCATTTTTTTGGTATAGCCCCCATATATACCGATCTCCTATTTTGCTTCTTTGGCTTCTAGAAACTACATTTAGCATCCGCTTTGCCTGAAATTCTTGTGCTACAATAAACTGTGTTTATTACATGATTTGCCTGAAATTCGAAATCTAGAGGTGTTTTTAGACCACAAATAAGAGTGCCGAAATTGAGGTATATCGGTCCATTTTTTGGTATAACCCCCATATAGACTGATCTCTCGATTTTTACTTCTTGGGCGTCTAGAGACTATATTTTCTGGCCGATTTGTTTCAAATTGAAAATCTGGAGGTATTTTAAAATCACAAATATGTGAGTAGCAAATGGTGCCTATTGGTCCATGTTTTGGTATAGCCCCCTATACACCGATCTCCCGGCTTTATTTCTTGGGCTTCTAGAATCCGTAGTTTTTATCCGATTTGCTGGAAATTAGTAATCTATAATAAAATTTTTGACAAACGAAATTTCTTTTTCTTATAAAGTGTTTTCGTTTATTCAACGATTGTCTCTAAAATTTGTGTCAAAAGAAAACTTTGCTTGTCTAAAATTACGTTTCTCAAAATAGAAAACACTTCTTTCGGGGTATAGCAGGCGCACTGATCATGACAATTGCTTCAAACTGAAAGTAAAAGTTCCAGATTTTACTCAACGTATTTAAATAAATGCGGAAAAATCTACAGATTTAAGATTTTAAATCAAAGCGTAATTTCAACATATACACGTTATGTTTATATTTTCTCTAAAACTCAAACAAAATTGGTTCTCATAAATCCAGAATCTTATCTGGTCTTCATAGGTAGATTCTTTAAAGTTTGTCTTCGGGAGCTGGCTGGTTTGGGAGACGATTTGTCATCAAACCCCCTACTATTCGATATATTATCAAGTAACCCACTACGACGAAGAGTTTTCATAGTAAACTATTATACTTGATTCATGGTGGTGGGTATTTAAAATTCGGCCCGGCCGAATTTACAGCTGTGTATACTTGTTTTTTTTTTTTTAAATTCCACAAACTATGGTTGCCACCGTGGTGCAGTGGTTAGCATGCCCGCCTTGCATACACAAGGTCGTGGGTTCGATTCCTGCTTCGACCGAACACCAAAAAGTTTTTCAGCGGTGGATTATCCCACCTCAGTAATGCTGGTGACATTTCTGAGGGTTTCAAAGCTTCTCTAAGTGGTTTCACTGCAATGTGGAACGCCGTTCGGACTCGGCTATAAAAAGGAGGTCCCTTGTCATTGAGCTTAACACGGAATCGGGCAGCACTCAATGATAAGAGAGAAGTTCACCAATGTGGTATCACAATGGACTGAATAGTCTAAGTGAGCGTGATACATCGGGCTGCCACCTAACCTAACCTAACCTATGGTTGTGCTAAACGCAGTGGGCGCATTCCAACCGTTGACCAAAGGACAAATCGACACATTCGCCAACTTGCTGCCAATGAAAATATGAGCGGCAGAGAAATAAAAGTAGAAGTGCGTCTGATCCCGATCTAAATCCTATAGAAGATCTCTAGGGCATATTATCCGCTAAGGTATTTGCGAAGTCCAAGCAATATAACGATAAAAATGTTCAATGTTCGCCGTTCAAATATATTATTTCTCTGAGTTTATATACTAGAAATATTAAAAAGTTGTTTTTGCTGCAATCAAGTCGCAAAATTAAATAATCACAACAAAAATATATGGTATTTGTAACGATGTAATAGTTCTATTTATACTCACAAAGAAAATTTCATTAAAAGTCAGCCAACGAAAAATTTGCATTGATATAACGAAACATTTTCATTAATATAATTAATACAATGACAACCCCATGTTAAATTCATCGCTTCTGTGCCAATTTTGCACCACTTCCGGATCCAAAAAGAACATTTTCACTACTTTTTTGGCGACGCTTTTTTACTGGAATGCTCTATATAAGCATTAAACGGCTATGGTCAACATATCCAAACGAAGCAACTCCTTAGATCCTTCAAGTCTAGCTTTTGTGTGCATCGATGAGCTCTTGCACTTTTTGCAACTTCAACGGCTTTGGTCCACGCTCATTTGTTAATATTTATTGCATCCGTTCTTGAGATATATTCAGCTTATGCACGCAGAGAGCAGGAATATGATCACCCCAAATAAGTTTGAAGATTGAAAATATAAATTTTGGATGGTGAACATGGAACATTTTTGTTGCAAAAATGTTGCTTTCTCGGCAGACATATATATGGTTGCCGAAATCTGATATAAATTATTATGATTTCGACTAAATATCATAACTAGTTGCTCTTGAAAAATGTTTGGGGTCTTCATATTCCTTCTCTGAGTGCGGGTAGGTTTGCTACCACTGCGGCGCGGGTGGCTTCAGGGCTTCACTTTTCAGATCACCTCTTAGTTAGTTATCGTGTTTTTTTTTATCCACTTTTTGAACGCAATGCAACACTGGCGCAGAAAAGCAATCACATACATGGTTGGAGTTTTATTGTAAATACGAAATTTGGAAAATAATTATAAAATATCTTGTTGTTTTTTTATGAATTTGTATGATAAATGTTTGAATTAAAATTTGATATACGAGTACATATGAACTCTGTTAACTAACATAATATTTTAACGTATTTGTGGATTTCATCAGTAACATATATAGATAAACATTGTAATACAACACTGACAACTAGCGGTATTTATTTACAAATGCCAAAATAAAATAAAGTTAGTTGCCTTTATAACCGAAACCAACAAGACGTTTTTTTCTGATTTAATCAATTTTTAGTTGTCCGCAAAATTTTAATTTTGTTAATTTTTCGTTTTTGAAAACGCCTTAAAAAAGCTTAAGGCTCAACACACACTATCACGATTAAATAACTATTTTTGAATGCAATAGATCAAAATGATTTTGTAAGCTTGTAAACTACAAAACGAAATGTCACTGAAATAAATATATCAGGTCTCAGACGAGTGGTTTGGTACTGATAGAAACCTGAAGTTATTTCTAGTTCATATCAGCCATCATATCTAATGCATTTTTCTTTCTGTGCATACACTGATATGTCCATGACAACTATTAGCTTATGCAATTTAACCTGAATCACTAGGGTTTTCGAATTGACAGACACATAATGGAGCATTTTCTACAGCTCTAATGCCACAAAACGCAATCTCTCTTCCACTCCTAAAATGTGCACTTAAAAATAAAATCCCAAATGGTGTTGCTAAGTGCGATGGTGCATTTGGAACAGCACTGCCCTGCTGCATCCCAGCAACATGTGGTATTCAGTCGTGGAAGCACTTGTACCACAATGCCTCTAGTCTGGGTAACTAAATACAGGCCATTTCGTTGGCTATGATATTGGTTTTGCTGGGCAGATAATTCTATCTGTGGCACAAGTGGCTTTTATGAGTTCTTTTCATTATGTTTTTTAAACTATAATCACATAAATGTTTGACACATTGGGACCTCAACAGCAGCCGTAGCACTAACAATCTCCTATGTTTTGTGTTTATTTTCAGAATTCAATGGATGTGTTTTCTCATTTTCGTTTGTTCAAAAATTTGAAGTCGGGGGAAATGGTAAATATCGGCAGGCAAACTTGAAATGCCATTCAAAAAATTATTCTAGACAATTATAGTCATAATCTAGACCATTTCCAAATTTTATGACCAGAAATTTATGTTGTAGCTGCTTTGCCCTACACAATCGTCATACAAATTCGGTACAAAAATCCCATATTGTTTTTCCTAAATCCACTCCAATAAAATTCGAGAAAAACAATACGAAAACCCATAAAACGTTTTCCAAAGTAATCGGGTATTATTTGGTGAAAGTCAAGAGCGGTGTCGTGGGCGGGCGGGCGGTTGAGAGTATCGAATTCATGTACGATATGTTCCTGAAGATTAATATATTTGTACATATGTACTCTTGTTAATACATTTGTGTGAATTCATGATATTTAATAGGCAATCATCCTCCTTCACCCATATAAAAAGTTTCACAAAAACAAGTTTTAAGTAATATTTAAAATTATTACTATATTACTCATGATTGTACAATAGGAAATTTGTTCCAATGTCAATGCACTTGTAATTATAAATTATATAAATAAGTCTGCTTTTTATGGCTCATAAAATCGTACACATTTAAAATGCGTTTATGACCCTGAGTAGTTCAATTTGACATGGTTTTAATACAAAAGTACACTCAAAAAAAGTTTACTTGGATCCAAAGATTTTGACCATTTTTTAAGGATTTTGGTTTTGCTATTAAAATAAATACAATTTTTAGCGACATATCTGGCTTTAAATCTAGGACCAATATTAGGATACAGACCTCTTTTATCAAATTTTTATTCTCTTTTAGCGTTCTATTAATAAACAAATGCCAGTTTAAAAATCCAAATTATAACGGATACTTCAAAGTAAAAAAATGTTTTCTTAATTCCAAAAAACTTAAAATCAAAGACGCAAAATCCTCAAAATAAGTCTTAGCCTATATTTGAAGCGTTTTTATCTTAAATCCAAAGTTTCAATATTTAAGTTAATCTAAGGACAATTTCCTTGAATCAAAAATGTGTTTCCTTACTTACGAAGGGACGAAAATTTAAAAAAATTGTATCCTAAATTTTTATCAAAATTTTGTCAAAATTTTAGTTTTTCAGAAAATTTTGTCAACATTTTATATCTATAAACATTTTCATAAAAATTTTATTTCTTAGAAAATGTTGTCAAAATTTTATTTCTATAGAACATTTTGTCTAAATTTTTATTTCTATTGAATATTTTATCAAAATTTTATTTCTATAGAAAATTTTATCAACTTTTCATTTCTATAGAAAATTTTGTCAAAATTTTATTTCTATAGAAAATTTTGTCAAAATTTTATTTCTATTGAAAATTTTGCCAAAATTTTATTTCTATAAAAAATATTTTTAAATTTGTATTTCTATAGAAAATGTTGTCAAAATTTTATTTCAAAGAAAATTTTTATCAAAATTTGTCACAATTTTAATTCTTCAGAAAATGTTGTCAACAATTTTGAATCTATAGATTTTGTAAAAGTCTATCAAGTGTATGTATTTGGGACAAGCCTTTATATATAGCACCCAACACATTTGACGGATGTGATATGGTATCGAAAATTTAGATCTACAAAGTGGTGCAGGGTATAATATAGTCGGCCCCGCCCGACTTTAGACTTTCCTTACTTGTTTTTTACTAAAATTGTGTTCCACGCTAGTGCATTAGCCAACTTAAATTTTGGGTCTATAGATTTTGTAAAAGTCTATCAAATTCTGTCCAAATCGAGTGATATTTAAATGTATGTATTTGGGACAAACCTTTATATATAGCCCCCAACACATTTGATGGATGTGATAGGTATCGAAAATTTAGATCTACAAACTGGTGAGGGTATAATATAGTCGGCCCCGCCCGACTTTAGGCTGTCCTTACTTGTTATACCCTCAACCATAGGATGGGGTTATATTAACTTTGTCATTCCGTTTGTCACACATCGAAATATTGCTCTAAGACCCCATAAAGTATATATATTCTGGGTCGTGGTGAAATTCTGAGTCGATATAAGCATGTCCGTCCGTCTGTTGAAATCACGCTAACTTCCGAACGAAACAAGCTATCGACTTGAAACTTGGCACAAGTAGTTGTTATTGATGTAGGTAAGATGGTATTGCAAATGGGCCATATCGGTCTAATTTTACGTATAGCCCCCATATAAAGGGACCCTCAAATTTAGCCTGTGGAGCCTCTAACAGAAGCATGTTTCATCCGATCCGGCTGAAATTTGGTACATGGTGTTGGAATATGGTCTCTAACAACCTTGTAAAAATTGGTCCACATCGGTCCATAATTATATATAGCTCTCATATAAACCGATCCGACTGAAATTTGTTACATGATGTTGGGATATGGTCTCTAATAACTGAGCAAAAATTGGTCCACATCGGTCCATAATTATATATAGCCGCCATATAAACCGATCCCCAGATTTGGCTGGCGGAGCCTCAAAGAGAAGCAAATTTCATCCGATCCGTCTGAAATTTGGTACATAATGTTGGTATATGGTCTCTAACAACCATGCAAAAAATTGTCCACATCGGTCCATCATTATATATAGCCCCCATATAAAACGTTCTCCAGATTTGACCTCAGGAGCATCTTGGAGGAGCAAATTCATCCGATCCGGTTCAAATTTGGAACTTGGTGTTAGTATATGGCCGCTAACAACCATACCAAAATTGGTCCATATCGGTCTATAGTTATATATAGCCGATCATCCGATCCGGCTGAAATTTGGTACATGGTTTTAGTATATGGTCGTTAACAACAATGCAAAAATTGGTCCACATCGGTCCATAATTATATATAGCCCCCATATAAACCGATCCCCCGATTTGGCTTGCGGAGCCTCTAAGAGAAGCAAATTTCATCCGATCCGGCTGAAATTTGGTACATGGTGTTGGTATATGTTCTCTAATGACCATGCACAAATTGGTCCATATCGGTCCATAATTATATATAGCCCCCATATAAATCGATTCCCAGATTTATCCTCCGGAGCCTCTTGGAGGAGCAAAATTCATCCGATCCGGTTGAAATTTGGAACATGGTGTTAGAATGTCGTCTCTAACAAACACGCAAGAATTGATCCATATCGGTCCATAATTATATATAGCCCCCATATAAACCGATCCCCCAGATTTGGCTTGCGGAGCCTCTAAGAGAAGCAAAGTTCATCCGATCCGTCTGAAATTTGGTACATGGTATTGGTATATGTTCTCTAATGACCATGCAAAAATTGGTCCACATCGGTCCATAATTATATATAGCCCCCATATAAACCGATCCCCCGATTTGGCTTGCGGAGCCTCTAAGAAACAAAAATTTCATCCGATCCGGTTGAAATTTGCAACGTGGTGTTAGTATAAGGCCGCTAATAACCATGCCAAAATTGGTCCATATCAGTCTATAGTTATATATTGGCGATCCGCAATCACATAAAAGTTAGTCCAAATCTACCAAAATTGTATTTTTATGGAAAACATTGTCAACGTGTTATTTCTATAGAAAATTTTGTCAAAATTTTATTTCTATAGAAAATTTTGTAAAAATTTTATTTCTATAGAAAATTTTGTCAAAATTTTATTTGTATAGAAAATTTTGTCAAAATTTTATTTCTATAGAAAATTTTGTCAAAATTTTATTTGTATAGAAATTTTTGTCCAAATTTTACTTCTATAGAAAATGTTGTCAAAATTTTATTTTGTCAAAATTTTATTTTGTCAAAATTTTATTTAATCGGCCTTTTTTAGTTTAATATATACTACGTATGGACTACCTTGTAATTTAGAAGACGATGTTAGGAAATTTTTTGAGATACCTTGCCATCGGCAAGTGTTACCGCAACCCAAGTAATTCGATTGTGGATGACAGTCTTCAGTAGAAGTTTCTACGCAATCTATGGAGGAGGGTACATAAGCTTCGGCCTGGCCGAACTTACGGCCGTATATACTTGTTTTTTATTAACATTGTGTTTCTTCCAGGACGTTAGCCGATTTCAATTTTAATTGTAGACATTTTGTAGAAGTACAAAAAATTGTCTCCATTATAAGTATTTGTATCTGGCAATGCAAACCTTTATACAGCTCCCAGCAAATTTGAAGTAGTTGAGATGTTGGTCTACATGGTGGTGAAGGGTATAATATAGTTGGCCCCGCCCGACTATATTCAGGGTATAACTTACTTGTTATACCCTGTACCACAGTAGTGGTGAAGGGTATAAAATGCCGATTAAATACGTATATAATACATATTGACAAAATTTTGAAAAAATTTTTTATAGAAATAAAATTTTGACAAAATTTTCTATAGAAATAAAATGTTAACAAAATTCTCTATTGAAATAAAATTTTGCCAAAATTTTCTATAGAAGTAAAATTTTAATAAAATTTTCTATAGAAATCAAATTTTGGCAAAATTTTCTATAGAAATAAAATTTTGACAAAAATTTCTATAGAAATAAAATGTTGAAAAAATGTTCTATAGAAATAAAAGTTTGACAAAATTTTCTATAGAAATACAATTTCGACAAAATTTTCTATGTCAATAAACAAGTAAGGAAAGTCTAAAGTCGGGCGGTGCCGACTATATTATACCCTGCACCACTTTGTAGATCTAAATTTTCGATACCATATCACATCCGTCATATGTGTTGGGGGCTATATATAAAGGTTTGTCCCAAATACATACATTTAAATATCACTCGATTTGGACAGAATTTGATAGACTTTTACAAAATCTATAGACTCAAAAATTAAGTTGGCTAATGCACTAGGGTGAAACACAATTTTAGTAAAAACATGTATATACGGCCGTAAGTTCGGCCAGGCCGAAGCTTATGTACCCTCCACCATGGATTGCGTAGAAACTTCTACTGAAGCCGATGGCAAGGTATCTTAAAACTTCCTATACCTTATAGTCCATACGTGGTATATATAAAACTAAAAAAAAGTCGATTAAATACGTATATAATTAAGTATAAAGTTTCTATAGAAATAAAATTTTTACAAAATAAAATTTTGACAACATTTTCTATAGAAGTAAAATTTCGACAAAATTTTCTATAGAAATAAAATTTTGACAAAATTTTCTATAGAAATAACATTTTGGCAATGTTTCTATAAAAATAAAATTTTGGTAGATTATTTTTGGCTCGAGTGGCAACCATGATTATGAACCGATATGGACCAATTTTTGTGTGATTGGGTATCGGCTATATATAACTATAGACCGATATGGACCAATTTTGGCATGGTTATTAGCGGCCTTATACTAACACCACGTTGCAAATTTTAACCGGATCGGATGAATTTTGCTCCTCCAAGAGGCTCCGGACATCAAATCTGGGGAACGGTACATACGGGAACTATATATAATTATGGACCGATATGGACCCATTCTTGCGTGTTTGTTAGAGACCACATTCTAACACCATGTTCCAAATTTTAACCGGATCGGATGAATTTTGCTCCTCCAAGAGGCTCCGGAGGACAAATCTGGGGATCGATTTATATGGGGGCTATATATAATTATGGACCGATATGCACCAATTCTTGCATGGTTGTTAGAGACCATATACTAACACCACGTACCAAATTTTAACCGGATCGGATGAATTTTGCTCCTCTAAGTGGCTCCGGAGGTCTAATCTGGGGATCGGCTTATATGGGGGCTATATATAGTTATGGGTCGATGTGAAACAATTTTTGATTGGTCATTAAAGAACATATACTAACACCATGTAGCAAATTTCAGCCGGATCGGATGAAATTTGCTTCTCTTAGAGCAATCGCAAGCCAAATTTGGGGGTCCGTTTATATGGGGGCTATACATAAAAGTGGACCGATATCGACCAATTTTTGCGTGGTTGTTAGAGACCATATTCTAACACCATGTACCAAATTTCATCCGGATCGGATGAAATTGGCTTCTCTTAGAGCAATCGCACGCCAAATTTGGGGGTCCGTTTATACGTAAAAGTGGACCGATATGGCCCATTTTCAATACCATCCGACCTACATCAATAACAACTACTTGTGCCAAGTTTGAAGTCGATAGTTTGTTTCGTTCGGAAGTTAGCGTGATTTCAACAAACGGACGGACGGACGGACATGCTCAGATCGACTCAGAATTTCACCACGACCCAGAATATATATACTTTATGGGGTCTTTGAGCAATATTTCGATGTGTTACAAACGGAATGACAAAGTTAATATACCCCCATCCTATGGTGGAGGGTATAAAAAAATATGGAAAACATTTAAATCTGAAGCAATTTTAAGGAAACTTCGCAAAAGTGTATTTATGATTTATCGCTCGATATATATGTATTAGAAGTTTAGGAAAATTAGAGTAATTTTTACAACTTTTCGACTAAGCAGTGGTGATTTAACAAGGAAAATGTTGGTATTTTGACCATTTTTGTCGAAATCAGAAAAACATAAATGGGAGCTATATCTAAATCTGAACCGATGTAAACCAAATTTGGCACGCATAGCTACAATGCTAATTCTACTCCCTGTGCAAAATTTCAACTAAATGGGAGTTAAAAATTGGCCTCTGTGGTCATATGAGTGTAAATCGGGCGAAAGCTATATATTGGAGCTATATCTAAATCTGAACCGATTTCAACCAAATTTGGCACACATAGCTACAATTCTAATTCTACTCCCTGTGCAAAATTTCAACTAAATAGGAGCAAAAAATTGGCCTCTGTGGTTATTTGAGTGTAAATCGGGCGAAAGCAATATATGGGAGCTGTATCTAAATCTGAACCGATTTCAACCAAATTTGACACGCATAGCTATAATGCCAATTCTGCTCCCTGTGCGAAATTTCAACTAAATCGGAGAAAAAAATTGGCCTCTGTGGCAAATGAGTGTAAATCGGGCGAAAGCTATATATGGGAGTTATATCTAAATCTGAACCGATTTGGCTGATATTTTGCAAGTTTTTCGAGACTCATAAAATATTGGGATGTACGGAATTTGAATAAAAATTATGACCAGATCGGTGAAAAATATATATGGCAGCTATATCTAAATCTAAACCGATTTTTCCAAATTCAATAGGGATCGTCTTTGAGCCGAAACAGGACCCTATATCAAATTGTAGGACAATCGGACTAATACTGCGAGCTGTACTTTGCACACAAAAATACACCAACAGACAGACAGACAAACGGACAGACAGATGGACATCGCTAAATCGACTCAGAATTTAATTCTAAGACGATCGGTATACTAAACGATGGGTCTCAGACTTTTCCTTCTTGGCGTTACATACAAATGCACAACTTATTATACCCTGTACCACAGTAGTGGTGAAGGGTATCAATATAGGAAACATTTAAATATGAACCAATTTTGAGGCAACTTCGCAAAAGTGTATTTATGATTTATCGGTCGATAGATGTGTAATAGAGTAATAGAAAAATTTGAGTCATTTTGATAAGTTTTCGACTTAGCAGTGGCGATTTGATAAGGGAAAAAAAATCTCTATCAACCGTCGAACGGAACGGACGTGTTTTTCAATAGCGGATAAACTCATCGTAATAGGTACCTACTAAGAATTTCAAGTGTGGTGGGATATTAAGCCACCATGCAGCGAAATTCCAAGTCATCCACTGGGTTGCTAACTTCAGGGCCCAGTGGACGGGTATCGACTAGAGTTATAAATCTGGGCAATGACCAAGAGTTAGGCCCAATTAGTCGACCTGTAGACGGGTCGACAGGTGGCGACACTATGACAAGTCGAACTTTTTCTAAGGTAACGACATCAAAAGGAGGTAATCCCTCACGAAAGAGATTCAAGGAACGCAGAAATGCTTTGTTTATCCTAAAGAAATTAGGATCAGTCGACCCAAGCACGTTGTCGGCTAAACAAAGCGATTCCTTAAAATGGGCTCAAGGAATTCTTGAGGCTGGAAAAAGGGAACGATCACCGGATGAGCTGTCATCCTCCAAAAGGGATCAACGATCATTTGCCTCAGTTGCTAAAGACAGCCTTGTGATGGCTATCATAAATAAAGGAGCATTGGACGGTATGGTTCCAAAGCAAAAATGGGGGGGAAATTGAGAATGCTCTGTCTGTCGTCTACTCACAGGTGCTGGCCCAGATCCTCGAAACCAAGAGGCTGGTTGGTATCAAGGACGATTTAAGCTAGTCGCATTTGAGGACCAGAGGTCTATAGAATGTTTAAAAGCTGCTCTGATACTAATTGGTGAAGTTTGGGAAGGAGCTGCTCTAGAGTTAGTCGAGAAGAAAGACATACCGGCTAGACCTAGAGCACATACGTGGATACCTGCAAACCCTTCTGACCCTGAATCTATTTTAAATAGACTGAACCGATGCAATCCAAATCTTCCAACAGCTGATTGGAAGGTTGGCCGTTTGGATGAAGTGGATGGACCAAGACGGGATGCAGTGTTTATATTGAACACTCAGTCTTTGCCACATCTAGCAAAGTCCCAGGGCCGTGTATGTTATGGCTTTCATTATATCCAAATGAAGGTATATAAAAACGATCAGCTAAAGGGTTCAGAAATGGACAAGCCTCTGTCTGAATCAGAAGTAAGCGGATCCTTTTGCGAAGTCGAGGGAGATACCAAAGTTGATGACATGGATATACACCGTATGCGAGAGGAGGTTTCTATTGCCTCAGAACTCACCAAAGTTGAACCTATGGTTATTGCGACAGTCACCGAGATCTCTGAAGAGAACATTCTTGATGACTCGATTGAAGCGGCTGATGTGACGGTTGTTGAAAATCTCGATGGTCCTACGGATCCTCCAGATAAATCTTCATCATTGTAAGGCTCCATGTGCTGCCTTAAAAGTTCTCCTGATGAAAGGAGACATAGATATAGTTCTTATTCAAGAACCATATGTTTATAGAAACAAAATATGTGAATTAAGTACTCCGGGGTTCAAACTATTGCAGTATACTGGTAATGATGTAAATCGAGCCTGTATAATTGCTAAAAACGAGCTCAACTTGTTTCTACTTCCTTCAATGTGCAATACAGACACTGTCGTTGCCAGTTTAGAAATAGCCAAATGCCAATATTGGGTATCTTCGGTCTACATGGGATATGAGAGGGAGATGCCTCCATATGCCGTTAAGACCTTAGTGGAGGAGTCACTGAAAACAAAGACGAAACTCATTATGGGATGCGATGCGAATGCACATCATAGTATATGGGGAAGTAGTGATACTAATGCAAGGGGAGAGTCGCTAATAGAGTTTATTTTGCGTACTAATCTGGTAGTTTGCAACAAGGGAGATGCCCCAACCTTTGTCACTAAAAACAGGCAAGAGGTTTTGGACATCACCTTGGCTTCGCAAGAACTGAATGAAATGATATCTGAGTGGCAGGTTTTAAGTGAACACAGCTTCTCAGATCATCGCTACATCAGTTTCAAATTTGATGTTCATATCACCAAGACCATATTTCCGCCAAATGTTAGGAAAGCTGACTGGAATAGGTATAGGGAATCGTTCAATTCGATGATCCCGGAAATAACAGAGGCAAATATGAGAAATGTGCAAGGTATCGAATAAGCAGTGGAGCGGATTACTAAGGCCTTTAACATCTCACTGAAAGCTGCATGCCCTAGAGGAAAGCCAAGGGCGAAACATCGACCACTATGGTGGTCTACGGAATTAAGTAATATGAGGAAATCCTGCAGGAAGTTCTTTAGCAAGGCAAAGTCCACCAGAGCCCCTGAGGACTGGGACGCTTACAAGAAGAATCTGAGAGGATACAAGCGAGAACTTAGAAAAGCTCAGCATAACTCTTGGAATGATTACTGCAGCAGTATTGAGAATACGTCCGAGGCTTCCAGACTACGGAAGGTTCTAGCATCCACCAACTCCGCTCCAGGTTTCATTAAAACATCGGAGGGCAACGTCCAGTGAGGAGACGCTGGAGATACTATTGGACACACATTTTCCTGGAAATCACACGGTTGAACCATGTACTGGCGGTGACACACTTGCTCAGCGGTCGTTTCCTGTCGATGAAACACTAGATATGCTAATGTTCTCGAGACGTCAGATATCACTCCTGATATCTGCTATAACGGGTCGCTGCCTGATAGGCGATTTTGCCAAAACTATTGGCGCGAAGTATAATGACTATTGGTATGAGCTGTCATGATGCGGAGGAAAAAGAATCAATTAAACACCTCTTGTGTGAGTGTCCTGCATTTTGTGTAAAGCGCAAGCAACTTTTAGGAGAATATAGCTACAGATTACTGGCGGATCTGGAAAACGTTAACTTAAGCAGTTTGCTAATGTTTTTGGAACAATCTGGTTGGTTCAACAAAGAAAAATAATCAAGAAGGTTCAGCGGTTAAAACTAGAAGTGCCCATATGTAATAGGCACTTTTAGTTAATGTGGTATCACAATGGACTGAATAGTCTAAGTGAGCCTGAATCTTAATCGGGCTGCCACTTTAACCTAACCTAACCTAACCTAGGTATTTCGGCCAGTTTTGCCTAAATAGGAAAAACATATATATGGAATCTATATCGAAATCTGAACCGATTGCAATCAAATTTTACATGCATAGTTACTATGTTGAATCTACTCCCTGTGCAAAATTTCACGTAAATCGGATAACAACTTTGACCTCTGTGGTCATATGGCGGAAAATCTGGCGAAAGATATATATGGAAGCTATATCAAAATCTGAACCGATTTCAACCAAAATAAACACGCATATGCAGAACCTTAATTATACTGTCTGTGTAAAGTTTCAAGTTCAATTCTACTCCCTCTGCAAAATTTCACGTAACTCAGAGTAACACTTTTGCCTCTGTGGGCATATTAGTCCAAATCGAGCGAATGATATATATGGGAGCTATATCTAAATCTGAACCGATTTTAACCAGATTAAGCACATTTAACGATACTATTAAACGTACTTGTTGTGCAAAATTTGAATCAAATCAGGGGAAAACTCTGGCTTTTGGGGCCATATAAATCCAAATCGGACGAAAGATATATATGGGAGCTATATCTAAATCTGAACCGATTTCAACCAAATGTGGCACAATTAACGATACTATTAAACGTACTCGTTGTGCAAAATTTGAAGCGAATCAAGGCAAAACTCTCGCTTTTGGGGCCATATAAGTCAAAATCGGACGAAAGATATATATGGGAGCTATATATAAATCTGAACCGATTTAGCTGATATTTGGTAGTTTTTACGGAACTGACAAAACATTCAGATGTACAAAATTTGAAGAACGTCGGTTCATAAATACGTGAATTATGATCAAATCGGTGATAACTATATATGACAGCTATATCTAAATCTGAACCGATTTTTTCCAAAATCAATAGCGATTGTCTTCTATCCGAAGAAAGACGTTATGTCAAATTTGAGGACGATCGGACTTAAACTGCGACCTGTACTTTGTGCACAAAATTACATTCGACTAAATCGACTCAGAATTTAATTCTAAGCCGATCGGTATACTAAAAGATGGGTCTATGACAATTATTTCTTGGCGTTACATACAAATGTACAAACTTATTATACCCTGTACCACAGTAGTGGTGAAGGGTATAAAAATGGACCAATTTTGGGATTGTTGTTAGCGGCCATATACTAACACTACGTTCCAAATTTCAACCGAATCGGATGAATTTTGCTCCTCCAAGAGGTTCCGGAGGTCGAATCTGGGATTCGATTTATATGAGGACAATATATATAATTATGAGCCGATATATACCTCCAAGATGCTCCAAGATAGTATCGTTATGGACCAATTTAGGCATGTTTATTAGAGACCACCGTGGTGCAATGGTTAGCAGGCCCACCTTGCATACACAAGGTCGTGGGTTCGATTCCTGCTTCGACCGAACACCAAAAAGTTTTTCAGCGGTGGATTATCCCACCTCAGTAATGCTGGTAACATTTCTGAGGGTTTCAAAGCCGCTCTACGTGGTTTCACTGCAATTTGGACGCCGTTCGGAATCGGCTATAAAAAGGAGGTCCCTTGTCATTGAGTTTAATATGGAATGGGGCAGCACTCAGTGATAAGAGAGAAGTTCACCAATGTGGTATCACAATGGACTGAATAGTCTAAGTGAGCCTGATACATCGGGCTGCCACCTAACCTAACCTAACGGGCTGCCACCTAACCTAACCTAACGGGCTGCCACCTAACCTAACCTAGAGACCAATAGCTTGTTTCCTTCGGAAGTTATTCCGTGTTACAAACGGAATGACAAAGTTAATATACCCCCCATCGTATGGTGGAGGGTATAAAAAGTGCAACTAATATAAATGTGTATTATTCAGTAAACTCTCATGTATGTATGCTTCAAATATGTAACGCTTCGGGTAATTTTAAATACTGAAAGCTTATTTCAGTTACTGTGCCACCATTCATACATATTCAAGCTGATTTAGATGTACGTAACAGTTTTTGTTTAGACAAAAATACGCAAAAACCAAATGTTTCCAGGCCATAAAATTTCAATTAAAATTTATTTTCAATCATAACAGCGCAACTAATTACAGTGCGTGCCTAAACTGCATTGTTTGCCATGTTATTTGCACATAAAAGTGTGAACGAAATATCCATCATCTCCAGCACATTTGTAGGCATATGGAGTACTAGATAATATGCAACATAGCATAAACCGTGTAATAAGCTAACTCGAAATATGCATTTTTGTTTCTCTCACAAAGCCGTTTTGTAGTACGCATTTATTATAACCATTGGTGCAAATCATTATCTTATGTTTAAATATAACACGGAAAAAAATAATTCTTTGTACTTAAGATTCGGCGTGCGCGAATTTTCTGCTGTGTTTACTTATTGCATTCCCATTCGCTCGCTCTGACTTTTATACGAAATTTCTAAGTTAATATATGTTTGCATCCAGAGAAATTTAAGAAAATGTAATATCCCAAACATAATATATTCTAACATATTAACATATATGTTCCAAACATGTTATAATAGTTTATGAACATTACATGATTGCACTTAAAAACAATATGCTAAAAATGTATTTCACAATGTGAAAGCCTTTCGGAGACGTCTAAAAACTAAGGCCCCTTGTCGTTGAGAGGAAAATGGAATCGGGCAGCACTCAGAGACAAGAGAGAAGTTCACCACTGCAACATCACAATGGACTGAATAGTATAAGTGAGCCTCAAGTAAAGGGCTGCCACTACACCAATCCTAACCGTAACATAAACTAATAGTAGCAACAAGCTCTATCGGTGGGAGTGGGAAGGGATGGCATGCAATGCTATATTTAAAGACAGTTTTCATTTTTGTGGCATGACACACTGCTTGCTAAATAAGTTTCTCCGTAACGCCTGTACTACGTCGCATTTTTCCTGCTGGGTATCAAGCAGATGCAATTGATGTCTACTAAATGTGCGTGCAACGATTATGCCAATGTGGTAGTTGTGGTGCGGTTCTCCTTCTCATTACGACATGTGGCTGGAGTTGATTGTTTTGGACCATAGGCTATATGTACCAAATTTCATGTATTCGAATAAACCTCTCGTGCATAAATTATCCAGTGTAAAGTAATAATAATAATTATAATAATACGTGTGTGCGTGTATGTGTATACCTATGTATTTGTAGATACATATCTAAGGGAATGGTCACACTAGGCAAATATTTGACCAAAGTGAGTATCAAACTTGTTTCCAGGACCACACCGAAAAAAAGTTTACTATTTCTTAATAGTAATAATGACCACGATTTGGCGCCAAGGATTTTTTTCATTTAGATAAGTTTATGATTTTCTTATAAATTAGTTCATGTATTGCATGGTATTTTAGTTCATTATTACTATGCTGTGAGAAGAATATACTTAAACTCATTCAAAATATTCCTGCTATCCGGAAAAATTAACAATTTTTTGGGAAACCTGTATTAAGAAATTGGTTTGAAATAAACTGTTTGTCAGTATAATTTTCAAAAAAGTAGAGAAATTGAGGAATCAAAGGTACAACAAGCCTGTATACAACTAAGAAATTTTTCGTAAAAAACAGGCCAATTTTCTATAACCACCAGTATTTTTTTCACAAAATTAGTATTGTATTACACAAAACTATGGCTTATGATATACAATAAAGGAAATATTTTTATTCGTACGTTGGATGCAGTTACTTGTCGGTAGTGAGTAATTGCTTCTTCAAAAGAGTAACATTCTATGTTATTAGGACTAAACTAATTAATTTAAATTTCCATGTTTTCTATCCATATGAAAGATATATGTGGCATAAGTTGCTATATTCATTGAATTGTTGTCCAATTTCATCGATTTTGGATAACTTTTGTTGGGCGGATTTGTCTTATAACCATCTGAAATTGCAAAGTTATAAAAAATATAAGAAATATATTATCAAATTCTATAGTTCATATTTATTATACCCTCCATCATAGGATGGGGGTATATTAACTTTGTCATTCCGTTTGTAACACATCGAAATATTGCTCTAAGACCCCATAAAGTATATATATTCTGGGTCGTGGTGAAATTCTGAGTCGATCTAAGCATGTCCGTCCGTCCGTCTGTTGAAATCACGCTAACTTCCGAACGAAACAAGCTATCGACTTGAAACTAGGCACAAGTAGTTGTTATCGATGTAGTTCGGACAGTATTGAAAATGGGCCATATCGGTCCACTTTTACGTATAGCCCCCATATAAAGGGACCCTCAGATTTGGCTTGTGGAGCCTCTAACAGAAGCATATTTCATCCGATCCGGCTGAAATTTGGTATATGGTGTTGGTATATGGTGTTGGTATATGGTGTTGGTATATGGTCTTTAACAACCATGCAAAAATTGGTCTACATCGGTCCATGATTATATATAGCCCCCATATAAACCGATCCCCAGATTTGGCTTGCGGAGCCTAAAAGAGAAGCAAATTTCATCCGATTCGGCTGAAATTTGGTACATGGTGTTGGTATATGGTCTCTTACAACCATGCAAAAATTGGTTCACATCGGTCCATAATTATATATAGCCCCCATATAAACCGATCCCCAGATGTGGCTTGCGGAGCCTCAAAGAAGAGAAAATTTCATCCGATCCGGCTGAAATTTGGTACATGATGTTGGTATATGGTCTCTAACATCCATGCCAAAATTGGTCTATATCGGTCCTTAATTATATATAGCCCCCATATAAACCGATCCCCAGATTTGGCTTGCGAAGTCTCCAAGAGAAGCAAATTTCATCCAATCCGGTTGTAATTTGGAACATGGTGTTAGTATATGATCTTTAACAACCGTGCCAGAATTGGTCCATATCGGTCTATAATTATATATAGCCCCCATATAAAACATTCTCCAGATTTGACCTCCGGAGCCTCTTGGAGGAGTAAAATTCATCCGATCCGGTTCAAATTAGGCATGGTCGCTAACAACCATACCAAAATTGGTGCAATCACACAAAAATTGGTCCATATCGGTTCATAATCATGGTTGCCACTAGAGCCAGAAATAATCTACCAAAATTTTATTTCTATAGAAAATTTTGTCAAAATTTTATTTCTATAGAAAATTTTGTCAAAATTTTATTTCTAGAGAAAATTTTGTTAAAATTTTATTCGGTTCATAATAAAATTTTCATCATTGTCAAAATTTTATTTCTATAAAAAATTTTGTCAAAATTTTATTCGGTTCATAATCATGGTTGCCACTCGAGCCAAAAATAGTCTACCAAGATTTTATTTCTATAGCAAATTTTTTCAAAAGTTTATTTCTATAGAAAATTTTGTTAAAATTTTATTTCTGTAGAAAATTTTGTCAAAATTTTATGTCTACTTTGTCAAACTGAATTATATACGTATTGGATCGATCTTTTTTGATTTAATATATACCACATATGGACTTACATACAATTTAGAAGATGGTGTTAGGAGGTTTTAAGATACCTTGCCATCGGCAAGCGTTACCGCAACTTAAGTAACTCGATTGTGGATGGCAGTGTTTAGATGAAGTTTCTACGCAATCCATGATGGAGGGTACATAAGCTTCGGCATGGCCGAACTTACGGCCGTATATACTTGTTTTTAACTTACGGTTTTCAAGAGTATTTTCTAGAGCCAATAAGGATATCAGCTTAGTTAGCATTAAACAGTAAGAATATTCCAAAATATTACCATTACAAGGCCTGTCTCCCTGCAAGTGAAAATAATTATTTTTAATAAATTGAAATTTTGTTTTTATTAAAAACGGACAAAATACCGTTTATAGAAAAACTTACCACATTGAAAAATCCATCCAGTAGGTACATTATTGGAATCCATCCATGGGACGTTAGTGAAATTATTCTCAGAATATATTTGAAATAAAAAATATTATAAAATTAGACATAATTTCCACTTGTCAGTATAGCATTTAGTATTTAAGGTGGATATTAAGTTCGAGTTTAGCGGCTAAAATCGCAATTTTCATGATTAGTTTTCTTTATTTTCCATTATAAAAAAATTATCTTTATAAAAAACTTTGTTTGGGCTATTCTCCATCAAGTTATATTTAAATTTGTATCGAAGTCGTATAATTTTATACTTTTCTTAGTGATTTATTTTTAATTTTAGCGGCTTAACTCGAACTTAGTACTCACCTGTAGGAATTGCTGTAACATAAAAAATATAGATTCAAAAAACTGGTTGTATCTCCAACCTGTGATCCAGATGTAGAATAAATATAGATCATCCTATTACCACTCATGTTGTATATTTTTATGTAAATCAATTAAAAATCCGCACTAATTTTAAACTATTAACAGAAATATACAGTTCCTTAATCTGTTATTTGTTTTTTATCAATAAAAAGCGTTTTTGATTTCTCTAACATCACATCATTCACTTCTTAGTTTCTAAAATGTTTCGAAATAAATGTATTTTCATTAATAAACACCAATACCGCACGTACAATTTTTCAAAATTAAAACCACGAGTGCACTTCATAAATGCATCAACAGAACTGAATGCAGCAATAAAACTCAAGGACACAAATAGTTATAAAGGATACATACCTGCCGTAAAGAAAAACAACTCCACACACACACACGATCCCTTTCTGATCTCGCTATTGCAAGAAAACAACTCTCACCATAAAATATGCAACAACACACAAGGAACATTCCATTGGCTCTAGAATCAAAACAACCAACAACAGCATAAATGACGCAATAACAAACACAAACAATCATACGAGGTATACACAAAATGTCTCTTTAAAAACCCACATGATGCAATCAGGGCTGCCAATTTTGCCGATTTATCGGCATTTTGACGATTTTTTACTCAAAAAATAACAAATGCCGATTTTCCGATTTTTGCACCAAAAATGACGAATTTAGCACGGTTCAAAAATTTGGACTAGAAGCAGTTCGTTTACACATTTAGAGCCATCAAAATTTTATTTCTATAGAAAATTTTGTCAAAATTTTATTTCTATAGAAATTTTTGTCAAAATTTTATTTTTATAGAAAATTTTGTTAAAATTTTGAAAAAAAAATTTATTTCTATAGAAAGTTTTGGCAAAATTTTATTTCTATTGATTTTTTTTCAAAAATTTATTTCTATAGAAAATTTCTGCAAGATTTTATTTATATATAAAATTGTGTCAAAATTTTATTTATATATAAAATTTTGTCAAAATTTTATTTCTATAGAAAATTTTGTTAAAATTTTATTTCTACAGAAATAGTTGTCAAAATTGTATTTCTATAGAAAATTTTGGAAAAAATTTTATTTTTATAGAAATGTATTTCAAAATTTTATTTCTTTTTTATAGAAAATTTCGGCAAAATTTTATTTCTATAGAAAATTTTGTCAAAATTATATTTCTATAGAAAATGTTTTCAAACTTGCATTTCTATAGAAAATTTTGTCAAAATTTTATTTTTATAGAAAATTTTGTGAAAATTTTGTGGATATTTTATTTCTATAGAAAATTTTATTTTTGTCAAAATTTTATTTTTATAGAAAATTTTGTCAAAATTTTATTTTTATAGAAAATTTTGTGGATATTTTATTTCTATAGAAAATTTTATTTTTGTCAAAATTTTATTTTTATAGAAAATTTTGTCAAAATTTTATTTCTATAGAAAATTTTATTTTTATAGAAAATTTCGGCAAAATTTTATTTCTATAGAAAATTTTGTGAAAATTTTATTTCTATAGAAAATTTTGTCGAAATTTTATTTTTATAGAAAATTTTGTAAAAATTTTATTTTTATAGAAAATTTTGTGAAAATTTTATTTCTATAGAAAATTTTATTTTTATAGAAAATTTTGTCAAAATTTTACTTTTATAGAAAATTTTGTGAAAATTTTATTCCTATAGAAAATTTTGTGAAAATTTTATTTCTATAGAAAATTTTGTCAATTCTTTTTCTATAGAAAATTTTGTCAAAATTTTATTTCTATAGAAAATTTTGTCAAAATTTTATTTCTATAGAAAATTTTGTCAAAATTTTATTTTTTTAGAAAACTTTCTCAAGCCTTTATATCTGAAATTGTTTGCACATTTTCATTTCTATAGAATATTCTTGCAAAAATGTTTTTTTATTAATCATCAAAAATGTATTTCTAAGAAAATTTTGCTAAATTTAATTTTTAATAAAATTTTTGTAAATTGTCAAATTTTGGAAAATCGGGCAACATAAATAAAGTTTAAATAAAAAACTTACTGAAGTAAAACTATATATTAAAATATATAAAAAAAAATATTTTTTATATTATTTTTTGAATTGCATAGCATTACATAAAAATGTTTTTTTTTTTTTCATTTTATTTTTATACCAGACTGAATTCATTATGATTTTGTTGTTGAAATGCATAGTTGTGTTAATTTTCTGTTCTTTATATGAAATAAATATTTTTGTTTTTAACCAAAAAATGAGTTTGGTTTTAATATTATTAACATTGCAGATTTTTTGATGATTTTTAAAATGGAAGTGACGACGATTATGACGATTTTTTCGGAAAAAAGAGACGATTATTCTTGAAATTTTATTGGCAGCCCTGGATGCAATGATTTCATTACTCTCTTCTCACTTCATTTTCCAGTAGCACGTTTATTGATTAGTTGGAATTCTCTCTATTATATTGCCCACACTCAAAAAAAGTGAACTCTCTATTTCACTAAAGCCAATTTAACTTTATTTTAGTTCATGGAATTATTATGTTTGGAGAAAGTTTCCTTTACTCTAATAATTTTTGTGTACGTTAGTTAAATTAACTAAAACCGAGGAAAAATATACTCAAATGAAGCATAAAGATTAACTAAATTCGTGTCTTCCAAAAAATAGTTCAGAATTTCTTTAAATTTGTAAATTTTACCAAACATTCGTCCATCATGAACTTAGCTAAAAGAAAACCTATAAAAATTCAGTAAATGTTTTTTAGTTCACTAACTACGAAACGGGAAGGATTTTTCCTTAAATAAATTTCCAACACAGTAGTTAATGCATCGTTGAACCCACCAGGAAGAAAACTTTCGGTTAATTTTAGAAAATTTTGAATATTTGTAGAAATATTTAACTAAACAGTATAACAAACGCTGGCATCACGCCGATGTTATAGAAATAAGTAAATATTTTTCGACAAATTCAAGAAAATTTATTAGACATAATTAAGTTAAAGAAAATTTTGTAGTTGGAAGGACAAAATTGGAGTTCAAAATTGCAAGAATGTGACATACGAAATTCATGATGAACGCATTTGTAGTAAAATTTACAATTTTAAGGAAATATTGAACTATTTTGTAGAAGACACGAATTTAGTTAATCTTTATCCTTCATTTGTGTATATTTTTATACCCTTCACCACTACTGTGTTACAGGGTATAATAAGTTTGTGCATTTGTATATAACGCCTAGAAGGAAAAGTCTGAGACCCATCGTTTAGTATACCGATCGTCTTAGAATTAAATTCTGAGTCGATTTAGCGATGTCCGTCTGTCTGTCTGTCTGTCCGTCCGTCCGTCTGTATATGTAATTTTGTGCACAAAGCACAGCTCGCAATTTAAGTCCGTTCGTCCTCAAATTTGGCATAGGGCCGTTTCTTGGGACAGAGACAATCGCTATTGGTTTTGGAAAAAATCGGTTCAGATTTAGATATAGCTGCCATATATATTTATCTCCGATTTGGTCATAGTTAGCGTGTTTATTAACCGATTTTCTTGAAACACCGTACATCCAAATATTTTATGAATCTCGAAAAGCTTGCAAAATATCAGCCAAATCGGTTCAGATTTAGATATAGCTCCCATATATATCTTTCGTCCGATTTAGACTCATATGACCACAGGGGCCAAAGTTTACTACCGATCTTCGTGAAATTTTGCACAGAGGGTAGAATTGACATTCTACCAATGCTTGGTAAATTTGATTGAAATCGGTTTAAATTTAGATATAGCTCCCATATATATCTTTCGTCCGATTTGAACTTATATGGCCACAAAACCCAGAGTTTTGCCTTGATTTTCTTTAAATTTTGTACAAGGGGTTCGTTTAGTAGTATCGTTAAGTGTGTCAATTTTTGTTAAAATCGGTTCAGATTTAGATATAGCTCACATATATATCTTTCGCCCGATTTGGACTTATGTGGTCTCAAAATCCAGGGTTTTGCCGTGATTTGCTTCTAATTTCGCACAAGGAGTACGTTTAGTAGTATCGGTAATTGTGCCACATTTGGTTGAAATCGGTTCAGATTTAGATATGGTTCCCATATATATACCTTCCGTCCGATTTGCACTCATATGACCAGGGGGCCAAAGTTATACTCCCATTTACGTGAAATTTCGCATAGATAGCAGAATTTTTATTCTAACTATACATGTCAAATTTAGTCAAAATCGGTTCAGATTATATATATCTCCCATATATACGTACATCAGAGTTGGGGAAATATGGTGGACTGTTACACATTTTAGACCCATTTTCAATCGAAGTTTCCTCCAATTAACTGGATAGCGTTAGCCGATTTATATTTTAATTCTAGAGATTTTGTAGAAGCAAAAACATTTTCTCCTTTATATAGCTTCCAGCAAATGTGAAGTACTTGAGATGGTAACACAAATTTTGGCCTACATAGGGGTGAAGGGTATAATATAGTCGGCCCCGCCCGACTTTAGACTATACTTACTTGTTTTCTGGGTTTTAGTTAATTTAACTAACGTACACAAAAAATTATCAGAGTAGAGGAAACTTTCTCCAAACATAATAATTCCATGAACTAAAATCAAGTTAAATTGGCTTTAGTGAAATAGAGAGTTCACTTTTTTTGAGTGTAGCTTAACCAACAGAGGAAAAGAATGTTTGTCAAATTTATTTGGGTAAAGCGCCAGGGCTGTGGAGTCGGAGTCTAAAGATTTTGCTGGAGTCGGAGCTGGAGTCGGAGTCGTATAAATTTTGCTCGACTCCGGCGAAACAAAATTTGAAAAACACTTCATCAAAGAAAATATTTTGACAAACTAGATTCAATTGGGGCTTTTAATCGAACAACGAAAAGGAAAGTACTGGATTTCAGGCCAATCAAAGTGTATTTATATGGGTGAAATTTCACGGTGGTATAAAAAGTAGGTTTTACAAGAATATGGGCTGAATTGATCAATTGTATAGTCCATTTTTAACATATTAAACTATAGATTTGTAACCCTATGTACTCTTGATAAAGGTACAATTTTAAGGCAATATCACAGTAGAAGCTAACGTTCTGAATTTTTGGCAGGCATATTGAGTTCGATGATGGGTCATACCGAACAATTTTGTGATATAGCACCTACATATAAACCCATCTCCGATTTGTTTTAAGAAATTTTTCCCAGTCTAAAATGTTCATAATATTTGTCAGAAATTTTGAGTTAAAGGGTGATACGGTCAAGGGAAAACGCGTGTAAATTGGTGAAATCGTTTATTTAAAAAATCAAATTAAATTTCTTTTTCAAGTTCAATTAGTATAAAATTCAGGAAAAATATTCAGTTAGGCTTTCGCTTTTCCAAATCCGAATTGCCGGGCCTCACGCTTGACACCTGCCATCAGATTTTGTACAGCCACCTTGTCCACCTTCTTCGCAGCAGAAAGCCAGTTTGCCTTGAACTACTGCTCGTCCTTAGCAGTTTTTTTTTTTTGGTTTCTTTAGGTTCCGCTTGACAATAGCCCAGTATTTCTCAATTGGGCGGAGCTCTGGCGTGTTGGGAGGGTTCTTGTCCTTGGGAACCACCTGCACGTTGTTGGCGGCGTACCACTCCATGGCCTTTTTACCGTAATGGCAAGATGCCAAATCCGGCCAAATCCGGCCAAAACAGTACGGAACAACCGTGTTTCTTCAGGAAAGGCAGCAGACGTTTATTCAAACACTCTTTCACGTAAATTTCTTAGTTGACAGTCCCGGAAGCTATGAAAATGCTGCTTTTCAAGCCACAGGTACAGATGGCTTGCCATACCAGATATTTCTTTGCGAACTTTGACAGTTTTATGTGCTTGAAAATATCTGCTACCTTTCCCCTTCCTTTTGCCGTATAAAACTCCTGTCCCGGAAGCTGCTTGTAGTCGGCTTTGACGTAGGTTTCGTCGTCCATTACCACGCAGTCAAACTTCGTCAGCATCGTCGTGTACAGCCTCCGGGATCGCGCTTTGGCCGTCGTATTTTGTTTATCATCGCGATTTGGAGTCACTACCTTCTTGTAAGTCGATAGTCCGGCTCGTTTTTTGGCTCGATGCACGGTTGTAGACGATACACCCAGCTTATTTGCGGCATCTCGGAGAGAGAGGTTAGGGTTTCGCTTGAAACTACCGGCAACTCTCTTTGTCGTCTCAGCGGCTTCCGGTTTTCGATTTCCCCCCGATCCAGACTTCCTGGCTGTCGACAAACGTTCTCCAAACACTTTAATTCTCCAAACATTTGTAGCGATTGATTTGGCAACTTTTAGCGATTTTGCCAGCTTTGCGTGCGAGTAGCTCGGATTTTCGCGATGCGCGAGCAAAATTTTGATACGCTGCTCTTCGTGCTTGGACGGCATTTTGACAACTGAAGAGTGAATTCCAAAATCAAAATAGGAGCAACATTCTACACACACACACACCTTCAAAATGAGGGGTGTTCAGGTTTTTTAAATGCAAAATTGAAAGAAATACGTCAAGTTTATATTGACCATATCACCCTTTGACCGTATCACCCTTTATCGCACAGAAAAAAATTTCTCGAAATATCAGCCAAATCGGTTCAGATTTAGATATAGCTCCCATATATAGCTTTCGCCCGATTTACACTCATTTGCCCACAGAGGCAAATTTTTCGCTCCGATTTAGTTGAAATTTTGCATGGGGTGTAGAATTAGCATTGTAACTATGCCTGCCAAATTTGGTTGAAATCGGTTCAGATTTAGATATAGCTCCCATATATAGCTTTCGCCCGATTTACACTCATTTGCCCACAGAGGCCAATTTTTCGCTTCGATTTAGTTGAAATTTTGCATGGGGAGTAGAATTAGCATTGTAACTATGCGTGCCAAATTTGGTTGAAATCGGTTCAGATTTAGATATATCTCCCATATATAGCTTTCACCCGATTTACACTCATATGACCACAGAGGCCAATTTTTAACTCCGATTTAGTTGAAATTTTGCACAGGGAGTAGAATTAGCATTGTAACTATGCGTGCCAAATTTGGTTGAAATCGGTTCAGATTTGGATATATCTCCCATATATAGCTTTCGCCCGATTTACACTCATATGACCACAGAGGCCAATTTTTAACTCCGATTTAGTTGAAGTTTTGCACAGAGAGTAGAATTAGCATTGTTGCTATGCGTGCCAAATTTGGTTTAAATCGGTTCAGATTTAGATATAGGTCCCATATATAGCTTTCGCCCGATTTACACTCATATGACCACAGAGGCCAATTTTTAACTCCGATTTAGTTGAAATATTGTACAGGGAGTAGGATTAGCATTGTAACTATGCGTGCCACATTTGGTTGAAATCGGTTCAGATTTAGATATATCTCCCATATATAGATTTCGCCCTATTTACACTCATATGACCACAGAGGCCAATTTTTAACTCCGATTTAGTTGAAGTTTTGCACAGAGAGTAGAATTAGCATTGTTGCTATGCATGCCAAATTTGGTTTAAATCGGTTCAGATTTAGATATAGGTCCCATATATATGTTTTTCTGATTTCGACAAAAATGGTCAAAATACCAACATTTGCTTTGTAAAAGCCACTGCTTAGTCCAAAAGTTGTAAAATTGATTCTAATTTTCCTAAACTTCTAATACATATATATCGAGCGATAAATCATAAATAAACTTTTGCGAAGTTTCCTTAAAATTGCTTCAGATTTAAATGTTTCCCATATTTTTAACTAACATTGTGTTACACCCTAGTGCATTAGCCGACTTAAATTTTGAGTCTATAGATTTTGTAGAAGTCTATCAAATTCTGTCCAGATCGAGTGATATTTAAATGTATATATTTGGGACAAACCTTTATATATAGCCCCCAACACATTTGACGGATGTGATATGGTATCGAAAATTTAGATCTACAAAGTGGTGCAGGGTATAATATAGTCGGCCCCGCCCGACTTTAGACTTTCCTTACTGGTTTTTTTTTTAATTTTATTTTTATAGAAAGTTGAAGTACCTCTTAGTTGGAGAGGAATATTTTTAAAAAATCTACCAAAACATCAAGACTGCTACCAAACGGAAGGAAATCTACAATTTTTGATAGATTTCTACCAACTGTGGCAACCGTGATCCTGAGGCCAGTACTTGAATAGGTTACAAACGAAATGTCAAGTTTAGAATACTCCATCCTATGATGAAGAATATACGAAAATTAAGAATTATGTGCATTGTAAAACAATGAAGTTCCCCTACCTTACTATTTGTGGGAACAATTTCTTCCGTTTGAATCCACTGCTCTACAAAATGTATGTGCATGGTATGTGTATATATTTGTGTATGTGTGTGTGTTTAATTATCGTATAGATGCGTAAATTGCATTAACAGAGGTATGTGGATAATTTAATGCAAACATTTTGTGCACTTACACGTAACATAGCTTACATATCTGGCTATCATGTAGCTTAGCGTACATACCACATGAATACACAGAAAAAAAGTTTATCCAAATAGTTATTTAATTGAAATTGATTCAATCACGAAAATGATACTATCAATTACTATTCCAATTTGGCGTAAAAATACTTCATTAAATAAAGACTTTTTCGCTGCACATTTTAATAAATTTTTGATTAGATTCAATAAATAATTTGTCTTTGGATTTTGTTTTTGAATAATAACTGGAAAATTATGTGATTCAATTAAATTTTATTTGCAATGAATGAGATATCTGATTGAATCTTACCACAAAGATATATTCCAATAGGCCATAGGGCATTACATTTTCGACACTCATTTTGCAAACATTTTATTCTTTTGCGTGTACACACACATATATGTATGTGTATTATTTGCAATGTTCGAAATTCCCAGAATACATTTTGTTTGTTAAATTAATAAAGTTCATAGTGTAGTGTTTGCGCCGGAGGAGTACAAAAATATTTGCACTTCCCAACCATGTAATTTACTCGATTCCTCCACCTCCACTCGTAACCAACACATTTGTAACCGGATTGCAATTGCAGTGTGATATTTAATTCCCTATTTCTACGAATCCTTAGATAATTTTATTCTACATGCATTTTCTATTACAAATGAAAAACAATTTCATTAAAATATTTGTTCAGAGGTTTTTGTTATCATTTTACATTGTAAACATGATATATGGACGTGCATCTATCTATCCATGCATGTGTATGCAATGGAGAACATAAATACTAATTAATTGTACAAAACTTTTTGGTATTTAGATACGCAATTAAGTGCAAAAGATGTAAGAAGATTACACAAATACCTACTCAAATTTCCACGTACGAAGACGTAAATGTGTATACAATCTCTGTATAATGGTGCGGAGAGATAATTGTTTAGAGTATTACAGGAATATCAACATTATAAATGAGTTGTGGATCCACAGGCCGTGTGACAGATCATATATTCGGAAATATTTGGCAATGAATGAATGAAAGAAGGGCCACTATGAATATGGGCCCCAGATACTTCAATAAATTAAATTTTCAAAATATGTACACTCGGCCGAAAATTCGGTCTGCCAGAATCTTATGTAATGCGTTGATAGGTCTACCAAAGACTGTCATCCTGGATTTTGGTAACACTTGCTGATGACAAATTGAAATTGAAATTTAGCCCATATGGTTAGGTTAGGTGGCTGCCCGATAGTTCAGGCTAACTTAGACTATTCAGTACATTGTGATACCAGCACATATGGAGTCGTTGTTTAATTAAAAAGGAATATTATATACCTATATAATATTCTTTTTTCTTCATCTGTTTATATACAGGAGTCTATAAATAATTATAAATCGACATGAACCAATTTTCGCATGGTAGTTATAGCGCCAAATTTCAATCGGATCGAATGAAATCCACCAGAAGTCAAATTCTCGGTAGTCCATTAGCTAAAAATTAATAGACTGAACTTATAGGTGCAATTAATGTTGTTTGTTAAAAAAAGCAATAAAAAAATCTAATATCAAAATAACTAGACTAAAAGTAGTTCCACGCACAACTTTAAAAGCACTTCAAAAAATGTCCTCACAAAGAAGTTAATTTTATCTACACTGGAAGTTGTTTTAATTCAATTTTTTGTAACTCGTTTTTTCATATTTTAATGGGTAATTTTTTGTTTTCTTACAAACTGTCAAATGCAAAATGCTAAATCCATACTAAAACAAGTAAGTAAAGTAGAAAGTCGGGCGGGCCCGACTATATCATACCCTAAACCACGCCTACTGAATTACAAAACATAAGCATTTGTGGGTTAACATTGGAATAGGTTTGGGAGATAAACCGTATTTCCATATTTAAGAACATTAAGGGGTACATATTTATGGTAGTTTTATCACAATCTGAACAGAAATGTGTGATATTATAATGTAGTTGATTTTGCGAACAGAGAGTTAGCATGCCACTAATATTGATTCCATTATTAAAAAAAAGAGGAAGTCACTCAATTATTTTGGGTAATAAATCTAAAGTCGTGAAAATTGGCCAATATGTTATATTTATGTCTAAATACGATAGTCCAATACGTCAAAATTTGAGTAACATTAGTTAATAAATAAGAGTATTATAGCCACATTTTGGAAAATCGAGCTATATGTAATCTGAACCAATTTGGATAATATTTTGCAGGTTTGATTTGTACCACAGAAGGTTACCTTTTGCTAAATTTGAGTAAGATCAGTTAACAAATGATGCCTCTATGGTCAAAAAAATGGCTATTAAGGGCAAATTTTTCAAAATCGTGCAATACATATGGGGGCAATATTTGATCCGATTTCTTCCAAATTCAATAGTGTTCGTCCTTGTGGCCAAAAAACACCCTGTACCAAATTTCATCAAAATCGGTTCATAATTGCGACCGGAATCCTGCGAACAATAAATACATGGACAGACGTACGGACGGACGGACGGACACCAAGCGCTAGATCGACTCAGGAGGTGATTCTGAGTCGATCGGTATATATTTTATGGGGTCTAAAATCAATATTATAGGTAGGCATATTTTTTGGCAGATCAAAGTTATTATACCCTGGTTTAGAGTATAAAAATCGATAATTTTTGAAAATATTCATGTGCAAACGTTTTAGACAAGCGTTAGAATGCATTAAAAATCACATACAAATTCAGTGCAACGGCTGTTGAAATGGTGGATATCCGTCCTATGACAAGTTCATATTACATTCATCGCTTCTCTGCCAATTTTGCACTACTTCCGGACCCAAAAAGAACATTTTCATAACTTGCGACGCTTTGTTGCAGCATTATTAAAATATTCATTTATGTTTTTTATACCCTAAACCACATAGTGGTCAGGGTATAATAAGTTTGATCTGCCAAAAAAATGTGCCTACCAGAAATATTGATTTTAGACCCCATAAAATATATACCGATCGACTCAGAATCACCTCCTGAGTCGATCTAGCGCTTGGTGTCCGTCCGTCCGTCTGTCCATGTATTTGTTGTTCACAGGATTCCAGTCGCAATTATTAACTGATTTTGATGAAATTTGGTACAGGGAGTTTTCTGGGCACAAGGAAATCGGATCAAATTTAGATATAGTTCCCATATATAGATTTCGACAAATGGGGTCACGTTGGGTTGTTTTTAAACGGGTCGTCACCAAATTTGACAAAAGTAATCTCTTTCATCGCCCTTCAAGTCTGCAAAATTTCATCCAAATCGGTTCAGGTTTAGATATAGTAAGTATCGCCCGATTTTCCCAAATTTGGCCACAAAACCTTTATTTATCAACCGATCTTACTCAAAGTTGGCTAAATGTAGTCTTCTATAGCACTTACTATATGTGCAAAAAATCATCGAAATCGGTTCAGATTTAGATATAGCTGCCATATATATGTATACCTCGATTTTCCCAAATTTGGCCATAGAACCCTTATTTATTAACTGATCTTACTCAAAGTTGGCTAGATTCAGTCCTCTATAGTACTAACTATATGTGCAAAATTTCATCGAAATCGGTTCAGATTTAGATATAGCTCCCATATATGTATCGCCCAATTTTGAAAAATTCGCCCTTATAACCTTATGTTTGACCATATAGGCCTCATTTCTTAACTGATCTTACTCAAATCTTGCACAAGGTAACCTTTCGTGGTATTAATTAAACTCGCAAAACATTATGCAAATTGGTTCAGATTTACATATAGCTTCCATATACATGCATCGCTCGATTTTTGAAAATTTGGCCATTGTACTCTTATTTATTAACCAATGTTACTCAAATTTCAAATTTTGATGTACTAGCCGATCGTATTTATACGTACTTGTAGCTCTTTCGTAAGAATATTGCTCGATTTTTACAAATTTGGTTTTATTACCCACAATAATTTAGCGATTTTCTCTTTTTATACCCTCCATCATAGGATGGGGGTATATTAACTTTGTCATTCCGTTTGTAACACATCGAAATATTGCTCTTAGACCCCATAAAGTATATATATTCTGGGTCGTGGTGAAATTCTGAGTCGATCTAAGCATGTCCGTCCGTCCGTCCGTCCGTCCGTCTGTTGAAATCACGCTAACTTCCGAACGAAACAAGCTATCGACTTGAAACTTGGCACAAGTAGTTGTTATCGATGTAGGTCGGATGGTATTGAAAATGGGCCATATCGGTCCACTTTTACGTATAGCCCCCATATAAAGGGACCCTCAGATTTGGCTTGTGGAGCCTCTAAAAGAAGCATATTTCATCCGATCCGGCTGAAATTTGGTATATGGTGTTGGTATATGTTCTCTAACAACCATGGAAAAATTGGTCCACATCGGTCCATAATTATATATAGCCCCCATATAAACCGATTCCCAGATTTATCTTGCGGAGTCTAAAAGAGAAGCAAATTTCATCCGATCCGGCTGAAATTTGGTACATGGTGTTGGTATATGGTCTCTAACAACCATGCTAAAATTGGTCCACATCGGTCCATAATTATATATAGCGCCCATAGAAACCGATCCCCAGATTTGGGTTGCGGAGCCTCAAAGAGAAGCAAATTTCATCCGATCCGCCTGAAATTTGGTACATTATATTGGTATATGGTCTCTAACAACCATGCAAAAATTGGTCCACATCGGTTCATAATTATATATAGCCCCCATATAAACCGATCCCCAGATTTGGCTTGCGAAGTCTCCAAGAGAAGCAAATTTCATCCAATCCGGTTGTAATGTGGAACATGGTGTTAGTATATGATCTTTAACAACCGTGGCAGAATTGGTCCATATCGGTCCATAATTATATATAGCCCCCATATAAAACGTTCTCCAGATTTGACCTCCGGAGCCTCTTGGAGGAGCAAAATTCATCCGATCGGTTCAAATTAGGAACGTGGTGTTAGTATATGGTCGCTAACAACCATACCAAAATTGGTACAATCACACAAAAATTGGTTCATATCGGCTCATAATCATGGTTGCCACTAGAGCCAAAAATAATCTACCAAAATTTTATTTCTATAGAAAATTTTGTCAAAATTTTATTTCTAGAGAAAATTTTGTTAAAATTTTATTCGGTTCTAATAAAATTTTCATCATTGTCAGAATTTTATTTCTATAGAAAATTTTGTCAAAATTTTATTTCTATCATGGTTATATAGAAAATTTTGTTCAAATTTTATTCGGTTCATAATCATGGTTGCCACTCGAGCCAAAAATAATCTACCAATATTTTATTTCTATAGAAATTTGTTTTTTAAATTTTATTTCTGTAGAAATTTTTGTCAAAATTTTCTTTCTATAAAAAATTTTGTCAAAATTTTAATTTCTATAGAAAATTTTGTGAAAATTTTATTTCTATAGAAAATTTTGTTAAAATTTTATTTCTACTTTTTCAAAATGAATTATATACGTATTGGATCGATCTTTTTTGATTTAATATATACCACGTATGGACTTACATACAATTTAGAAGATGGTGTTAGGAGGTTTTAAGATACCTTGCCATCGGCAAGCGTTACCGCAACTTAAGTAATTCGATTGTGGATGGCAGTGTTTAGAAGAAGTTTCTACGCAATCCATGATGGAGGGTACATAAGCTTCGGCCTGGCCGAACTTACGGCCGTATATACTTGTTTAATAATGGGCTCAATATTAGTGGCATACTAACCCCGTAGGTGCAATATCAACTACAGCCAGTGTTGCTAGAAGTAGGTGACATTCCCTATATGTAGGTTTTTTCTAATATTTAGCGTCTTGTAGGGACGTAGGGCCACAATGTAGGGACATTTTGTAATCATTTTTACATTTTGGTGGCTCTAGAGGAGGTAATTAAAAGCCGGCAAGGCTTGATCTTTAACAATGCGTGGTAACAACAGTTACCACTCGTGCCAAAAAAAAAAAAATCTAACAAAATTTGAAGATTACCACAAATTACAACAAATCTACCAAACAAATATTTCTATAGAAATTTTTGTCAAAACTTTATTCCTATAGAAAATTTTGTCAACATTTTATTTCTTTAGAAAATTTTGTCAAAATTGTATCTCTAAAGAAATTTTTTCAAAATATTATTTCTATAAAAATTTTTTTCAAAATGTTATTTCTATGTAATTTTTTCTCAAAATTTTATTTCTATAGAATTTATTATCAAAATTTTATTTCTATAGAAAAATTTATCAAAAAAATCAGTTTATAGATTTTATTTCTATAGAGATTTAACAAAAAAAAAATTCTATTTTTAGTAGAATTCTACCAACTGTGGCAACTGTGGTGATAATACAAATTTATTTTCTAGGTTAAATACGTTGCATTTTCATGTTTTAAGATAATAAAGTACTTAGAACCATTCTGTTTTGTAAAATTTGTTTAAATTTAACGAAAAATATACTAGGGAAAATTGTTTGGGATTGTATCGGAAAGTAGGGAACTTTTTTTGTCCTTGTAGGGTAAACCGAACAGTTTCCCTGGCAACACTGACTATGAGCTATAGTCAGATTGATACAAAGCACCCATAAACATGTACCCCTTAATTTTCTTAAATATGCAACTGCGGTTTATCTCCCATACCTATATCAATGTTACCCCACAAATGCTTATGTTTACTAATTCAGTAAGGGTGGTTTAGGGTATGATATAGTCGGCCCCGCCTGACTTTCTACTTTACTTACTTGTTTTTATTTAAATTGACTAAAAATCAGACCAAAACAAAATAATAAAGGAGTTTTAGTTATTAAACTAAACATAAATTTAGGAACTTAAATCGTAAGTTCAACCACAGCGTTATTTCATAAATATCCGACTTCAAACATTCAATTATAATAAAGACACTAACTAACACCGTGGTGCAATGGTTAGCATGCCCGCCTTCGTGGGTTCGATTCCTGCTACGACCGAACACCAAAAAGTTTTTCAGCGGTGGATTATCCCACCTCAGTAATTCTGGTGACATTTCTGAGGATTTCAAAGCTTCCCTAAGTGGTTTCACTGGAATGTGGAACGCCGTTCGGACTCGGCTATAAAAAGGAGGTCCCTTGTCATTGAGCTTAACATGGAATCGGGCAGCACTCAGTGATAAGAGAGAAGTTCACCACTGTGGTATCACAACCCAGCAAAAAAATTTGGAAGTTCTTCCAAAGGCACAACTTTAAAAGCACTTCCAGAAGATGCACTCCCAATGATGTTCTTTATTTTAACTATCCAGGAAGTTCTTTTAATTCAATTTTTTATAACGTGGTTTTTTCATACTTATAATGGGTAATGTTAACTTTTTATTTTGTTTCAAATAAGTTAAAAACAGAGTAAGAATTCATAAAATGGTACAAGTCATTTAAATTTTCTCGAAAAAAATGCTAAATCCAACTGAAAAAATTGTGAGTTTTTGAAAATATTTGAGGTCAAACGTTTCCGACAAGCGTTAGAATCCACTAAAAATTATAAAAAATTATAACAATTATTTATTTGACAAAATATCAAAAAATTTTTTAATTTACATCCAAAATATTGAATTCGGATCACACCTAAAGAAGTGATGCAAATTCAGTGCAACGGCTGTTGAAATGGAGAACTTCCGTCCAATGACAAGCCCATGTTAAATTCATCGCTTCTGCGTCAATTTTGCACCACTTCTTGATCCAAAAAGAACATTTTCAGTACTTTTTTGGCGACGCTTTTTTTGCTGGGAATGGACTGAATAGTCTAAGTGAGCCTGATACATCGGGCTGCCACATAACCTAACCTAACTAACAATTTTGTGCGACTTTTGTGTTGGCTATATACAATTATGAACACGAGTCTACCGAAAATGGCAGATTTTTTACTGTTTAGTAGATTGGTAGAATTCTTGATGTTTTGGAAGATTTTGCAAGCAACTAACATAAATAAGAGGAATCATAATTTTTCTATAGAAATAACATTTTGACAAAATTTTCTACAGAAATAACATTTTGACAAAATTTTCGATAGAAATAAAATTTTGGCAACATTTTCTATAGAAATAAAATTTTGACAAAAGTTACTATGGCAATAAAATTTGGCTTGAGTGGCAATCGTTATTTTTCTGTGATTGGGGATCGGTTTATCTGGGGGCTATATATAATTATAGATCGATACGGACCAACTTGACATGGTTGTTATCGGCCATATACTAGCGCAATGTACCAAATTTCAACCGGATCGAATGAAATTTGCTCCTTCAAGGGGTTCGGAGGTCAAATCTGGGGATCGGTTTATATGGGGGCTATATAAAATTACGAACCGATATGGACCAATTTGTGCACTGTTCACCCTCAAAAAAAAATCGCTTCTCTAACATATGTTCCAAACATATTTTGTAGGAAGCACATATATTATTGGATACTGCCAAAACATTAATATGTTTGTTTTATGTGAACATATTATATGTTTGGAAGCATTTTCAGCCCAAAAATATTATATGCTTAGAAGAATTTTCCCCAAAGAAGATTGTGCTCATTCCCTCACATAATTTTCACTTCCACGAAATTTTTTAGTTCTTGGCACCCTTTTCTGTAATACAAATAATGTTGAAGAAATTACTCAATTTTATAATTTTTCAAGTTTACCTTTCGCCTGGACGGAGATTCGAACCGAGGACCATACAGTTTGTAAGCCAACACACTATCCACTTGGCTACGTAGCTGTTATAGTCACCAGTAGACAATTATCGTTATAAGTTACATTTATATAGCATAGTTTGCAGCGCCCACGAGCCCATGCAAACATAACATTATTTAACAAAAACATATATTTGTTGGCCACGTGGAGCAGTGGTTAGCATGTCTGCCTTGCATGCCAAGGGTGGTGGGTTCAATCCCTGCTCCGACCGAACACCATTTTTTTTTTTGTTTTAGTTTACACATTTATATTTATAATATATTACATGTTTATAATGAAACTTCGAAATGTGGGTTATTAAAGATTTACAGTCAGAAAAGAACAGTGCTTGATATAAATGAAATGGACTGAGCTTTTGGATAAAATATTATTATACCCTGCGCCACACTGTGGAACAGGGTATTATAAGTTAGTGCATATGTTTGTAACACCCAGAAGGAGACGAAATAGACACATTGTGTCTTTGGCAATAATGCTCAGGGTGGGTCCCTGAGTCGATATAACCATGTCCGTCTGTCCGTCCCTCCGTCCGTCCGTCTGTTTGTGAACACATTTTTGTGATCAAAGTCTAGGTCGCAATTTAAGTCCAATCGCCTTCAAATTTGGCACATGTTCCTAATTTTGGTCAGAATAGAACCCTATTGGTTTTAGAAGAAATCGGTTCAGATTTAGATATAGCTCCCATATATATCTTTCGCCCGATATGCACTAATATGGACACAGCAGCCAGAGTTTTATACCGATTTGCTTGAAATTTTGTACAAACATAACACTTAGTCGTATAGTCAATTGTGCAAAATTTGATTGAAATCGGTTCAGATTTAGATATAGCTCCCATATATATCTTTCGCCCGATATGGACTTATATGGTCCCAGAAGCCAGATTTTTGGTCGAATTTGGTTGAAATTTTGCACAGGGAGTAGATTTAGCATTGTAGCTATGCGTGCTAAATTTGATTGAAATCGGTTCAGATTTAGATATAGCTCCCATATATATATATGGACTAATATTTTTCTAATAGCCAGAGTTTTGGCCCAATTTGGTTGAAATTTTGCACAGGGAGTAGATTTAGCATTGTAGCTATGCGTGCCAAATTTGATTGAAATCGGTCTAGATCCTAAGTTTGTCAGAATTATTCTTCCTCTATTATTACCATTTGTCACTTTTATTTTTAATACAATTTTGACTACTAGTTCCTTCCCGAGGCCTTGGAGACATGCTAAAGTCATCCCCATCCCAAAGAACAACTCTGAATATCGTGCCATATCACTACTTCCATTTCTTTCGAAGGTATTTGAAAAGATAGTACATGTACAGATATCTGATTTCTTGAAGGTTAAATCACTTCTTTCATCAAGTCAATCGGGGTTTCGTCCTGGTTATAGTTGTATTAGTACGCTAGCTGATGTCTGTGAAGATCTTAGAATAGAAACTGATCTTGGTAAGGTTAGCTTTCTTGTTCTATTGGATCATTCGAAGGCATTTGACACTGTCGATCATTCATTGCTGTGCTTCAAGTTACGCAACCTTTTTAATATTTCTCCTAGCTCTGTTAGACTTTTACATTCCTATCTGAGTGAAAGAACGCAGTCTGTATACAGACGTAATGGGATATGTGAGCCTGTACGTTTACGAAAAGGAGTTCCTCAGGGATCCACACTTGGCCCTTGGACAGTAAAATACATATGTATGCTGATGACGTGCAGATATATCGTAGTGGCACTATAGACACTTTGTATGAATGTATTGATAGGCTCAATGATGATCTTGACATTGTCCAAAATTGGGCAAAGGTGAATGGACTATGTCTTAACCCTGAAAAGTCCAAATTTCTGATGATACATAGGCGTAGTATAACGATTAACATTGATCCCCAGATTAAGATAAATGATCAACGAATTAGTATTGTAACGTCGGCTAAGAACCTTGGCATCATGCTGAACAGCTCATTTAGTTGGACTGATCACGTTAACTATATTAGTGGTCAGATTTATGCAAGACTCAGGAGTCTTTGGTCTACACAGATGTTGACGCCTTTGCCTATAAGGGTATTTTTGGCAAAAAGTTACTTGATGCCTGTCTTATTGTATGGTTGTGAGCTTTTTGCTAGCTGTGATGCTGCATGCAAACGTAAGCTTAATTTGGCATTCAATAACATAATTAGGTACGTTTATGGTTTGAGGCGATTTGATCATGTATCTCAGTTCCGCGGGCGTTTATATGGGTTGGATCTTGACGGTTTGTTTGATTTTAGGCTTATGTTGTTTCTCCATCGGATAATTTACTCACACGAACCATTTTATTTATATGATAGGATACGGTTTGCTAGGTCTAACAGAGGAAAAATTATTGTTCCAATTCGGTGTCAAACTCATGTTTCAGATTGGCATTTCTACACAAATGCAGTACGCCTCTGGAATATATTACCTCATGACATTCAACTGACAAGCAACACAATGCAATTTAAAAACGTTTATTTGATCATTATTCAAATGTACAATAAATATAGTAAATCAAAATCAGTTTCATTTTTATTTTTTTTTAATAATTGTTATTTATCTCCATTTTTCTTTTTATATATTAATTTTTTTTTATATTAATTCATTTATTAATTTTTCACTCATTTAATGTATTACTTTAATTGATATTTTAATTTTTTTATTAAATTTATTTATACGCTTTATTTGTCATTTTTATTTTCTTTTTTACTCAAACAAACAATTGTTGTAGTTAAGTTCATTTCTTTTTTTATGTTCAATTTATTTTATTTTAATTTAATAATTTTAAATTAATAATATAAGGATGTTATTACTGGACACTAAATGCCTGTACTGTAATTATAAGAATTAATTCTTGTTGTGCAGATTATTAAAATACACAATAAAATAAATAAAATAAAATAAATAAATATATTTTACTAACATTGTGTTCCACCCTAGTACATTAGCCGACTTAAATTTTGAGTCTATAGATTTTGTAGAAGTCTATCAAATTCTGTCCAGATCGAGTGATATTTAAATGTATGTATTTGGGACAAACCTTTATATATAGCCCCCAACACATTTGACGGATGTGATATGGTATCGAAAATTTAGATCTACAAAGTGGTGCAGGGTATAATATAGTCGGCCCCGACCAACTTTAGACTTTCCTTACTTGTTTTTTTATTGCAAAAATAACAATTTTGTAACAAAAAACTGTTTTTGGTATAAAATTTTGAAATTTTGGAAGGAATTCAAAAACTCTAACAAAAGAAGAACGTGGAGTCGAGTATAAACATACATAAATAATTTTATAATATACACATAAATTTATTTAGGCGTGAACATTTGTTTACTAGCATTTAACACCATTGCATTTAAAACTTATCGTGTTTTGTACTTAATTTCAATTTTATCTTTAAGGCCGTTATTAAGTTGGCATTATCGCTCTAAAATGACGCTTTGTTGCCTTTTACTTTTCTTTAATAATTCATTTTAAAGAAAATAAACTTTTTCAATTGCTTTAGCTGCAAAACTCGAACTTAATGCCCGCTTTTATATTTAAAGGTGTCCGTCAACTCCCCTTGGACTACTTATTAATAAAGAGGAACTAAACTTTGTCTTTATACATTTTACTGTTTAGTTTTTCACTATTTCCTCCTGTTTTCATTTTACTGTCCCAACTCTAAAAAGAATATAGTGCCCTTTCGTTATTTTTATGAAGATCCCTTTGTAATTTTTGTATATTTTCCACCGTTTTTTATACCCTCCATCATAGGATGGGGGTATATTAACTTTGTCATTCCGTTTGTAACACATCGAAATATTGCTCTAAGACCCCATAAAGTATATATATTCTGGGTCGTGGTGAAATTCTGAGTCGATCTAAGCATGTCCGTCCGTCCGTCCGTCCGTCTGTTGAAATCACGCTAACTTCCGAACGAAACAAGCTATCGACTTGAAACTTGGCACAAGTAGTTGTTATCGATGTAGGTTAGGTTAGGTTAAAGTGGCAGCCCGATTAAGATTCAGGCTCACTTAGACTATTCAGTCCATTGTGATACCACATTAACTAAAAGTACCTATTACATATGGGCACTTCTAGTTTTAACCGCTGAACCTTCTTGATTATTTTTCTTTGTTGAACCAACCAGATTGTTCCAAAAACAGTAGCAGACTGCTTAAGTTAACGTTTTCCAGATCCGCCAGTAATCTGAAGCTATATGCTCCTAAAAGTTGCTTGCGCTTTACACAAAATGCAGGACACTCACACAAGAGGTGTTTAATTGATTCTTTTTCCTCCGCATCATGACAGCTCATACAATAGTCATTATACTTCGCGCCAATAGTTTTTGCAAAATCGCCTATCAGGCAGCGACCCGTTATAGCAGATATCAGGAGTGATATCTGACGTCTCGAGAACATTAGCATATCTAGTGTGCGGTTTAAGTTGAAATGGGGCCATATTTGCTTGGTGTCGTTACAACCCTTGCAATTCTCCCATCGAACATTTGCCATCATAACAGCCTTCTCACGCAGCATGAGCTTGCAGGTAGCTAGGGGCATACCAACAAATTCTAGTTCCCCTGGAATATGTAAGGTAGTCCCTAGCCTTGCCAACTCATCCGCTTCGCAGTTCCCCGGTATGTTCCTATGGCCAGGCACCCATATTAGGTGAATATTGTACTGCTCAGCCATCTCATTGAGAGATTTGCGGCAGTCGATGGCCGTTTTCGAGTTGAGGAACACAGAGTCCAAGGATTTTATTGCAGGTTGACTGTCTGAGTATATATTAATGCCCACATTTTTTGGAACATTACTTCTCAGCCAATTCGCCACCTCTCTTATTGCTAATATTTCAGCATGAAAAACACTACAGTGATTAGGTAATCTTTTCGCTATTCGAAGTTCCAGATCATTAGAATATACTCCGAACCCCACTTGTCCATCCAATTTGGAGCCATCAGTGTAGAAATCTATATATTCTTTATTCCCCGGGGTCTGTGTGCACCACGCCTCACTGTTGGGGATTAGAGTCTCAAACTTTTTGTCGAAAAGTGGACTCGCCAAAGTGTAATCCACTACGTTAGGCACATCTGGCATTGTTTTGAGGACAGAACTGTGACCGTAACCTTTTTCCGACCACAGCGATAGTTCGCGCAACCGCACAACCGTTGTTGCAGCTGACTGTTTGGCCAAAATGTCTAAAGGCAATAGATGCAGCATGACATTAAGGGAATTTGTTCCTGTCTTGCTGAATGCGCCTGAAATACACAAACACGCCATACGCTGAACTTTATCTAAACAAGTCGGTTTCTGAAGTGCCGGCCACCAGACTACAACACCATATAGCATTATAGGTCTAACCACTGCCGTGTATAGCCAATGCACAATTTTTGGTTTCAGTCCCCACTTTTTTCCTATTGCCTTTTTGCACGAGTACAAAGCTACAGTTGCCTTTCTCGCCCTTTCTTCAATATTAAGCTTAAAGTTCAGCTTCCTGTCCAAAATAACGCCAAGGTATTTTGCACATTCACCAAAGGGAATTTCAATACCCCCTAAGGAAATAGGCCTAACCGTGGGAGTTTTGCGATCGTTGCAGTACATGACTAATTCTGTCTTTGCAGGATTTACCCCAAGACCATTGTCTTTCGCCCATTTCTCAGTCATCCGGAGGGCCCTCTGAATAATATCTCTGATTGTGGATGGGAATTTTCCCCTGACTGCCAGAGCCACATCATCTGCGTATGCCACCACTTTTATCCTTTCTTTTTCTAGAGTAACCAGAAGGCTATTTATAGCAACATTCCAAAGAAGAGGTGATAGGACTCCTCCTTGGGGAGTGCCTCTGTTCACATACCTTTGTATGTTTGCTTGTCCTAGTGTGGCTGAAATACGTCTCTTCATTAGCAGTTCGTCTAACAGCCTGAGTATACATGGATCAACATTCAGAGTTGTCAGTCCATTTAATATCGAGCTCGGATGGACATTATTGAACGCCCCTTCGATGTCTAGAAACGCCACGATTGTGTATTCTTTGACAGATAGTGAGCTTTCAATAAAGCTGACTAGTTCATGTAGTGCGGTCTCAGTAGACCTGCCCTTCGAGTATGCATGCTGTCGTTTCGAGAACAAACTTGAATCGATGCTAGTTCTAAGATAAATATCTATCATCCTCTCCAGAGTCTTAAGTAGGAATGAGGATAAGCTGATTGGTCGGAAATCCTTCGCCCTCGAGTGAGAGGCTTTTCCCGCTTTAGGTATGAAAACGACTTTTGTTTCCCTCCACTTTCCTGGGATATATGATAAGTTGATACATCCTTTATATATCACCGACAACCAGGGGATAATTTTGTCAGTTACAGCTTGTAACTCCGCCGGAGTAATTCCATCAGGTCCAGGGGATTTGAATGGTCCAAAGCTATTTAGCGCCCATCTTATTCTAGTTTCCGATACAATTTCCTCGACAGGAAACGACCGCTGAGCAACTGTGGCACCGCCAGTACATGGTTCAACCGTCTGATTTCCAGGAAAATGTGTGTCCAATAGTACCTCCAGCGTCTCCTTACTGGACGTTGTCCAATTGCCCTCCGATGTTTTAATGAAACCTGGAGCGGAGTTGGTGGATGCTAGAACCTTCCGTAGTCTGGAAGCCTCGGACGTATTCTCAATACTGCTGCAGTAAGCATTCCAAGAGTTATGCTGAGCCTTTCTCAGTTCTCGCTTGTATCCTCTCAGATTCTTCTTGTAAGCGTCCCAGTCCTCAGGGGCTCTGGTGGACTTTGCCTTGTTAAAGAGCTTCCTGCAGGATTTCCTCATATTACTTAATTCCGTAGACCACCATGGTGGTCGATGTTTCCCCCTTGGCTTTCCTCTAGGGCATGCAGCTTTCAGTGAGATGTTGAAGGCCTTAGTAATCCGCTCCACTGCGTGTTCGATATCTTGCACATTTCTCATATTTGTCTCTGTTATTTCCGGTATCATCATATTGAACGATTCCCTATACCTATTCCAGTCAGCTTTCCTAACATTTGGCGGAAATATGATCTTGGTGATATGAACATCAAATTTGAAACTGATGTAGCGATGATCTGAGAAGCTGTGTTCACTTAAAACCTGCCACTCAGATATCATTTCATTTAGTTCTTGCGAGGCCAAGGTGATGTCCAAAACCTCTTGCCTGTTTTTAGTGACAAAGGTTGGGACATCTCCCTTGTTGCAAACTACCAGATTAGTACGCAAAATAAACTCTATTAGCGACTCTCCCCTTGCATTAGTATCACTACTTCCCCATATACTATGATGTGCATTCGCATCGCATCCCATAATGAGTTTCGCCTTTGTTTTCAGTGACTCCTCCACTAAGGTCTTAACGGCATATGGAGGCATCTCCCTGTCATGTCCCATGTAGACCGAAGATACCCAATATTTGCATTTGGCTATTTCTAAACTTGCAACGACAGTGTCTGTATTGCACATTGAGGGAAGCAGAAACAAATTGAGCTCGTTTTTAGCAATTATACAGGCTCGATTTACATCATTACCAGTATACTGCAATAGTTTGAACCCCGGAGTACTTAATTCACATATTTTGTTTTTGTAAACATATGGTTCTTGAATAAGAACTATATCTATGTCCCCTTTCATCAGGAGAACTTTTAAGGCAGCACATGCAGCCTTACAATGATGAAGATTTATCTGGAGGATCCGTAGGACCATCGAGATTTTCAACAACCGTCACATCAGCCGCTTCGATCGAGTCATCAAGAATGTCCTCTTCAGAGATATCGGTGACTCTCGCAATAACCATAGGTTCGACTTTGGTGAGTTCTGAGGCAATAGAAGCCTCCTCACGCATACGGTATCTATCCATGTCTTCAACTTTGGTATCTCCCTCGACTTCGCAAGAGGATCCGCTTACTTCTGATTCAGACAGAGGCTTGTCCATTTCTGAATCCTTTAGCTGATCGTTTTTATACACCTTCATTTGGATATAATGAAAGCCATAACATACACGGCCCTGGGACTTTGCCAGATGTGGCAAAGACTGAGTGTTCAATATAAACACTGCATGCCGTCTTGGTCCATCCACTTCATCCAAACGGCCAACCTTCCAATCAGCTGTTGGAAGATCTGGATTGCATCGTTTCAGTCTATTTAAAATAGATTCAGGGTCAGAAGGGTTTGCAGGTATCCAGGCATGTGCTCTAGGTCTAGCCGGTATGTCTTTCTTCTCGACTAACTCTAGAGCAGCTCCTTCCCAAACTTCACCAATTAGTATCAGAGCAGCTTTAAAACATTCTATAGACCTCTGGTCCTCAAATGCGACTAGCTTAAATCGTCCTTGATACCAACCAGCCTCTTGGTGTCGAGGATCTGGGCCGGGAAACTTTTCCAGTACCTGTGAGTAGACGACAGATAGAGCATTCTCAATTTCCCCCCATTTTTGCTTTGGAACCATACCGTCCAATGCTCCTTTATTAATGATAGCCATCACAAGGCTATCTTTAGCAACTGAGGCAAACGATCTTTGATCCCTTTTGGAGGATGGCAGCTCATCCGGCGATCGTTCCCTTTTTCCAGTCTCAAGAATTCCTTGAGCCCATTTTAAGGAATCGCTTTGTTTAGCCGACAACGTGCTTGGGTCGACTGATCCTAACTTCTTTAGGATAAACAAAGCATTTCTGCGTTCCTTGAATCTCTTTCGTGAGGGATTACCTCCTTTTGATGTCGTTACCTTAGAAAAAGTTCGACTTGTCAGTGTGTCGCCACCTGTCGACCCGTCTACAGGTCGACTAATTGGGCCTAACTCTTGGTCATTGCCCAGATTTATAACTCCAGTCGATACCCGTCCACTGGGCCCTGAAGTTAGCAACCCAGTGGATGACTTGGAATTTCGCTGCATGGTGGCTTAATATCCCACCACACTTGAAATTCGTAGTAGGTACCTATTACTATGAGTTTATCCGCTATTGAAAAAACACGTCCGTTCCGTTCGACGGTTGAATAGGAATTCGATGTAGGTCGGATGGTATTGAAAATGGGCCATATCGGTCCACTTTTACGTATAGCCCCCATATAAAGGGACCCTCAGATTTGGCTTGTGGAGCCTCTAAAAGAAGCATATTTCATCCGATCCGGCTGAAATTTGGTATATGGTGTTGGTATATGGTCTCTAACAATCATGCAAAAATTGGTCCACATCGGTCCATAATTATATATAGCCCCCTTATAAACCGATCCCCAGATTTGGCTTGCGGAGCCTAAAAGAGAAGAAAATTTCATCCGATCCGGCTGAAATTTGGTACATGGTGTTGGTATATGGTCTCTAACAACCATGCAAAAATTGGTCCACATCGGTCCATAATTATATATAGCCCCCATATAAACCGATCCCCAGATTTGGCTTGCGGAGCCTCAAAGAGAAGAAAATTTCATCCGATCCGGCTGAAATTTGGTACATGATATTGGTATATGGTCTCTAACAACCATGCAAAAATTGGTCCATATCGGTCCTTAATTATATATAGCCCCCATATAAACCGATCCCCAGATTTGGCTTGTGGAGCCTCTAAGAGAAGCATATTTCATCCGATCCGGCTGAAATTTGGTACATGGTGTTGGTATATGGTCTCTAACAATCATGCAAGAATTGGTCCACATCGGTCCATAATTATATATAACCCCCATATAAACCGATCCCAGATTTGGCTTGCGGAGCCTCAAAGAGAAGCAAATTTCATCCGAACCGGCTGAAATTTGGTACATGATGTTGGTATATGGTCTCTAACAACCACGCAAAAATTGGTCCACATCGCTTCATAATTATATATAGCCCCCATATAAACCGATCCCCAGATTTGGCTTGCGAAGTCTCCAAGAGAAGCAAATTTCATCCAAGCCGGTTGTAATTTATGAACATGGTGTTAGTATATGATCTTTAACAACCGTGCTAGAATTGGTCCATATCGGTCCATAATTATATATAGCCCCCATATAAAACGTTCTCCAGATTTGACCTCCGGAGCCTCTTGGAGGAGCAAAATTCATCCGATCCGGTTCAAATTAGGAACGTGGTGTTAGTATATGGTCGCTAACAACCATACCAAAATTGGTCCAATCACACAAAAATTGGTCCATATCGGTTCATAATCATGGTTGCCACTAGAGCCAAAAATAATCTACCAAAATTTTATTTCTATAGAAAATTTTGTCAAAATGTTATTTCTATAGAAAATTTTGTCAAAATTTTATTTCTAGAAAAAATTTTGTTTAAATTTTATTCGATTCATAATAAAAATTTCATCATTTTCAAAATTTTATTTCTATAGAAAATTTTTTCAAAATTTTATTTCTATAGAAAATTTTGTTCAAATTTTATTCGGTTCATAATCATGGTTGCCAGTCGAGCCACAAATAATCTACCAAGATTTTATTTCTATAGAAAATTTTGTCAAAAGTTTATTTCTATAGAAAATTTTGTTAAAATTTTATTTCTGTAGAAATTTTTGTCAAAATTTTCTTTCTATAGAATATTTTGTCAAAATTTTTATTTCTATAGAAAATTTTGTGAAAATTTTATTTCTATAGAAAATTTTGTTAAAATTTTATTTCTGTAGAAAATTTTGCAAAATTGTATGTCGACTTTGTCAAACTGAATTATATACGTATTGGATCGATCTTTTTTGATTTAATATATACCACGTATGGACTTACATACAATTTAGAAGATGGTGTTAGGAGGTTTTAAGATACCTTGCCATCGGCAAGCGTTACCGCAACTTAAGTAATTCGATTGTGGATGGCAGTGTTTAGAAGAAGTTTCTACGTAATCCATGATGGAGGGTACATAAGCTTCGGCCTGGCCGAACTTACGGCCGTATATACTTGTTTTAATTTCCTTTGCCTGAATATTTTGACTTACTCCTTGTATGTTCCGATTTCTTTTAACGAACCAAGAAAAAAAAATTGTGCCCATAATGTCAAAATGATAAACAAAACACATGTTCACACATACATAAAATGCTGCTCTCAAGTCGAAAACACATGCTGTTTTTTTTTTTTTTTTCAAATGTCTATTCTCTTGGTTCCGAATGTCTATTCTCTTTACTCCGCATACTCATTCTAATATTCAAATTAAATAATATTTAGACTTAAGCATATCAAGAGTTTGGCCTTGTCATAAAACAGTTTTCCGAAACAACATACACAAATAGCTCTCTTTTGATTCTCTCGCCGTGTTATGTTGATATCTTTCGTCAACCCTTCCGGCTTCCATCTCTATTTCTTGCCTATATTCTCTCTGAATAAAATAAAATAAATAAAATACCACAACATATATATGTTTACTTGAAATTTGTAAATTTATATATGTTTACATGCACACATATTATTTTTATGAAACATTCATGCCCCAAACATAATGTATTCTAACATATTAATATATGTGTCCCAAACATTTAGTGTTAGTTTAGAAACATTACATGTTTGCACTTAAATATATTGTGTTTAAAAATTGTGCCCGAAACACATTTTGTTTATATCGGAACATATGAAAAACATATTTTTCTAACAGTGTTGTTAGAGACCATATACTAACACCACGTACCAAATTTCAACCGGATCGGATGAATTTTGCTCCTCCAAGAGATTCCGGAGGTCAAATCTGGGGATCGGTTTATATGGGAGTTATATATAATTATGGACCGAATTTTTGCATGGTTATTAGAAACCATATACTAGCACAATGTACCGAATTTCAACCGGATCGGATGAATGTTGCTACTCTTAGAGGCTCCGGAGGTCAAATATGGGGATCGATTTATATAGGGCCTATATATAATATCGACCGATGTGGACCAATTTTTGCATGGTTATTAGATACCATATAATAACATTCGGATCGGATGAAATTTGCTTTTCTTTGGGGCTCCGCAAGCCAAATCTGGGGATCGGTTTATATGGGGGCTATATATAATTATGGACCGATATGGACCAATTCTTGCGTGGTTGTTAGATACCATATACTAACACCACGTACCAAATTTCAACCGGATCGGATGAATTTTGCTCCTCTAAGAGGCTCCGGAGGTCAAATTTGGGGATCGGCTTATATGGGACTATATATAATTATGGACCGATATGGACCAATTTTGGCATGGTTGTTTCAGCCGGATCGGATGAAATTTGCTTCTCTTAGAAGCTCCGCAAGCCAAATCGGTGGATCGGTTTATATGGGGGCTATATATAATTATGGACCGATGTGGACCAATTTTTGCATGGTTGTTAGAGACCATATACTAACACCATGTACCAAATTTCAGCCGGATCGGATGAAATTTGCTTCTCTTAGAGGCTCCGCAAGCCAAATCGGGGGATCGGTTTATATGTGGGCTATATAAAGGGTGATACGGTCAAAATTTGGTCAAGGGAAAACGCGTGAAAATCGGTGAAATCGTTTATTTAAGAAATCAAATTAAATTTCTTTTTCAAGTTCAATAAGTATAAAATTCAGGAAAAATATTCAGTTAGGCTTTCGCTTTTCCAAATCCGAATTGGCGGCCTCACGCTTGACACCTGCCATCAGATTTTGTACAGCCACCTTGTCCACCTTCTTCGTCGCAGAAAGCCAGTTTGCCTTGAACTGCTGCTCGTCCTTAGCAGTTTTTTTGGTCTTCTTTAGGTTCCGCTTGACAATAGTCCAGTATTTCTCAATTGGGCTGAGCTTTGGCGTGTTGGGAGGGTTCTTGTCCTTGGGAACCACCTGCACGTTGTTGGCGGCGTACCACTCCATGGCCTTTTTACCGTAATGGCAAGATGCCAAATCCGGCCAAAACAGTACGGAACAACCGTGTTTCTTCAGGAAAGGCAGCAGATGTTTATTCAAACACTCTTTCACGTAAATTTCTTGGTTGACAGTCGCGGAAGCTATGAAAATGCTGCTTTTCAAGCCACAGGTACAGATGGCTTGCCATACCAGATATTTATTTGCGAACTTTGACAGTTTTATGTGCTTGAAAATATCTGCTACCTTTCCCCTTCCTTTTGCCGTATAAAACTCCTGTCCCGGAAGCTGCTTGTAGTCGGCTTTAACGTAGGTTTCGTCGTCCATTACCACGCAGTCAAACTTCGTCAGCATCGTCGTGTACAGCCTCCGGGATCGCGCTTTGGCCGTCGTATTTTGTTTATCATCGCGATTTGGAGTCACTACCTTCTTGTAAGTCGATAGTCCGGCTCGTTTTTTTGGCTCGATGCACGGTTGTAGACGATACACCCAGCTTATTTGCGGCATCTCGGAGAGAGAGGTTAGGGTTTCGCTTGAAACTACCGGCAACTCTCTTTGTCGATTTCCCCCCGATCCAGACTTCCTGGCTGTCGACAAACGTTCCCCAAACACTTTAATTACATTTGTAACGGTTGATTTGGCAACTTTTAGCGATTTTGCCAGCTTTGCGTGCGAGTGAATTCCGAGCTAAAGAGTGAATTCCAAAATCAAAATAGGAGCAACATTCTACACACACACCTTCAAAATGAGGGGTGTTCAAGTTTTTTAAATGCAAAATTTAAAGAAATACGTCAAGTTTATATTGACCAAATTTTGACCGTATAACCCTTTATAATTATGGACCGATTTGGACCAATTTTTGCGTGTTTATTAGAGACCATATACTAACACTATGTACTAAATTTCAGCCAGATCGGATGAAATACACTTATAAGTGCGTATCGGACGAAAAATATATATGGCAGCTATATCTAAATCTGAACCGATTCCAACTTAACTTGGCATGCAATAAAAATGTTAATTCCATTCCTTGTGCACAATTTTTAATAAATCGAAGTGAAATTTTGACCTACGATGGTCATATGACTATAAATCGGTCGAGAGATATATGCACTGAAAAAAAAGCAAAGATTTTGTTCCAAAGATTTTGTCTTCACTTTAAAAATTTTTGTTTTGATTTCAAGCCAAAGAAGCGGAGAATACAAGTAAGGATGATTTTAAGACACAATTCTCTTTTAAATTTGCGTTTTGTGTACTTGCTTCTAGGAAGCACATTTTAATTTTTCGTTTTTCCAGTTTTTTTTCTTCATATGCTATCCAAGTCCTTTATAACCTAGTTAACGAGAACTTTATTTTCCAAATTCATACTCGACTTCCAGTAGAAATTATGCTATGTTTCAAGTAAAAAACGTCTTTCAAATAAAGTGTTGAAAAACATGTCCTATATTTGAACGATTTTTTACTTTGTAGTCAAGATGCAAAAAACAACAAATTTAAAGACAATTTTATTAATTTTAAAGAATTTTTCTTTATTATTAAAGTCAAGTTGACCTTAGCCCAAAAATGTTTTCTTTCATGTTATGACGTCCATCTTTAAGTCAAAGCGCTTAAATATAAGGACAGTACGACTTCATTGAAAAGTTTATCGACTTTGGCACAAAGAAAAAAAACTTTATATTAGAGAAATGCGTCTTCTATGCTAAGCAAAAATTGCATTCGACATGAAATCTTTGACCTCACGACAATATTTTTTTCAGTGTGGGAGCTATATCTAAATCTGAACGGATTTCAACCAAATTCAGTATGCATGTTTATAATGTTAGTTCTACTCCCTGAGCAAAATTTCAAGTAAATCGGAACAAAGCATTGGCCCCTGGGGCCATAGGAGTGTAAATCGGGCGAAAGTTATATATGAGAGCTGTATCTGAATCTGAACCGATTTGACTGATATTCTGGAAAATTTACGAGACTCACAAAACATTCGATTATACGAAATAAGAAGCAGATCGGTTGATAAATACGACATTTATTGCCACATCGGTTATAAATATATATGGCAGCTATATTTAAATCTGAACCGATTTTTCAATAGGTATCGTCTTTGAGCCGAAAAAAGGCCCTGTGCCAAATTTGAGAACGATCGGACTTAAACTACGATCGGACTTAAACTACGATCTTTGCACACAAACATATTAACAGACAGACGGACAGACAGACAGACAGATGGGCATCGCTAAATCGACTCAGAATTTAATTCTAAGACGATCGTTATACTAAAAGATGGGTCTAAGACCGGTCCTTCTTAGCGTTACATACAAATGCACAAACTTATTATACCCTGTACCACAGTAGTGTTGAAGGGTATACAAATTTTTCCCCTACGGGGATGTGAAGCTGTATCTTTTGAGAAGGTTTTGCAAACTACGAGAATTTTCAATTTTTTGATTGAGTTTAAATGGGAAAAATATATTTCTACAAAATATATGCCGAAAATAACAAAATAAAGACGATATACGACATATAAAACAATCTTTGGAAAAAATATTTGATAAAAACAATATGCCCCTTATGAGATTTGAACCTGTGTTCTTTTTTTCATTCATGCAAATAAAGAAGATCTCGAGAAGTAGTTTGAATGTTATGCCTTGGTGTCATATTACGATCATATAAAAACATTTGAATAGACATTTTGATGCATCATGCTCAATGGCGTTTGTTGCTGAGTATGCTGAAGCGTTCTGTTAGCCGGTCTATAATGAGGCTATATCAAAACCTGTACCGATACAGCACACCTACCATTTCTATCGTCCTAAGTTTCAGGCAAATTGGATAAAAACTACGGTTTCCAGAAGCCCAGGAAGGAAAATGGAGGCTATACCAAAACACGGACCCATACAAGCCCAAGAAGTAACATCGGGAGATTGGTCTATATGGGGGCTATACCAAAAACGTGGACCGATACACACCACTTTTGGCGCACCTCTTGATGGTACCTTAAGATTTCCAATGTGGGGCTACACGCAAAAAAATAATTCTTTCCTCCCAAACGAAATTTTAGACAAACAAAGTTCGTTTCTCATTTGCTTATCGTTGAAAGGAAGTGTATTTGGAAGAAAAGTATATACTTTGTGTGATAAACGTTTATTCTTGTCCAGGATGTAAAAACAATTTCATAAATACTACCTCAAAAATTTGTTTTCTAGCTAATTGCATTTTCCCTCATATCTTTCTCACTTCCACGAAGTTTTTTAGCTATTAGCACCTTTTTCTGTAATACAAACAATGTTTTATAAATTTAAATTTGCCTGGACGGAGAATCGAACCGCGGACCATGCAATTTGTAAGCCAACACACTATCCACTGAGCAATGTAGCCGTTATTGTCATCAATAGACAATTACCCATATAAGTTATATTTATATAGCATAGCTTGCGGCGCCCACGAGCCGATTAAACAGAGTTTATTTAACAGAACAATACATTTAGTTGGGCACCGTGGAGCAGTGGTTGCTACGTCCGACTTGCATGCCAAGGGTCGTGGGTTCGAACCCTGATTCGACCAAAGTTTTTTTTTACATATATTCCAGATATGGTCGGAAGATTCCGAAAAAATGTTCAACATTACATTCTACTTTATTAAATTTTTACAATGAGCTGTAAAATGTGCCTTATTAAAGACCTAAAATCAGAAAAGAACAGTGTTTGATATATACGAAATGGACTGTGTTGTTGGTTCAAAAATAACTTTTTTAATGAAAAAATAAAAATTTTGTAACAAACGATTTTTTTGGACTTCAAAAAACTCTAACAAAAGAAAAACGTTTTCGGTATACGTCTTCCAAAGTTTTTCTCTTAGCGTGTATTTCCCCAAATCGGGGAAATACACGCTAAGAAAAAAAAAAAAAAAAAAAAAAAAAAATATATATATATATATATATATATATATATATATATATATATATATATATATATATATATATATATATATATATATATATATATATATATATATATATATATATATATATATATATATATATATATATATATATATATATATATATATATATATATATATATATATATATATATATATATATATATATATATATATATATATATATATATATATATATATAGGGAGATAAACCGCAGTTGAATATTCAAGCAAATTAAAGGGTACATGTCTATGGGTGCTTTGTCTCAATCTGACTATAGCTCATAATCAGTGTTGCTTGGGAAAATTTTCTGTTTACTCTACTTTCCCATACATTCCCAAACAATTTTCCCTACAATATTTTTGGTTAAATTTAAACAAATTTTACAAAACAAAAATGGTTGTAAGTACTTTATTATCTTAAAACATGAATATGCAACGTATAAAACTTAGATTATAAATTTGTATTACCACCACGGTTGCCACAGTTGGTAGAATTCTACCCAAAATAGTATTTTTTCTTGTGAAATCTGTATAAAAATAAAATTTTGGAAAAGTTTCTATAAACAAATTTTTGTGAGAAATGTTTCTATAGAAATAAAATTTTGAGAAAAAATTCCATAGAAATAACATTTTGAGAAAATTTTTTATAGAAATAATATTTTGAAAAAAATTGCTATAGAAATACAATTTTGACAACTTTTTCTATAGAAATAAAATGTTGTTCTACAGGAATAAAGTTTTTACAAAAATTTCTATAGAAATATTTTTTTGGTAGATTTGTGGTAATTTGTGGTAGTCTTCAAATTTTGTTAGATTTTTTTTTGGCACGAGTGGTAAATGTTGTTAAAGATCAAGCCTTGCCGGCTTCTAATTTCCTCCTCTAGAGCCACCAAAATGTAAAAATTATTACAAATTGTGTTGAGTGAAAATGTCCCTACATGGTAGTCCAACGTGCCTACAAGACGCTAAATATTAGAAAACCCCTATATAGGGAATTTCCCCTACTTCTAGCAACACTGGCTGTAGTAGATATTGCACCTACACTGTTATGAAAAATATGTTTTTCATATGTTTCGATATAAACAAAATGTGTTTCGGGCACAATTTTTAAACACAACATATTTAAGTGCAAACATGTAATGTTCTCAAACTAACACTAAATGTTTGGAACACATATGTTAATATGTTAGAATATATTATGTTTGGGGCATGCATGTTTCATAAAAATTATATGTGTGAATGTAAACATATATAAATTTACAAATTTCGAGTAAACATATATATGTTGTGATATTTTATTCAGAGAGCGACAGAGAGAGTATAGAGAAAGAAATAGAGATAAAAACCGGGAGGGTCGACGAAAGATATCAAATTAACACAGCGAGAGAATCAAAAGAGAGCAATTTCTGTGAAACCGCTTATATGTTGTTTCGGAAACTGCTTTATGATAAGGCCAAAAATTGTATATGCTTAAGTCAAAATATTATTTAATTTAAGCCTAATTATTATTTAATTTGTGTATATTATAAAATTATTTATGTATGTTTATACTCGACCCCACGTTCTTCCTTTGTTAGAGCTTTTGAATTCCTTCCAAATTTTCAAACTTTTATACCAAAACCAGTTTTTTATTATAAAATTGTTATTTTTGCAATAAAAAAATAATATCTTAGCCAAAAGCTCGTTTATATCAAGCACTTTTTCTGACTGTAAATCTTTAATAACCCATATTTCGAAGTTTCATTATAAAAATTTAATATAGTATAAATATAAATGTGTAAATTAAACAAAAAATGGTGTTTGGTCGGAGCAGGGATTGAACCCACGACCCTTTGCATGTACGGCAGACATGCTAACCACAGCTCCACGTTGCCAACACATGTATGTTTCTGTTAAATAATGTTATGTTTGCATGGGCTCGTGGGCGCTGCAAACTATGCTATAGAAATGTAACTTATAACGATAATTGTCTACTGGTGACTATAACAGCTACGTAGCTCAGTGGTAGTGTGTTTGCTTACAAACTGTATGGTCCTCGGTTCGATTCTCCGTCCAGGCGAAAGGTAAAATTTAAAAAAATTATAAAATTGAATAATTTCTTCAACATTATTTGTATTACAGAAAAAGGTGCCAAGAACTAAAAAATTTCGTGGAAGTGAAAATTATGTTAGGGAATGAGCACAATCTTCTTTGGGGAAAATTCTTCCAAGCATATAATATTTTTGGGCTCAAAATGCTTCCAAACATATTATATTTTCACATAAAACAAACATATTAATGTTTGGGCAGTATCCAATAATATATGTGCTTCCTGCAAAATATGTTTGGAACATATGTTAGAGAGGCGATTTTTTTTGAGGGTGTACGGAGTTAGTATGCCACTAATATTGAGCTCATTATTAAAAAAGAGAAAATCGTTAAATTAGTGTGGGTAATAAATCGAAATTTGTAAAAATCGACTAATATTCCTATGTAAGAGCTACAAGTACGTATAAATACGATCGGCCAGTACATCAAAATTTGAAATTTGACTAAAGTTGGTTAATAAATAAGAGTACTATGGCCAAATTTGGGAAAATCGAGCGATACATATATATGGAAGCTATATCTAACTCTGAACCAATTTGAATAATATTTTGCGGGGTTGATTAATACCACAAAAGGTTACCTTGTGCAAGATTTGAGTAAGATCAGTTAAGAAATGAGGCCTGTATTGTTAAACATATGGTTGTTAAGGGCAAATTTTTCAAAACCGGGCGATACATATATGGGAGCTATATCTACATGTGAACCGATTTCGATGAAATTTTGCACATATAGTTAGTGCTATAGAAGATTACAACTTTGAGTAAGATCGGTTGATAAATAAAGGTTTTGTGGCCAAATTTGGGAAAATCGGTCGATACATATATATGAGAGCAATATCTAAATCTGAACTGATTTGGATGAAATTTTGCAGACTTGAAGGGCGATGAAAGAGATTACCTTTGTCAAATTTGGTGACGATCCGTTTGAAAAAAAGCGCAACGTGGCCCCATTTGTCGAAATCGGGCGATACATATATATGGGAGCTATATCTAAATTTGATCCGATTTCTTCCAAATTCAATAGCGTTCGTCCTTGTGCCAAAAAAACTCCCTGTACCAAATTTCGTCAAAATCGGTTAATAATTGCGACCGGAATTCTGTGAAAAACAAATACATGGACAGACGGGCGGGCGGACGGATACCAAGCGCTAGATCGACTCAGGACTCACAATGGACTGAATAGCCCAAGTGAGCCTGATACATCGGGCTGCCACGTAACCTAACGTAACCTAGATCGACTCAGGAGGCGATTCTGAGTCGATAGGTATATATTTTATGGGGTCTAAAATCAATATTTCTGGTAGGCACATTTTTTGGCAGATCAAACTTATTATACTCTGACCACTATGTGGTTTAGGGTATAAAAATATTCTAAAATGCAATTTCTATTAACCATTTATTTGCCATCACAGTGCATGTTCTCTGATATCATATTCTAACATTAGAAATTACAACAGAATCGTATAAACTGTCAGTACTACCGTGACCAGTTCAAACAAATTATGGCATAATTTGTTATATTACGGTTAAGTTTAAAACCTGGTGTAATGAATTCAGAAATCTCTTCAACATCAGCAGCAGCAGCACCAGCCCTTCCCATCCACCATAGACGGAGCAAAAAGATGATGAAATCATTAACAATGCTTACAGCAGAATATCTCCACTGGGAGTTTGGTTTAATGTAAGCACATTTCCGATAAATTTATGCATTTCCAGTAAAAATATACAAATAAATTAAAATGCTGAACGTGTAGAAGAGTATGTGGTTATGATAAGACCGAATCATGAATACAAAACTATATTCAGCGCTATCATGAGACTTGACTATAGAATCAAACTAGGGTTGCCCACTCGAGGAATAGCAATATATAAGCTATGTGAACAGCTGAGCCAAAATCTCTTGGCACACCATTTGGAAAATCTCTTCTGTGATTTAGACAAAAAGGAGATTTGTAATAGAGATTTGAATGTGAGTAAAACTTTTTACGAGATCATATTCACAAAGTACGAAAGCATGACCGCATGCACCGAAAAAAGCATGTCCGGATCCAAAGATTTTGTCTTTACAATAATGCTTTTGGTATTGAATCCGAGCCAAAGTAGCAGAGAATTGAAGTAAAGGCACTTTTAAGACACAATTGTCAGTTGTTTTCTTCATGTGCAATTAAAGTCCTTTAGAAAGAAAAAAGACAAAACTTTAAAGGCATTTTCATTAATTTTGAAGAATTTTTCACAATTATTAAAGACAACTTGATCTTAGTCAAACAAAATTTTCTTTCATTTTATGATACCCATTTTTAAGTCGAATCACTTAATTATAAGGAAACAAGTAAGGAAAGTCTAAAGTCGGGCGGGGCCGACTATATTATACCCTGCACCACTTTGTAGATCTAAATTTTCAATACCATATCACATCCGTCAAATGTGTTGGGGGCTATATATAAAGGTTTGTCCCAAATACATACATTTAAATATCACTCGATCTGGACAGAATTTGATAGACTTCTACAAAATCTATAGACTCAAAATTTAAGTCGGCTAATGTACTAGAGTGGAACACAATGTTAGTAAAATATATTTAAATCTGAAGCAATTTTAAGGAAACTTCGCAAACGTTTATTATACCCTGCGGCACACTGTGGAACAGGGTATTATAAGTTAGTGCATATGTTTGTAACACCCAGAAGGAGACGAGATAGACACATGGTGTCTTTGGCAATAATGCTCGGGGTGGGTCCCTGAGTCGATATCACCATGTCCGTCTGTCCGTCCGACCGTCCGTCCGTCTGTCTGTGAACACATTTTTGTGATCAAAGTCTAGGTCGCAATTTAAGTCCAATCGCCTTCAAATTTGGCATATGTTCCTAATTTGGGTCAGAATAGAACCCTATTGATTTTGGAAGAAATCGGTTCAGATTTAGATATAGCTCCCATATATATCTTTCGCCCGATATGAACTAATATGGACCCAGCAGCCAGAGTTGTATACCGATTTGCTTGAAATTTTGTACAAACATAACACTTAGTCGTATAGTCAAGTGTGCAAAATTTGATTGAAATCGGTTCAGACTTAGATATAGCTCCCATATATATCTTTCGCCCGATATGGACTTATATGGCCCCAGAAGCCAGATTTTTGGCCGCATTTGGTTGAAATTTTGCACTAGGAGTACAATTAGTAGTATAGTCAAGTGTGCAAAATTTGATTGAAATCGGTTCAGATTTAGATATAGCTCCCATATATATCTTTCGCCCGATATGGACTAATATGGTCCTAAAAGCCAGAGTTTTGGCCCAATTTGATTGAAATTTTGCACAGGGAGTAGATTTATCATTGTAGCTATGCGTGCCAAATTTGGTTGAAATCGATTCAGATTTAGATATAGCTCCCATATATGTCTTTCGCCCGATATGCACTTATATGGACCCAGAAGCCAGAGTTTTATCCCGATTAGCTTGAAATTTTGCACAAGGAGTACAATTGGTAGTATGGTCATGTGTGCCAAATTTGATTGAAATCGGTTCAGATTTAGATATAGCTTCCATATATATTTTTCGCTCGATATGGACTTATATGGCCCCAGAAGCCAGAGTTTTGGCCAAATTTGGTTGAAATTTTGCACTAGGAGTACAATTAGTAAATTTGATTGAAATCGGTTCAGATTTAGATATAGCTACCATATATATGTTTTTCTGATTTCGACAAAAATGGTCAAAATACCAACATTTTCCTTGTTAAATCGCCACTGCTTAGTCGAAAAGTTGTAAAAATGACTCTAATTTTCCTAAACTTCTAATACATATATATATCGAGCGATAAATCATAAATAAACTTTTGCGAAGTTAAAATTGCTTCGGATTTAAATGTTTCCCATATTTGCATACCCTGCGCCACACTGTGGCGCATTATTTTACTATCATTGTTTTCCACCCTAGTGCATTAGCCGTCTTGAATTTTGATTGTCTAGATTTTGTAGAAGTCTATCAAATTCTGTCCAGATCGAGTGATATTTAAATGTATGTATTTGGGACAAACCTTTATATATATAGCCCCCAACACATTTGACGGATGTGATATGGTATCGAAAATTTAGATCTACAAAGTGGTGCAGGGTATACTTACTTGTTTATGATTTATCGCTCGATATATATGTATTAGAAATTTCGGAAAATTAGAGTCATTTTTACAACTTTTCGACTAAGCAGTGCCGATTTTATAAGGAAATTGTTGGTATTTTGACCATTTTTGTCGAAATCAGAAAAACATATATATATATATGGGAGCTATATCTAAATCTGAACCGATTTCAACCAAATTTGGCACGCATAGACACAATTTTATTTCTACTTCCTGTGTAAAATTTCAACTATATCGGAGTTAAAAAATGGCCTCTGTTGTCATATGAGTTTAAATCGGGCGAAAGCTATATATGGGAGATATATCTAAATCTGAACCGATTTCAACCAAATTTGGCACGCATAGCTACAATGCTAATTCTACTCCCTGTGCAAAATTTCAACTAAATTGGGCAAAACTCTGGCTTTTAGGACCATTTTAGTTCATATCGGGCGAAAGATATATATGGGAGCTATATCTAAATCTGAACCGATTTCAATCAAATTTTGCATACTTGACTATACTACTAATTGTACTGCTAGTGCAAAATTTCAACCAAATTCGGCCAAAAATCTGGCTTCTGGGACCATATAAGTCCATATCGGGCGAAAGATATATATGGGAGCTATATCTAAATCTGAACCGATTTCAATCAAATTTTGCACACTTGACTATACGACTAAGTGTTATGTTTTTACAAAATTTCAATCGGTATAAAACTCTGGCTGCTGTATCCATATTAGTGCATATCGGGCGAAAGATATATATGGGAGCTATATCTAAATCTGAACCGATTTCTTCCAAAACCAATAGGGTTCTATTCTGACCCAAATTAGGAACATGTGCCAAATTTGAAGGCAATTGGACTTAAATTGCGACCTAGACTTTGATCACAAAAATGTGTTCACAGACAGACGGACGGACGGATAGACGGACGGACGGGCAGACGGACATGGTTATATCGACTCAGGGACCCACCCTGAGCATTATTGCCAAAGACATAATGTGTCTATCTCGTCTCCTTCTGGGTGTTACAATCATATGCACTAACTTATAATACCCTGTTCCACAGTGTGGCGCAGGGTATAAAAAGACCTTATAGAAAAGTTTATTGTCTTTTTGACAAGGCAAAATACTTTATATCAGAGAACAAACTGAAAAAACAGTGAACCCACCAGGAAGAAAATTTTCGCATAATTTTAGAAAATTTTGAATATTTTTAGAAAATTTTAACTAAACAGTATTACAAACGCTGGCATCACGCCGATATCACAAAAATAAGTAAATATTTTTTGACAAATTCAAGAACATTTATTTGACATAATTAAGTTTTTTCAATTGCTTAAGAAAATTTTGTAGTGTGAAGGAAAACATTGGAGATTAAAATTGCAAGAATGTCTTTAGGGACATATGAAGTTCATGCTGAACGCATTAGTAGTAAAATTTACACATTTAAAGAAATAATGAACTATGTTGTGAGAAATACAAATTTGCTTAATTTGTGTATAATTTTCCCCGTTTTTTTAGTTAATTTAACTAACTAAAAATTATCAGAATAAAAGGAAGCTTTCTCCAAAAATAATAATTCCATGAACTAAAATAAACTTAAATTAGCTTTAGTGAAATAGAGAGTTCACTCTCTGTTGAGAGCACATTTGGTTTTGATACCTTCCACCATAGGATGGGGTATATTAACTTTGTCATTCTGTTTGTAACACATTGAAGTATTGTTCTAAGACCCCAAAAAGCATATATATTCTGGGTCGTGGTGAAATTCTGAGTCGATCAAATCATGTCCGTCCGTCTGTTGAAACCACGCTAACTTCCGAACGAAACAAGCTATCGACTTGAAACTTGGCACAAGTAGTTGTTATTGGTGTAAGTCGGATGTTATTGCGAATGGGCCATATTGGACCACTTTTACGTATAGTCCCCATATAAACCAACCCCCAGATTTCATCCAGCTGAAATTTGGTACGTGTTGTTAGTATATGGTCTCTAACAACCATACAAAAATTGTTCCATATCGGTCCACAATTATATATAGTATCCATATAAATCGATCCTCAAATTTGACCTCCGGAGCCTCTTGGAGGAGCAAAATTCATCCGAACCGGTTGAAATTTGGTACGAGGTGTAGTATATGGTACCTAACAACCATGTAAAAATTGGTCCATATCGGTCAATAGTTATATAAAACTCCCATATAAACCGTTCCCCAGATTTGACCTCCGGAGCCTCTAGGAGGGGCAAAATTCATCCGATCCGCTTGAAATTTGGAACGTGGTGTTCATTGGCGTAGCTAGGGGGGTGCTGGGGGGGCTATGCCCCCCAGAATAGTTCTTGCCCCCCCCCCAGAATAATCAAAGCTACAGTTGTTTTATATTTTAATTCAAGCTTTGCGATGTGTTTAATCCAATTAAGATTGTGGCAGAGAGAGTATGTAAAGCATATTTTTTAGTATTGATATTTACATTACAACTAAAAACACGTAATAAAAACACTAAAAGGAAACTTGAGACGCACATTTTCAAAAATAGTCAATTTATAACTACGTTGATTAAAATCATGAATCGTTACATGCCCAATTTACCATCTAAAATCGTCAAAATCACGAAAAATCCACAGAGTTGGCACCGCTGCTCTCGACAGTTGCTTCGTTTTATTCTGTTCTCAGAGAATTTTTAAAAACTAATCGAAGATAGACGTTTTATAATATTCAATTTATTTTTTGCCTTTTATTTAATTTTTTATTCTTAGTATTTTTTATACACGATAAATATGTTAAGTTTATGTTTTGCTCTATGATTTCTAGTCCTGTTTTAAAACACACATTTTAAATAAAATATTTTTCAAACACATACTTAAAGCAATGCTTTTATTTTTTGTTATATTAAATAATGGTAAGTTGCTATTTGATTATTTATAGCGGTGTCGTGGAACCGGCTCCCACACACAATAAAATATTTTTTGCCTTCAACCATGAAATTAATTGATCTAATTAATTATACCCTTCACCACTACTGTGGTACAGGGTATAATAAGTTTGTGCATTTGTATATAACGCCAAGAAATAGTGGTCATAGACCCATCTTTTAGTATACCGATCGGGTAAGAATTAAAATCTGAGTCGATTTAGCGATGTCTGTCTGTCTGTCCGTCCGTCTGTCTGTATATGTAATTTTGTGCACAAAGTACAGCTCGCAATTTAAGTCCGATCGTCCTCAAATTTGGCATAGGGCCGTTTCTTGAGACAGAGACAATTGCTATTGGTTTTGGAAAAAATCGGTTCAGATTTAGATATAGCTGCCATATATAATTATCTACGATGTGGTCATAGTTAGCGTGTTTATAAACCGATTTTCTTGAAATACCGTACATCCATATATTTAATGAATCTAGCAAATCTTGCAAAATATCAGCCAAATCGGTTCAGATTTAGATATAGCTACCATATATATCTTTCGTCCGATTTAGACTCATATGACCACAGAGCCCAAAGTTTACTACCTATCTTCATGAAATTTTGCACAGAGGGTAGAATTGGCATTCTATCAATGCTTGGTACACTTGATTGAAATCGGTTCACATTTAGATATAGCTCCCATATATATCTTTCGTCCGATTTGAACTTATATGGCCTCAAAATCCAGGGTTTTGCCGTGATTTGCTTCAAATTTCGCACAAGGAGTACGTTTAGTAGTATAGGTAATTGTGCCAAATTTGGTTGAAATCGATTCAGATTTAGATATGGCTCCCATATATATCTCCCGTCCGATTTGCACTCATATGACTAGGGGGCCCAAAGTTATAGTCCCATTTACGTGAAATTTCGCATAGATAGCAGAATTATTATTCTAACTATGCATGTCAAATTTAGTCAAAATTGGTTCAGATTGTATATAGCTCCCATATATACGTACACCAGAGTTGGGGAAATATGGTCGACTGTTTCATATTTTAGACCCATTTTCAATGGGATTTTCCTCCAATTGACTGGATAGTTTCCACAGAGAATACAAATATGGCCAAAATTCTCACAGTTTACACAAAATTCTGTGATGATTTCCCCATATCTTAGCCATATCCTACACACTGCAATGCCAAAATTTCCACAGAACGGATGAGTTTTAAATAAGGCTCCAAGTCGCCCTACACATATCTTGGCGAGATCTAACCAATATCCTTGTAAAATCGCCACTGCTGAGTAGCAAAAATTGTAAATATTACTCTAATTGTCCTATATCTCGAATACATATGTATCGCCTGAAAAATCATAAATCCCTTTTGTACAATTGCATTAAAATTTCTCTAGCTTCATATTTCCCATATTTTTTACTAACATTGTGTATCATCCCAGGGCGTTAGCCGATTTAAATTTTAATTCTAGAGTTTTTGTAGAAGTACAAAAAATTGTTTCCATTAAAAGTATTTGTATCTGGAAATGCAAACCTTTATATAGCTCCCAGCAAATTTTAAGTAGTTGAGATGGTAACACAAATGTTTGTCTACATAGTGGTGAAGGGTATAATATAGTCGGCTCCGCCCGACTTTAGACTTTACTTACTTGTTTTTAATTGAAATGTATTCAATCAAAACAAAAAAAAAAATGATAGTATCAATCATCAAAGCCAATTAAAAAATTAATTGATACAACTAATTTTTGTGATTGAGTTTTTTTTTTGTTTTTGATTGATTTTGCTGCATATTGCCTTTAACACCGCAATAAAATTGAGGATGTATAGTTTTATCAATAGGCGTAATTTATCGCTTCGGAAATTTCGACAAAATTTTTGAAATTTCTAGCTCCGCCAATGGTGGTGTTAGTATATGGCCGCTAACAACCATGCCAAAATTGGTCCATATCGATTTATAGTTATATATAGCCGATCCCCAATCACACAAAAATTGGTCCATATCGGATCATAATCATGGTTGCCCATCGAGCCAAAAATAATCTACAAAATTTTATTTCTATAGAAAATTTTGTCAAAATTTTATTTCTATACAAAATGTAGTCAAAATTTTATTTCGGTAGAAAATTTTGTCAAAATTTTATTGATGTAGAAAATTTTGTCAAAATTTTATTTCTATAGAAAAGTTGTCAAAATTTTATTTCTATAGAAAATGTTGTCAAAATTTTATTTCTATAGAAGATGTTGTCAAAATTTTATTTCGATATTGTCAAACTGCATTATATACGTATTTAATCGGGATTTTGTATTTGTTTAATATATACCACGTATGGACTAACATATAATTTAGAAGACGGTGTTGGGAAGTTTTAAGATACCTTGCCATCGGCAAGTGTTACCGCAACCCAAGTAATTCGATTGTGGACGACAGTCTTTAGTAGAAGTTTCTATGCTTCGGCCTGGCCGAACTTACGGCCGTATATACTTTGTTAAGGACATGAAATCTTTGTCCTCGGAACAATATTTTTTTCAGTGTGGTATGTAGTTCCACCTTTAATATATACTTTATGTCAGCCGACATTAGGGGGGAAACCTGGGTCCTATTTTCAATCTAACTTTATTGAAGTCAGGGTTATTTTTCTGAGAGATTATCAACGATTATGAACGTGCTGCGATGAAAGTGAAGTCTGTTCTATCGTCAAGAATATAATGGATGGGATTCACAAGGCGTGATCAGTTGATCCGCCTTGTATAGAAAAGATTTTCTAGCGTTGGCTTATCTACTAAATGATTTCACCGCAACGAAAAACGCCGATTGGACTCATCTATAATAAGTAAAGTAGAAAGTCGGGCGGGGGGTATAGGTTTGGGAGATAAACCTCATTTCAATATCTAAGAACATTAATGGGAGATTAATCACAATCTGAACAGGAATGTCTGGTATTAGGAGCTATCGTTGACTCTGCACCTACAGAGTTAGTATGCCACTAATATTGCATCCATTATTAAACAAGTGAATAAAGTAGAAAGTCGGGTGGGGCCGACTATATCATACCCTAAACCACCCCTACTGAATTAGTAAACATAAGCATTTGTGGGGTATCATTGGTATAGGTTTTGGAGTATCATTGGTATAGGTTTTGGAGAACATAAAGGGGGGTACATGTTTACGGGAGTCCTGTCACAATCTGAGCAGAAATGTCTTATATTATGAGCTATAGTTTATTTTGCACCAAAAGAGTTAGTATGCCACTAATATTGAGTCCATTATTAAACAAGTAAGAAAAGTCTAAAGTCGGGCGGGGCCGACTATATTATACCCTGCACCACTTTGTAGATCTAAACGTTCGATACCATATCACATCCGTCAAATGTTTTGGGGGCTATATATAAAGGTTTGTTTTTACTAACATTGGAACACAATGTTAGTAAAAAAATATGGAAAACATTTAAATCTGAAGCAATTTTAAGGAAACTTCGCAAAAGTTTATTTATGATTTATCGCTCGATATATATGTATTAGAAGTTTAGGAAAATTAGAGTCATTTTTACAACTTTTCGACTAAGCAGTGGCGATTGGTATTTTGACCATTTTTGTCGAAATCAGAAAAACATATATATGGGAGCTATATCTAAATCCGAACCGATTTCAACCAAATTTGGCACGCATAGCTACAATGGTAATTCTACTCCCTGTGCAAAATTTCAACTAAATCGGAGCAAAAAATTGGCCTCTGTGGTCATATGAGTGTAAATCGGGCGAAAGCTATATATGGGAGCTATATCTAAATCTGAATCGATTTCAACCAAATTTGGCACGCATAGCTACAATGCTAAATCTACTCGCTGTGTAAAATTTCAACCAAATTGGGCCAAAACTCTGGCATTTAGGACCATATTAGTCCATATCGGGCGATAGATATATATGGGAGCTATATCTAAATCTGAACCGATTTCAATCAAATTTTGCACACTTGACTATTCTACTAATTGTATCCCTAGTGCAAAATTTCAAACAAATTCGTCCAAAAATCTGGCTTCTGAGGCCATATAAGTCCATATCGGGCGAAAATTATATATGGGAGCTATATCTAAATCTGAACCGATTTCAATCAAATTTTGCACGCTTGACTATACGACTAAGTGTTATGTTTGTACAAAATTTCAAGCAAATCGGTATAAAACTCTGGCTGCTGGGTCCATATTAGTGCTTATCGGGCGAAAGATATATATGGGAGCTATATCTAAATCTGAACCGATTTCTTCCAAAATCAATAGGGTTCTATTCCGACCCAAATTAGGAATATATGCCAAATTTGAAGGCGATTGGACTTAAATTGCGACCTAGACTTTGATCACAAAAATGTGTTCACAGACAGACGGACGGACGGACGGACAGACGGAAATGGTTATATCGACTCAGGGACCCACGCTGAGCATTATTGCCAAAGACACCATGTGTCTATCTCGTCTCCTTCTGGGTGTTACAAACATATGCACTAACTTATAATACCCTGTTCAACAGTGTGGCGCAGGGTATAAAAAGAGGAAATCGATCAATTAGTTGTGCGTAATAAATCCAATTTTGCAAAAATCGGACAATATTATTACGTTAGAGCTAAAGGGTGATTTGTTAAGAGCTTGATAACTTTAAAAAAAAAAAAAACGCATAAAATTTGCAAAATCTCATCGGTTCTTTATTTGAAACGTTAGATTGGTCCATGACATTTACTTTTTGAAGATAATTTCATTTAAATGTTGACCGCGGCTGCGTCTTAGGTGGTCCATTCGGAAAGTCCAATTTTGGGCAACTTTTTCGAGCATTTCGGCCGGAATAGCCCGAATTTCTTCGGAAATGTTGTCTTCCAAAGCTGGAATAGTTGCTGGCTTATTTCTGTAGACTTTAGACTTGACGTAGCCCCACAAAAAATAGTCTAAAGGCGTCAAATCGCATGATCTTGGTGGCCAACTTACCGGTCCATTTCTTGAGATGAATTGTTCTCCGAAGTTTTCCCTCAAAATGGCAATAGAATCGCGAGATGTGTGGCATGTAGCGCCATCGTGTTGAAACCACATGTCAACCAAGTTCAGTTCTTCCATTTTTGGCAACAAAAAGTTTGTTAGCATCGAACGATAGCGATCGCCATTCACCGTAACGTTGCGTCCAACAGCATCTTTGAAAAAATACGGTCCAATGATTCCACCAGCGTACAAACCACACCAAACAGTGCATTTTTCGGGATGCATGGGCAGTTCTTGAACGGCTTCTGGTTGCTCTTCACTCCAAATGCGGCAATTTTGCTTATTTACGTAGCCATTCAACCAGAAATGAGCCTCATCGCTGAACAAAATTTGTCGATAAAAAAGCGGATTTTCTGCCAACTTTTCTAGGGCCCATTCACTGAAAATTCGACGTTGTGGCAGATCGTAAGTCTATTCATGATGAAATGTCAAAGCATACTGAGCATCTTTCTCTTTGACACCATGTCTGAAATCCCACGTGATCTGTCAAATACTAATGCATGAAAATCCTAACCTCAAAAGAATCACCCTTTACATATAAGTCTAAATACGATCAGCTAGTACATCAAGATTTGAAATATGAATAACATAGGTGGCGACATTTTGACAAGTCGAACCTTTTCCAAGGTAACGCCATCAAAAGAAGGTAATCCCTCACGAAAGAGATTCAAGGAACGCAGAAATGCTTTCTTTATCCTAAAGAAATTAGAATCAGTCGACCCAAGCACCTTGTCAGCTAAACAAAGCGATTCCTTAAAATGGGCTCAAGGAATTCTTGAGGCTGGAAAAAGGGAACGATCACCGGATGAGCTGCCATCCTCCAAAAGGGATCAACGATCGTTTGTCTCAGTTGCTAAAGACAGCCTTGTGATGGCTATCATTAATAAATGAGCATTGGACGGTATGGTTCCAAAGCAAAAATGGGGGAAAATTGAGAATGTTTTGTCTGGCGTCTACTCACATGTGCTGGAAAAGTTTCGCGGCTCAGATCTTCGACACCAAGAGGCTGGTTGGTATCAAGCTAGTTGCACTTGAGGACCAGAGGTCTATAGAATGTTTTAAAGCTGCTCTGATACTAATTGGTGAAGTTTGGGAAGGAGCTGCTCTAGAGTTAGTCGAGAAGAAAGACATACCGGCTAGACCTAGAGCACATACGTGGATACCTGCAAACCCTCCTGACCCTGAATCTATTTTAAATAGACTGAAACAATGCAATCCAGATATTCCAACAGCTGATTGGAAGGTTGGCCGTTTGGATGAAGTGGATGAATCAAGACGGCATGCAGTGTTTATATTGAACACTCAGTCTTTGCCACATCTAGCAAAGTCTCAGGGCCGTGTATGTTATGGCTTTCATTATATACAAATGAAGGTATATAAAAACGTTCAGCTAACTTTTGGTATCAGGAGATACCAAAAGTTCAAGACATGAAAAGACACCGTATGCAAGAGGAGGTTTCTACTGCCTCAAAACTCACCAAACTTGAAGCTATGGTTATTCTTGATGACTCGATTGAAGCGGCTGATGTGACGGTTGTTGAAAATCTCGATAGTCCTACGGATCCTCCAGATAAATCTTCATCATTGTAAGGCTGCATGTGCTGCCTTAAAAGTTCTCCTGATGAAAGGGAACATAGATATAGTTTTTATTCAAGAACCATATGTTTATAGAAACAAAATATGTGAATTAAGTACTCCGGGGTCCAAACCATTGCAGTATACTGGTAATGATGTAAATCGAGCCTGTATAATTGCTAAAAACGAGCTCAACTTGTTTCTACTTCCTTCAATGTGCAATACAGACACTGTCGTTGCCAGTTTAGAAATAGCCAAATGCAAATATTGGGTATCTTCGGTCTACATGGGACATGATAGGGAGATGCCTCCATGTGCCGTTAACACCTTAGTTGAGGAGTCATTGAAAACAAAGACAAAACTCAGTATGGGATGCGATGCAAATGCACATCATAGTATATGGGGAAGTGGTGACATTAATACAAGAGGAGAGTCACTCCTAGAGTTTATTTTGCGTACTAATTTGGTAGTTTGCAATAAGGGAGATGCCCCAATCTTTGTTACTAAAAACAGGCAAGAGGTTTTGGACGTCACCTTGGCCTCGCAAGAACTGAATGAAATGATATCTGATTGGCAGGTTTTAAGTGAACATAGCTTCTCAGATCATCGCTACATCAGTTCCAAATTTGATGTTCATACCACCAAGACCAAATTTCAGGCAAATGTTGGGAAAGCTGACTGGAATAGGTATAGGGAATCGTTCAAAATGATGATACCGGAAATACCAAAGACAAATATGAGCACTGTGCACGTTATCGAACACGCCGTGGAGAGGATTACTAAGGCCTTCAACATTTCACTGAAAGCTGCATGCTCTAGAGGGAAGCCAAGGGGGGAAAATCGACCACCATGGTAGTCTACGGAGTTAGGTAATATGAGGAAATCGTGCAGGAAGCTCTTTAACAAAGCAAAGTCCACCAGAGCTCCTGTGGATTGGGACGCTTACAAGAAGAATCTGAGAGGATACAAGCGAGAACTGAGAAAGGCTCAGCATAACTCTTGGAATGATTACTGCAGCAGCATTGAGAATACGTCCGAGGCTTCCAGACTACGGAAGGTGCTAGCATCCACGAACTCCGCTCCAGGTTTCATTAAAACATCGGAGGGCAATTGGACAACGTCCAGTGAGGAGACGCTGGAGGTACTATTGGACACACATTTTCCTGGAAATCAGACGGTTGAACCATGTACTGGCGGTGCCACAGTGGCTCAGCAGTCGTTTCCTATCGAGGAAATTGTATCAGAATCTAGAATAAAATGGGCGTTAAATAGCTTTGGATCATTCAAATCCCCCGGACCTGATGGAATTACTCCGGCGGAGTTAAAAGCGGTGGCTGACAGAATTATCCCCTGGTTGTCGGCGATATATATAGGATGTATCAACTTAGCATATATTCCACGAAAGTGGAGAGAATCAAAAGTCGTTTTCATACCTAAAGCCGGAAAAGCCTCTCACTCGAATGCGAAGGATTTCCGACCAATCAGCTTATCATCATTCCTACTTAAGACTCTGGAGAGGATGATAGATATTTATCTTAGAACTAGCGTCGATTCAAGTTTGCTCTCGAAACGACAACATGCATACTCGAAAGGCAGGTCTACTGAGACCGCATTACATGAACTAGTCAGTTTTATTGAAAGCTCACTATCTGTCAAAGAATACACAATCGTGGCATTTCTAGACATCGAAGGGGCGTTCAATAACGTCCATCCGAGCTCGATATTAAATGGACTGACAACTCTGAATGTTGATCCAGGTATACTTAGGCTGTTAGACGAACTTCTAAGGAAGAAACGCATTTCAGCCACACTAGGATAAGCAAACATACAAAGGTATGTGAACAGAGGCACTCCCCAAGGAGGAGTTCTATCACCTCTTCTTTGGAATGTTGCTATAAACGACCTTCTGGTTTCCCTAGAAAAAGAAAGGATACAAGTGGTGGCATACGCAGATGATGTGGCGCTAGCAGTCAGGGGAAAATTCCCATCAACAGTTAGAGATATTATACAGAGAGCCCTCCGGATGACTGAGAAATGGGCGAAAGATAATGGTCTTGGGGTAAATCCTGCAAAGACAGAACTAGTCATGTACTGCAAAGATCGCAAAACTCCCACGGTTAGGCCCATTTCCTTAGGGGGTATTGAAATTCCCTTTAGGGAGTGTGCAAAATACCTTGGCGTTATTTTGGACAGGAAGCTGAACTTTAAGCTTAATATTGAAGAAAGGGCGAGGAAAGCAACGGTAGCTTTATACTCGTGCAAATAGGCAATAGGAAAAAAGTGGGGACTAAAACCAAAAATTGTACATTGGCTATACACGGCAGTGGTTAGACCTATAATGCTATATGGTGTTGTAGTCTGGTGGCCGGCACTTCACCAGCCGACAAGTTTAGACAAAGTTCAGCGTATGGCGTGCTTGTGTATCTCAGGTGCATTCAGCAAGACAGGAACAAACTCCCTTAATGTCATACTGCATCTATTGCCTTTAGACATTTTGGCCAAACAGTCAGCTGCAACAACGGCTGTGCGGTTGCGCGAGCTATCGCTGTGGTTGGAAAAAAGTTACGGTCACAGTTCGGTCCTCAAAATAATGCCAGATGTGCCTAACGTAGTGGATTACAATTTGGCGAGTCCACTTTTCGACAAAAAGTTTGAGACTCTAATTCCCAACAGTGAGGCGTGGTGTACACGGACCCCGGGGAATAAAAGATATATAGATTTCTACACTGATGGCTCCAAATTGGATGGCCAAGTGGGTTTCGGAGTATATTCTAAAGATCTGGAACTTCGAATAGCGAAAAGATTACCTGATCACTGTAGTGTTTTTCAGGCTGAAATATTAGCAATAAGAGAAGTGGTGAATTGGCTGAGAAGTAATGCTCCAAGCAATATTGGGATTAATATATACTTAGACAGTCAACCTGCAATAAAATCCTTGGACTCTGTGTTCCTCAACTCGAAAACGGCCATCGACTGCCTCAAATCTCTCAATGAGATGGCTGAACAGCACAATATTCACCTAATATGGGTGCCTGGCCATAGGAACATACCGGGGAACATCGAAGCAGGTGAGCTAGCGAGGCTAGGAACTACCTTACATATTCCAGGGGAACTAGAGTCTGTTGGTATGCCTCTGGCTACCTTCAAGCTCTTACTGCGTGAGAAGGCTGTTATGATGACAAATGTTCGATGGGAGAATTACAAGGGTTGTAACGACACCAAGCAAATATGGCCCTATTTAAACTTAAACCGCACACTAGATATGCTAGTGTTCTCGAGACGCCAGATATCACTCCTGATATCTGCTATAACGGGTCGCTGCCTGATAGGCGATTTTGCAAAAGCTATTGGTGCGAAGTATAATGACTATTGTATAAGCTGTCATGATGCGGAGGAAAAGGAATCAATAAAACACCTCTAGTGTGAGTGTCCTGCATTTTGTGTAAGGCGTAAGCAAATGTTAGGGGCATATAGCTTCAGATTACTGGCGGACCTGGAAAACGTTAACTTAAGCAGTCTGCTAATGTTTTTGGAACAATCTGGTTGGTTCAACAGAAGAAAATAATCGAGAAGGTTCAGCGGTTAAAACTAGAAGTGCCCAAGTGTAATAGGTACGTTTAGTTAATGTGGTATCACAATGGACTGAATAGTCTAAGTGAGCCTGAATATTAATCGGGCTGCCACTTTAACCTAAGCTAACCTAACATAGGTTAATAAATAAGAGTATTATGGCCAAATATGACAAAATCTAAATCTGAACCAATTTGTATAATATTTTGCAGCTATGATTGATACCACAGGAGGTTACCTTGTGTAAATTTTGAGTATGATCAGTTAATAAATGAGGCCCCTATGGTCAAAAATAATGTTATTAGGGGCACATTTTGCAAAATCGGGCGATACATATATATGGGAGCTATATCTAAATCTGAACCGATTTCGATGAAACTGCGCGCATACAGTTAGAGGTATAGAAGATTACATTTAGCCAACTTTGAGTACTATCGGTTGATAAATAAGTGTTTTACGGCCAAATTTGGCAAAATCGGGCGATACATATATATATATATATATATATATATATATATATATATATATATATATATATATATATATATATATATATATATATATATATATATATATATATATATATATATATATATATATATATATATATATATATATATATATATATATATATATGGGAGCTATATCTAAATCTGAACCGATTTCGACGAAATTTCGCACATACAGTTAGAGCTATAGAAGATTACATTTAGCCAACTTTGAGTACGATAGGTTGATACCGAATATATTGAGTATCGGTACAGTTTTAGATATAGCCCCCTTATAATCCGGCCCGGGTCTAGATTCTAGAACTACAATTGGTATAGCCCCCATTACACCGAACTCCCGATTTAACTCCTAGGGTTTCTAAAAATTGTAGTTTTTATCCGATTATCCACAAATTGAAATATACTGGCATATTAGACCCGTAACAAAGTGTATATGATTTAGCTTTATCGGTCCATTTGGTAAGGCCTCCAAATAGACCGATTTCACTTATTGAGGGTAAAGAAGGCGCACTGATCATGATAATTGCTTGAAACTGAATGCAAAATTTCCAGATTTTACTTCTCGTAATCATTTAAATAATTGGGATGAAATTCTACAGATTTTAGATTTCAAATCAAGGCGTTATTTCATCATTTTCTTGCATACTTACAAGATATGTTTATGATTCCTCTAAAACTCAAACAAAAAATGGCTCTTATAAATTCAGAATCTAATCTGGTCTTTATAGGTAAAATCTTTACATTTATCTGTGGGAAGAATACTGGTTGAACTGATCTGCTCGGGAAAATATCTGTCACCAAACTCTCCTACAATTTTCAAAGGAAACTGGTATATTTGATTCATATTGGTGGGTATTTAAGATTCGGCCCTTCCAAACTTGCTGCTGTATATACTTGTTTTAAGTTTGTTCTATTCTGTAGTCTAACTAACAGGTTGGCTGATAAGTCCCCGGTCTGACACATAGATGGTCGCTAGTATTAAATGCATATTATTTTTATATAGTACCAACCTTCAAATGATTCGTTTCAAAATTTGACGTCTGTAAGTCAATTAGTTTGTGAGATAGAGCGTCTTTTGTGAAGCAACTTTTGTTATTGTGAAAAAATGGAAAAAAAGGAATTTCGTGTTTTGATAAAATACTGTTTTCTGAAGGGAAAAGATAGGGATTCTGCCCTAGGGAAATCAACAACAATTCATTGGTATGCAAAATTCAAGCGTGGTGAAATGAGCATGGAGGACGGTGAATGCAGTGGACGCCCGAAAGAGGTGGTTACCGACGAAAACATCAAAAAAAATCCACAAAATGATTTTGAATGACCGTAAAATGAAGTTGATCGAAATAGCAGAGGCCTTAAAGATATCAAAGGAACGTGTTGGTCATATCATTCATCAATATTTGGATATGCGGAAGCTCTGTGCAAAATGGGTGCCGCGCGAGCTCACATTTGACAAAAAACAACAACGTGCTGATGATTCTGAGCGGTGTTTGCAGCTGTTAACTCGTAATACACCCGAGTTTTTCCGTCGATATGTGACAATGGATGAAACATGGCTCCATCACTACACTTCTGAGTCCAATCGACAGTCGGCTGAGTGGACAGTGACCGGTGAACCGTCTCCGAAGTGTGGAAAGACTCAAAAGTCCACTGGCAAAGTTATGGCCTCTGTTTTTTGGGATGCGCATGGAATAATTTGTATCGATTATCTTGAGAAGGGAAAAACCATCAACAGTGACTATTATATGGCGTTATTGAAGCGTTTGAAGGTCGAAATCGCGGCAAAACGCCCCCATATGAAGAAGAAAAAAGTGTTGTTCCACCAAGACAACGCACCGTGCCACAAGTCATTGAGAACGATGGCAAAAATTCATGAATTGGGCTTCGAATTGCTTCCCCACCCACCGTATTCTCCAGATCTGGCACCCAGCGACCTTTCTTGTTCTCAGACCTCAAAAGGATGCTCGTAGGGAAAAAATGTAGCTGCAATGAAGCTGAGCTGTTAGACCGGGGACTTATCAGCCAACCTGTTACCTACACGCAGAGAAGGAATATGATCACCCCAAAAATGTTTTAAGAGCAAAATGTTATTTTTGGACGGTGACCATGGCACATTTTTGTCGCAAAAATGTTCTTTTCTCGGCAAACATATACATGGTTGCCGAAATCAGACATATGCTTTTTGAGAAAATAACATGGTTGCCGCAAACATGTTACATGTTCTCCGTCCAAAAATAATAGTTTGCTCTCGAAACATGTTTGAGGTGATCATATTCCTTCTCTGGGTGTATCGGACCTCCATCGTCATATCATATCTTATTGTTGTTTTCCAAATAGGGTATTAACAATCCTACCATACATCATCACTTTCAGTTGTCTGTAAATATTCCCACTATCTATATCCACCACTATACTCCAGAGACAAAAGAACAATCCAAACAACGGACTGAAGCTGAATGAAGGGCCCCAAAAAAGGCAAAAACAATTCAATCGGCTGGTAAGTTTATGGCAACGGTTTTTTGGGATTTCAAAGGTATTTTATTGATTGACTATCTGCAAAAGGGTTAAACAATAAATTCAGAGTACTATTGCAACCTTCTGGATCAATTAAATGTACAAATTCGAGAAAAACGTCCTGGCTTACAACACAAAAAAATAATTTTTCATCAAGACAACGCATCAGCGCAAAAGAGTGTTTTAACAATGGCTAAAATCAACGAATTAAAGTACGAGTTGCTTGACCACCCACCTTATTCTCCTGATTTAGTTCCCAGTGACTTTTACTTGTTCCCAAATCTAAAAAAAATTCCTTGTTGGCAAGCGTTTTACCTCAAATGAAGATGCAATTACAGTTGTAAACCACTATTTTGAAGACCTTGAGGAAAACTATTTTAATCAAGGGATAGAATTGCTAGAAAAGCGTTGGACTAAGTGTATTGAAGTTTAGGAGATTATATTGAAAAATAAAAATATGTTTGAAAAACTAACTATTCTCTTTTTTTGATAGGCTAAGAAGTTTCCGAACCGCCCTCGTATGGCCGAATCCAAATACAATTAACCACTCTTTGACTTCGGATATGTACGGTCAAACACCAAATAAAGAATCTTGACATATCACAAAAATGTTGCGTTTCCTTTTTCAACTGTCATCTCTAAATAACGCAGATACCGCCAGGCATACAGACACAGAAAATTCAATAGAAAGACAACTAAACACCAACATCCTTAAGAATTTGAAGATGCGAAAATAGTTTCAGTTGGTTGTGTACTTCCATGGTTGTTTACTTTAAGGGCCGGCTGGCTGCTAGATGGACGAATGATATCTAGGTAGTGGGTGTGTGCATATGCCATTCAAGCATGAGGAAGGAAAACCCTGAAAATAGATTTCCGTAAATAAATCATACAATTTTGAGGTTAACACATTATGTGCTACAACCGACACCCGAGCAAGATTAAACAACAAAAGCAATAGCAACAACACCGCCAACATCCAACATAATTGATTTATAACTTTTGGAGAACTAAATTTAGAATTGATTATGCCATTACTTGTGGTTGGGAGCAGACAAATGCGGCTGAGTTGAAACAAAAGCAAATAGTTGTTGTTATATAAATATGCATAGGAAGTAATATGAAGCACTTCCATGTTGGCTAGTCCATATTGTTCAATTTTACGAACGATATATAGTCAGACCCTTTCGTTATTTCGAAAACTTCCTTAAATCGAACGCAAATGTAACAATGTCGTAAACTTGATGACATGTGACGTTATGCGGCAAACACAAAAATAAACCGGATAACTCTTTTAAAGAGGGGAGGTCCTGCTATTGCCTCAGTCAGACCGTGAAAATTTCGCTCAGTTACCCCTCGAGCCAAAAATAATCTACCAAACGTTTGGAAAATATTTTGCCAAAAATTATTTCAAAATTTTATTTCTATAGAAAATTTTGTCAAAATTTTATTTCTATTGAAAATTTTATTTCCATAGAAAATTTTATAAAAATTTTATTTCTATAGAAAATTTTGTCAAAATTTTATTTTATTATTTAATTATATATAGACCCCATATAAACCGATCTCCAGATTTGGCTTGCGAAGCCTCAAAGAGGAGCAAATTGCATCCGATCCGGCTTAAATTTGGTACATGGTATTGGTATATGGCCTCTAACAACCGTGCAAAAATTGGTCCACATCGGTCCTTAATTATATATAGCCCCCATATAAACCGATCCCCAGATTTGGCTTGCGAAGTCTCCAAGAGAAGCAAATTTCATTCAATCCGGTTGTAATTTGGAACATGGTGTTACTATATGATCTTTAACAACCGTGCCAGAATTGGTCCATATCGGTCCATAATTATATATAGCCCTCATATAAAACATTCTCCAGATTTGACCTCCGGAGCCTCTTGGAGGAGCACAATTCATCCAATCCGGTTCAAATTAGGTACGTGGTGTTAGTATATGGTCGCTAACAACCATACCAAAATTGGTCCAATCACAAAAAAATTGGTCCATATCGGTTCATTTCTATAGAAAATTTTGTTAAAATTTTATTTCTGTAGAAAATTTTGTCAAAATTTTATGTCCACTTTGTCAAACTGAATTATATACGTATTGGATCGATCTTTTTTGATTTAATATATACCACGTATGGACTTACATACAATTTGGAAGATGGTGTTAGGAGGTTTTAAGATACCTTTCCATCGGCAAGCGTTACCGCAACTTAAGTAATTCGATTGTGGATGGCAGTGTTTAGATGAAGTTTCTACGCAATCCATGATGGAGGGTACATAAGCTTCGGCCTGGCCGAACTTACGGCCGTATATACTTGTTTTTTTTTTTTTTTTTTGAATTTGTCGACAAATATTTATTTATTTGTGTGAAATCAACATCTGTCTTTGTAATACAGTTTAGTTGGAATTTTCCGAAATTAACCTAAATCTCCTAAAATTAGCCAAAATTTCCCTTCCTGGTGGGTTCAATGTTCTTTGAGTGTAGTAACTATAGTAAATGTGATTTTTATTATATTGCATGATGAAATTATCTTCTATTAATTGGAAATATTAGTTTAAGTGAATATGCTTTGGAAAAATTCCATGGCAATTAGCTTGACCTGGCAGTTCATTAATTTTAAATATTTTCCCATCGTGGATGGTGGTGTTATCAAAGCATTTGGGGTGGAGAAAGCAACTAAGATATTTTGTTTGAGAAATAGCCTTTGAAGCAATTCCTTAACGGCAAAAGAAAACACTGTCTAAACCTGACTCTGCAAATGCCTAAAAATCATATAAATCATTTGGCGTAAGCAGTGATTTACATGGAACCCCTGCCTCACGAAGTTACTCACACAAAAATTAAGTTTTCATTTGGTTGTGGCTAACCTTTTAACTTAGGATATATGTAGATTTTATTCTACATTTTAGGAAATCGGATAGAAATGCTAATATAAGACGTACTTGTGGCATGTAAATGTGTGTGTTTGCATGAATTGTATACCCAGTCGGATACTTCGTGGGCCCTGCATTTATAAGAGCTGAAAATACACATTATAATAGCGTCAATGAAACTTCCAACACAACTTACATGATAATGTGCTTTAACATCTATATTTTTTTAAAATTTGCTAAAGGCGAAAAGATTCAATAGACATTGCCAACTCGCTTCTCAAATGAAGCCTATTATAATGTCTGTTTTAAGCCAGACATCGGAACGACTACTAATGACATTTCAACTTACACCAGAAGGCTTGTTTTTTATTGAAATTATTTCATTTAAAAACGAAACACACTTCTTATTTCTGTTAAAATTTTTTTGAAATTATAGTTTACATTGGATGAAGTCAAAATTACATATTTTCTTAAGTCTTAAGCAATAAGAGGCATCGTTTTCTATGAAAGTATCACTACAGGAGAAATGTCACAGAAAAAACGTGAACACACTTATTATTTATAGAAAAATTAACTAAAGAGTATTACAAACGCTGACATCATGTCGATATCTCAAAACTAAGTGAATATTTTTCGACAAATTCAAGAACATTTATTAAACATAATATTATAAAAGCCTTTAACTATGACGGGTTTCAAAATAAAGAATCCTTTAAAACTTACAATAATATCAACCAAATATTCTTCAAAGCAATTGAAGAAGAAGTAGTCACTTTTGATGCATATAAAATGCAATTGAAAAAAGGATTTAAGAGAGAGAAAAATAAGATTTACAAAGAAAAATGTTTAAAAATAAAAAATAATTAGCAATTTAAATATACATTAATTTATATAAAAATAATTACAAATATAAATATAAATACAAATACAAACATAAATATAAATATAAATATAAATATAAATATAAATATAAATATAAATATAAATATAAATATAAATATAAATATAAATATAAATATAAATATAAATATAAATATAAATATAAATATAAATATAAATATAAATATAAATATAAATATAAATATAAATATAAATATAAATATAAATATAAATATAAATATAAATATAAATATAAATATAAATATAAATATAAATATAAATATAAATATAAATATAAATATAAATATAAATATAAATATAAATATAAATATAAATATAAATATAAATATAAATATAAATATAAATATAAATATAAATATAAATATAAATATAAATATAAATATAAATATAAATATAAATATAAATATAAATATAAATATAAATATAAATATAAATATAAATATAAATATAAATATAAATATAAATATAAATATAAATATAAATATAAATATAAATATAAATATAAATATAAATATAAATATAAATATAAATATAAATATAAATATAAATATAAATATAAATATAAATATAAATATAAATATAAATATAAATATAAATATAAATATAAATATAAATATAAATATAAATATAAATATAAATATAAATATAAATATAAATATAAATATAAATATAAATATAAATATAAATATAAATATAAATATAAATATAAATATAAATATAAATATAAATATAAATATAAATATAAATATAAATATAAATATAAATATAAATATAAATATAAATATAAATATAAATATAAATATAAATATAAATATAAATATAAATATAAATATAAATATAAATATAAATATAAATATAAATATAAATATAAATATAAATATAAATATAAATATAAATATAAATATAAATATAAATATAAATATAAATATAAATATAAATATAAATATAAATATAAATATAAATATAAATATAAATATAAATATAAATATAAATATAAATATAAATATAAATATAAATATAAATATAAATATAAATATAAATATAAATATAAATATAAATATAAATATAAATATAAATATAAATATAAATATAAATATAAATATAAATATAAATATAAATATAAATATAAATATAAATATAAATATAAATATAAATATAAATATAAATATAAATATAAATATAAATATAAATATAAATATAAATATAAATATAAATATAAATATAAATATAAATATAAATATAAATATAAATATAAATATAAATATAAATATAAATATAAATATAAATATAAATATAAATATAAATATAAATATAAATATAAATATAAATATAAATATAAATATAAATATAAATATAAATATAAATATAAATATAAATATAAATATAAATATAAATATAAATATAAATATAAATATAAATATAAATATAAATATAAATATAAATATAAATATAAATATAAATATAAATATAAATATAAATATAAATATAAATATAAATATAAATATAAATATAAATATAAATATAAATATAAATATAAATATAAATATAAATATAAATATAAATATAAATATAAATATAAATATAAATATAAATATAAATATAAATATAAATATAAATATAAATATAAATATAAATATAAATATAAATATAAATATAAATATAAATATAAAATAAGGTTTTAGTTTCTTTGTTTATAATTAATTAATTAATTTTTGTATTCCATCTAATTAAAATATTATTTAATTATATTGGAGCACAGGTATAGAATTCCATACGTTTAGTTTTACATTTAATTTTTCCATATTCTGATTAATTTAAATAAAAATTAATTTTCGAGTATGTATAGTAATATAAATATTTAATAAAGGTTAACATATATATTTTTTTAAATTTGTTCTCATTATATCGCTGTTGACTGTAACTGATCAACAACATTTAACAATGCTATCGAATTTCATATGCCGCTATTAGACGTTAGAAAGCCCCTGATTATGCAATGCAGAGAATAATGAGTAGTGAATACTTTTCGGTTTCTAAAAACTGGAGTATTGGAAGTACAATGCTTCTTTGGTGGAGCAGCATCACTATCTACTATGTTGTCGTTTCTAATAACAGACCTGTTAACACAACTCTCATGGAATGCGTAGGATAATGTGTTTATGTGTGTTACATTTACAATAGCCTTTAGCTCTGTGCAAAGCACAGCCGACCGTAGCCGAGTGGGTAGAGTGTGCGCTTATGAAGTCAATGGTCGTGAGTTCGACACCGCTTTCAGCAGAAATTTTAAAAAGGTAAGAAAATAGAAATAAATTGTAATTATAATAAAACTATGAAAACATTCATCAAGGAATAGGGAAAATAGCATTAAAAGCAAAAACAAAAAATCTAAAAATAGTTTATTTTTTTTATTTCTTTCCCAAGACCTTCTAAGACAACATATTTAGAAGGCCTTATTTAAGGTAATTTTTTCTCCTAATAAGATCACGCCTTATACAAACAATATACATTGAAGTGAGAGGGCAAGTACTTGACGCCCAATGACACCCAATGTTATTTTGAAATAGAGTTTGCATTTGTGTGGTGGCATCACTACTGGCTCCTAAATAAGGTACGTTATAATGCCAGAAACACGACGCTTTTTCCGACTGGGTACAGACAAGGAACCTGCACCTACACAATTTAATTTAAACTACACTCAAAAGAAAATTACTTAGATCCAAAGGTTTTGACCTTCCCTTAAGGATTTTGGTATTGATTTCGAGCCAAAGATGACGGATCTTTGAAATAAAGACAGTTTTTAACGACCTACACTAAAAAAAAGTGAACCCTCTATTTCACTAAAGCCAATTTAGTTTATGGAATTATTATGTTTGCAGAAAGTTTCCTTTGCTCTAATAATTATACCCTTCACCATTACTGTGGTAAAGGGTATAATAAGTTTGTGCATTTGTATGTAACGCCAAGAAGGAACAGTCTGAGACCTATCGTTTAGTATACCGATCGTCTTAGAATTAAATTCTGAGTCGATATAGCGATGTCCGTCTGTCTGTCTGTCCGTCCGTCAGTCTGTATATGTAATTTTGTGTGCAAAGTACAGCTCGCAGTTTAAGTCCGATCGTCCTCAAGCACAGTGTTTTACATTGGCTCAAAGATAATCGCTATTGATTTTGAAAAAAATGGTTCAGATTTAGATAAAGCTGCCATATATATTTATCACCGATCTGGTCATAATTGACGTAATTATCAACGTATTTTCTCAAAATTTCGTGCAGCCAAATATTTTGGGATTTTCGTAAGATATGCAAAATATCAGCCAAATCGGTTCAGATTTAAATATAGCTCCCATATATATCTTTCGTCCGATTTGAACTTATATGGCCTCAAAAGCCAGAGTTTTGCCCTGATTTGCTTCAAATTTTGCAGAAGGAGTACGTTTAATAGTCTCATTAAGTGTACCTAATTTCGTTGAAATCGGTTCAGATTTAGATATAGCTCCCATATATATATTTTGTCTGATTTTCACTTATACGGCAAAACAAGCCAGAGGTTTGCCCTGATTTGCTTCCAATTTTGCACAAGCAGTACGTTAACTAGTATCGTTAAGTGTGCCAAATTTGGTTGAAATCGGTTCAGATTTAAATATAGCTCCCATATATATCTTTCGCCCGATTTACAACCATATGACCACGAAGGCCAAAATTATTTTCTCATTTACGTTTTTTGCTGAGATAGCAGGATTATTATTCTAACTATGCATGTCAAATTTGGTCACCATCGGTTCATATTTAGATATAGATGGGAGCTATGTACGCCAGAGTAGGGGTAATATGGTAGAATGTTTCATATTTTAGACCCATTTTCAATGGGAGTTTCCACCAATTGACACGATAGTTTCTACAGAGAATATTTAAGTGTGTCATCTTGACCTAATATGCCCAAAATACTCACATTTTACACAAAATTCCACAATTCGTAGTCATATCCTACACACTGTAATGCCAAGCTTTCCACAGAATGGTAGAATTTTAAATAAAGCTCCGACTTGTGGAAATATCGCCCGAATTGGCCAAATAATATATCACAACCCACAACTCACCACATATCTTGGCGAGATCTAACCAATATCTTTGTAAAATCGTCACTGCTGAGTACCAAAAATTGTAAATATTACTCAAATTGTCCTATATCTCGAATACATATGTATCGCCCGATAAATCATAAATGTTCTTTTGTACAATTGCATCAAAATTGCTCTAGCTTTATATTTCCCATATTTTTATACCCTTCACCACTACTGTGGTACAGGGTATAATTATTTTGTGCATTTGTATGTAACGCCAAGAAGGAGTAATCATAGACCAACCTTTTAGTATACCGATCGTCTTAGAATTAAATTCTGAGTCGATTTAACGATGTCCGTCCGTCTGTCTGTTCATGTATTTTTGTGTGCAAAGTACAGGTCGCAGTTTAAGTCCCATCGTCCTCAAATTTGGCATTGGGTCGTTTTTTTGGGACAAAGACAATCGCTATTCATTTTGAAAAAAATCGGTTCAGATCTGGTCATAATTGACGTGTTTATCAACCGATATTCTTCAAATTCAGTACATCCAAATATTTTATGAGTCTCGAAAAACTTGCAAAATATCAGCCAAATCGGTTCAGATTTAGATATACCTCCCATATATATCTTTCGTCCGATTTAGACTAATATTACAACGAAGGCCAAAGTTTACTACCGATTTTCGTGAAATTTTGCATAGAGAGTAGAATTGACATTCTACCAATGCTTGGTAAATTTTATGGAAATCGGTTCAGATTTAGATATAGCTCCCACATATGTCTTTCGCCCGATTTGCACTTATATGGCTTCAAAAGACATGACTTGCTTGAAGTTTTTCACAAGGACTACGTTTAGCAGTATCGGTAAGTGTGCCAAATTTGGATGAAATCGGTTCAGATTTAGATATAGCTCCGATATATATCATTCGCCTGATTTACACTCAAATGACCACGGGCGCCAGAGTTATACTCCAATTTACGTGAAATTTTGCAGAGATAGCAGAATTATTATTTTAACTATGCATGTCAGATTATATATAGCTCCCATATATATGTACACCAGTATTGGGAAAATATGGTAGGCTATTTCATATTTTAGACCCATTTTCAATGGGTATTTCCTCCAATTGACCAGATAGTTTCCACAGAGAATATATTTAATATGATATTTAAGTGTGTCAAGTTTGATCTAATTTGGTTCAGATTTAGATAAAGAATACATATATTCGTTTTTCCGGTTTATACAAATATGGCCAAAATTTCCACACTTTACACAAAATTCTGTGATGATTTCCCCATATTTTAATCATATCCTATACACTGTGTTGCCAGAATTTCCACAGAACGGTTGAGTTTTAAATAAGGCTCCAAGTCGCCCGACTTGACCACATAATATATCACAACCCACACTTGACCACATATCTTGGCGAGAACTAACCAATATCCTTGTAAAATCGCCACTGATGAGTAGCCAAAATTGTAAATTTAATAAAATTGTCCTATATCTCGAATACATATGTATCGCCTGATAAATTACACTAGGCAACAAATAACAAACTTTTCTCTGTGAATTGTTTCTAGCATATTTTTTCTTATTGATTATGACCTACTAAACACGAAAATGATTTTTAAAAAATTTTCTGTCGATTGGTTTTCGAGACACAATTTGTTTTTAAAAATTTTGGAGGTACACTTCCAATTTTGAGCATATCTTTCGTTTTCTTTAACCTTTTTGATCTTAATACTACTCAAATTAAAGAAAATTGAGCCGTCTACAACTCATTCTCAGAAAATTTTCAAATCGGGTAAGTAGTTTGGATGTTGGCGGCTTAAAAAAGTTAAAAAACGGCATTTTTTTAGTAAAAATGTGGCAGAAAAAACCATATAAAGATTCATATAAAATACAAAAAAATTGCTAACAGCAATTTTGGGTTTTTTACGTAGAAAATAAGCCCTTACTTAACAAAATCGAACAACAAATAGCGGACTTATAATTTTTTTGGTAAAAGACCGAAAAGACCAAATCAACGCATCAACGCTGTTTTCCACATGGCATAAAATGTACAGTTATATTTTTGTTTCTACTCATTTGGTTTTTTTGGGCGTTGATTTGGCCTTTTCGGTCTTTTACCAAAATTATAACTCCGCTATTTGTTGTTCGATTTTGTTAAGTAACGGCTTATTTTCTTTGTAAAAATCTCAGCTATACGTAAAAATTAGCAATTTTTTTTATATTTTATATGAATCTTTATATGGTTTTTTCTGCCACATTTTTACTAAAAAAACGCCGTTTTTTAACCTTTTTAAGCCGCCAACACCCAAACTACTTACCCGATTTGAAAATTTTCTGAGAATGAGTTGTAGACGGCTCAATTTTCTTTAATTTGAGTAGTATTAAGATCAAAAAGGTTAAAGAAAACGAAAGATATGCTCAAACTTGGAAGTGTACCTCCAAAAATTAAAAAAAAAAAATTGTATCTCGAAAACCAATCGACAGAAAATTTTTTAAACATCATTTTCGTGTTTAGTAGGTCATAATCAATAAGAAAAAATATGCTAGAAACAATTCACAAAATGGCTGTTGGCTAGTGTTATAAATGCTCTTTTGTGCAATTGCATTAAAATTTCTCTCGCTTCATATGTCCCATATTTATACCCTGCGCAGGGAGTAGAATTAGCATTGTAGCTATGCATGCCAAATTTGGTTGAAATCGGCCCAGATTTAGATATATCTCCCATATGTAGCTTTCGCCCGATTTACACTCATATGACCACAGAGGCCAATTTTTAACTCCGATTTAGTTGAAATTTAGCACAGAGAGTAGAATTAGCATTGTTGCTATGCTTGCCAAATTTGGTTGAAATCGGCTCAGCTATACGTAAAAATTGCTGTTAGCAATTTTTTTTATATTTTATATGAATCTTTATATGGTTTTTTCTGCCACATTTTTACTAAAAAAACGCCGTTTTTTAACCTTTTTAAGCCGCCAACACCCAAACTACTTACCCGATTTGAAAATTTTCTGAGAATGAGTTGTAGACGGCTCAATTTTCTTTAATTTGAGTAGTATTAAGATCAAAAAGGTTAAAGAAAACGAAAGATATGCTCAAACTTGGAAGTGTACCTCCAAAAATTAAAAAAAAAAAATTGTATCTCGAAAACCAATCGACAGAAAATTTTTTAAAAATCATTTTCGTGTTTAGTAGGTCATAATCAATAAGAAAAAATATGCTAGAAACAATTCACAAAATGGCTGTTGGCTAGTGTTATAAATGCTCTTTTGTGCAATTGCATTAAAATTTCTCTCGCTTCATATGTCCCATATTTATACCCTGCGCCACACTGTGGAATAGGGTATTATAAGTTAGTGCATATGTTGGTAACACCCAGAAGGAGACGAGATAGACACATGGTGTCTTTGGCAATAATGCTCAGGGTGGGTCCCTGAGTCGATATAACCATGTCCGTCTGTCCGTCCGTCTGTCTGTAAACACATTTTTGTGATCAAAGTCTAGGTCGCAATTTAAGTCCAATCGTCTTCAAATTTGGGACATTTTCCTAATTTGGGTCAGAATTTTGGAAGAAATCGGTTCAGATTTAGATATAGCTCCCATATATATCTTTCGCCCGATATGCACTAATATTTAATATTTAATATTTAACTCCGATTTAGTCGAAATTTTGCACAGAGAGTAGAATTAGCATTGTAACTATGCGTGCCAAATTTGGTTGAAATCGGTTCAGATTTGGATATATCTCCCATATATAGCTTTCGCCCGATTTACACTCATATGACCACAGAGGCAAATTTTTAACTCCGATTTAGTTGAAATTTTGCACAGGGAGTAGAATTAGCATTGTAACTATACGTGCCAAATTTGGGAGAAATCGGTTCAGATTTTGATATATCTCCCATATATAGCTTTCGCCCGATTTACACTCATATGACCACAGAGGCCAATTTTTTGCTCCGATTTAGTTGAAATTTTGCACAGGGAGTAGAATTAGCATTGTAGCTATGCGTGCCAAATTTGGTTGAAATCGGTTCAGATTTGGATATATCTCCCATATATAGCTTTCGCCCGATTTACACTCATATGACCACAGAGGCAAATTTTTAACTCCCATTTAAATGAAATTTTTGCACAGGGAGTAGAATTAACATTGTAACTATGCGTGCCAAATTTGGTTGAAATCGGTTCAGATTTGGATATATCTCCCATATATAGCTTTCGCCCGATTTACACTCATATGACCACAGAGGCAAATTTTTAACTCCGATTTAGTTGAAATTTTGCACAGGGAGTAGAATTAGCATTGTAACTATACGTGCCAAATTTGGGTGAAATCGGTTCAGATTTTGATATATCTCCCATATATAGCTTTCGCCCGATTTACACTCATATGACCACAGAGGCCAATTTTTTGCTCCGATTTAGTTGAAATTTTGCACAGGGAGTAGAATTAGCATTGTAGCTATGCATGCCAAATTTGGTTGAAATCGGCCCAGATTTAGATATATCTCCCATATGTAGCTTTCGCCCGATTTACACTCATATGACCACAGAGGCCAATTTTTAACTCCGATTTAGTTGAAATTTAGCACAGAGAGTAGAATTAGCATTGTTGCTATGCTTGCCAAATTTGGTTGAAATCGGTTCAGATTTAGATATAGCTCCCATATATATGTTTTTCTGATTTCGACAAAAATGGTCAAAATACCAACAATTTCCTTGTAAAATCGCCACTGCTTAGTCGAAAAGTTGTAAAAGTGACTCTAATTTTCCTAAACTTCTAATACATATATATCGAGCGATAAATCATAAATAAACTTTTGCAAAGTTTCCTTACAATTGCTTCAGATTTAAATGTTTCCCATATTTATACCCTTCACCACTACTGTGGTACAGGGTATAATAAGTTTGTGCATTTGTATATAACGCCAAGAAGGAGTAATCATAGACCAACCTTTTAGTATACGGATCGGCTTAGAATTAAATTCTGAGTCGATTTAGCGATGTCCGTCTGTCTGTCTGTCTGTCTGTCTGTCTGTCTGTTGATGTATTTTTGTGTGCAAAGTACAGCTCGCAGTTTTAGTCCGATTGTCCTAAAATTTGGTAAAGGGTCCTGTTTCGGCTCAAAGACGATCCCTATTGATTTTGGAAAAAATCGGTTCAGATTTAGATATAGCTGCCATATATATTTTTCACCGATCTGGTCATAATTGGCGTGTATATCAACCGATATTCCTCAAATTTCGTACATCCGAATAATTTATGGGTCTCGAAAAACTTGCAAAATATCAGCCAAATCGGTTCAGATTTAGATATAGCTCCCATATATAGCTTTCGCCCGATTTACACTCATTTGCCCACAGAGGCCAATTTTTTACTCCGATTTAGTTGAAATTTTGCACAGAGAGTAGAATTAGCATTGTAACTGTGCGTGCCAAATTTGGTTGAAATCTGTTCAGATTTGGATATATCTCCCATATATAGCTTTCGCCCGATTTACACTCATATGACCACAGAGGCCAATTTTTAACTCCCATTTAAATGAAATTTTGCACAGGGAGTAGAATTAACATTGTAACTATGCGTGCCAAATTTGGTTGAAATCGGTTCAGATTTGGATATATCTCCCATATATAGCTTTCGCCCGATTTACACTCATATGACCACAGAGGCAAATTTTTAACTCCGATTTAGTTGAAATTTTGCACAGGGAGTAGAATTAGCATTGTAACTATGCGTGCCAAATTTGGGTGAAATCGGTTCATATTTGGATATATCTCCCATATATAGCTTTCGCCCGATTTACACTCATATGACCACATAGGCCAATTTTTTGCTCCGATTTAGTTGAAATTTTGCACAGGGAGTAGAATTAGCATTGTAGCTATGCGTGCCAAATTTGGTTGAAATCGGCCCAGATTTAGATATATCTCCCATATGTAGCTTTCGCCCGATTTACACTCATATGACCACAGAGGCCAATTGTTAACTCCGATTTAGTTGAAATTTTGCACAGAGAGTAGAATTAGCATTGTTGCTATGCGTGCCAAATTTGGTTGAAATCGGTTCAGATTTAGATATAGCTCCCATAAATATGTTTTTCTGATTTCGTCAAAAATGGTCAAAATACCAACAATTTCCTTGTAAAATCGCCACTGCTTAGTCGAAAAGTTGTAAAAGTGACTCCAATTTTCCTAAACTTCTAATACATATATATCGAGCGATAAATCATAAATAAACTTTTGCAAAGTTTCCTTACAATTGCTTCAGATTTAAATGTTTCCCATATTTTTTACTAGCATTGTGTTCCACCCTAGTGCATTAGCCGACTTAAATTTTGAGTCTATAGATTTTGTAGAAGTCTATCTAATTCGGTCCAGATCGAGTGATATTTAAATGTATGTATTTGGGACAAACCTTTATATATAGCCCCCAACACATTTGACGGATGTGATGCGGTATCGAAAATTTAAGGAAAGTCTAAAGTCGGGCGGGGCCGACTATATTATACCCCGGCCCCGCCCGACTTTAGATACCATATCACATCCGTCATATGTGTTGGGTGCTATATATACAGGTTTGTCCCAAATACATACATTTAAATATCACTCGATTTGGACAGAATTTGATAGACTTTTACAAAATCTAAAGACTCAACATTTAAGTTGACTAATGCACTAGCGTGGAACACAATTTTAGTAAAAAAAAAAAAAAACAAGTAAGGAAAGGTTAAAGTCGGGCGGAGCCGACTATATTATACCCTGCACCACCATATCACATCCGTCAAAGGTGTTGGGGGATATATATAAATAAGGGTTGTCCCAAATACATACATTTAAATATCACTTGATCTGGACAGAATTTGATAGACTTCTACAAAATCTATAGAGTCAAAATTTAAGTCGGCACTAATGCACTAGGTTGGAACACAATGTTAGTAAAAAACAAGTTAGTAAAGTCTATAGTCGGGCGGGGCCGACTATATTATACCCTTCACCCCTATGTAGGCCAAAATTTGTGTTACATCTCAACTACTTCACATTTGCTGGAAGCTATATAAAGGAGACAATTTTTTTACTTCTACAAAATCTTTAGAATTAGAATTTAAATCCGCTTACGCTATCCAGTTAATTGGAGGAAACTTCCATTGAAAATGGGTCTAAAATGTGTAACAGTCTACCATATTTCCCCAACACTGGTGTACGTATATATGGGAGCTATATATAGTCTGAACCGATTTTGACTAAATTTGACATGTACAGTTAGAATAATAATTCTGCTATCTATGCGAAATTTCACGTAAACGGGAGTATAATTTTGGCCCCCTGGTCATATGAGTGCAAATAGTACGGAAGATATATATGGGAGCTATATCTATATCAGAACCGATTTCAACCAAATTTGGCACAATTACCGATACTACTAAACGCACTCCTTGCGCGAAATTTGAAGCAAATCACGGCAAACCCCTAGATTTTGAGGCCATATAAGTTCAAATCGGACGAAAGATATATAGGGGAGCTATATCTAAATCTGAACCGATTTCAACTAAATTTGGCACCATTAACGATACTACTAAACGTACTCGTTGTGCAAAATTTGAAGCAAATCAGGGCCAGAGTTTTGGCTTTTGTGGTCATATAAGTTCAAATCGGGCGAAAGATATATATGGGAGCTATATCTAAATTAGAACCGATTTCAATCAAATTTACCAAGCATTGGTAGAATGTCAATTCTACCTTTTGTTCAAAATTTCACGAAGATCGGTAATAAACTTTGGCCTCTGTGGTCATATGAGTCTAAATCGGACGAAAGATATATATGGGAGCTATATCTAAATTTGAACCGATTTGGCTGATATTTTGCAAGATTTTCGAGATTCATAAAATATTTAGATGTACGGTATTTCAAGAAAATCGGTTGATAAACACGCTAACTATGGCCAAATCGGGGATAAATATATATGGCAGCTATATCTAAATCTGAACCGATTTTTTCCAAAACCAATAGCGATTGTCTCTGTCCTAAGAAACGGCCCTATGCCAAATTTGAGGACGATCGGACTTAAATTGCGAGCTGTACTTTGTGCACAAAATTCCATATACAGACAGACGGACGGACAGACAGACAGACAGACGGACATCACTAAATCGACTAAGAAGTTAATTCTAAGCCGATCGGTATACTAAAAGATGGGTCTGAGACCACTATTTCTTGGCGTTACATACAAATGCACAAACTTATTATACCCTGTACCACAGTAGTGGTGAAGGGTATAAATATGGGAAACATTTAAATCTGAAGCAATTTTAAGGAAACTTCGTAAAAGTTTATTTATGATTTGTCGCTCGATATATATGTATTAGAAGTTTAGGAAAATTAGAGTCATTTTTACAACTTTTCGACTAAGCAGTGGCGATTTTACAAGGAAAATGCTGGTATTTTTACCATTTTTGTCCAAATCAGAAAAACATATATATGGGAGCTATATCTAAATCTGAACCGATTTCAATAAAATTTGGCACACATGACTATATTACTAATGGCTTCTGGGGCCATATAAGTCCATATCGGGCGAAAATTATATATGGGAGCTATATCTAAATGTGAATCGATTTCAAACAAATTTGGCACGCATAGCTACAATGCTAAATCTACTCCCTGCGCAAAATTTCAACTAAATTGGGCCAAAACTCTGGCTTTTAGGACCATATTAGTTCATATCGGGCGAAAGATATATATGGGAGCTATATCTAAATCTGAACCGATTTCTTCCAAAATCAAAAGGGTTCTATTCTGACCCAAATTAGGAACATGTGCCAAATTTGAAGGCGATTGGACTTAAATTGCGACCTAGACTTTGATCACAAAAATGTGTTCACAGACAGACGGAGGGACGGACGGACAGACGGACATGGTTATATCGACTGAGGGACCCACCCTGAGCATTATTGCCAAAGACACCATGTGTCTATCTCGTCTCCTTCCTGTTGTTACAAACATATGCACTAACTTATAATACCCTGTTCCACAGTGTGGCGCAGGGTATAAAAATATGGGAAATATTTAAGTATGAAGCAATTTTAAGGAAACTTCGCAAAAGTTTATTTATGGTTTATCGCTCGATATATATGTAAAGGGTGATTCTTTTGAGGTTAGGATTTTCATGCATTAGTATTTGACAGATCACGTGGGATTTCAGACATGGTGTCAAAGAGAAAGATGCTCAGTATGCTTTGACATTTCATCATGAATAGACTTACTAACGAGCAACGCTTGCAAATCATTGAATTTTATTACCAAAATCAGTGTTCGGTTCATTTCATCATTGAATTTTATTACCAAAATCAGTGTTCGGTTCATTTCTGGTTGAATGGCTACGTAAATAAGCAAAATTGCCGCATTTGGAGTGAAGAGCAACCAGAAGCCGTTCAAGAACTGCCCATGCATCCCGAAAAATGCACTGTTTGGTGTGGTTTGTACGCTGGTGGAATCATTGGACCGTATTTTTTCAAAGATGCTGTTGGACGCAACGTTACGGTGAATGGCGATCGCTATCGTTCGATGCTAACAAACTTTTTGTTGCCAAAAATGGAAGAACTGAACTTGGTTGACATGTGGTTTCAACAAGATGGCGCTACATGCCACACAGCTCGCGATTCTATGGCCATTTTGAGGGAAAACTTCGGAGAACAATTCATCTCAAGAAATGGACCGGTAAGTTGGCCACCAAGATCATGCGATTTGACGCCTTTAGACTATTTTTTGTGGGGCTACGTCAAGTCTAAAGTCTACAGAAATAAGCCAGCAACTATTCCAGCTTTGGAAGACAACATTTCCGAAGAAATTCGGGCTATTCCGGCCGAAATGCTCGAAAAAGTTGCCCAAAATTGGACTTTCCGAATGGACCACCTAAGACGCAGCCGCGGTCAACATTTAAATGAAATTATCTTCAAAAAGTAAATGTCATGGACCAATTCAAATAAAGAACCGATGAGATTTTGCAAATTTTAGGCGTTTTTCTTTTTTAAAGTTATTAAGCTCTTAACAAATCACCCTTTATTAGAAGTTTAGGAAAATTAGAGTCATTTTTACAACTTTTCGTATAAGCAGAGGTGATTTTACAAGGAAAATGTTGGTATTTTGACCATTTTTGTCGAGCTATATCTAAATCGGAACCGATTTTAACCGAATTTGGCACGCATAGCTACTATGGCAATTCTACTCCCTGTGCAAAATTTCAACTAAAACGGAGTAAAAACTTGACCTCTGTGGTCATATGAGTGTAAATCGGGCGAACGATATATATCGGAGCTACATCTAAATCTGAACCGATTTCAATAAAATTTGGCACACTTGAGAACACTACTAATTGTACTCCTAGTGCAAAATATGGGAGCTATATCTAAATCTGAACCGATTTCAATAAAAATTTGGCACATTTGACTTTAGTACCAATTTTTCTTCTTGAGCAAAATTTTAAGCAAATTAGGGTAAAACTCTGGCTTCTGGGGCCATATAAGTCCATATCGGGCGAAATATATATATGGATGCTATATCTAAATCTGAACCGATTTCTTCTAAAATCAATAGGGTTCTATTCTGAGCCAAAACACATACTTGTGCCAAATTTGAAGTCGATTGGACTAAAACTGCGACCTAGACTTTGATTACAAAAATGTGTTCACGGACAGACGGACATGACTATATCGACTCAGGAGCTCACCCTGAGCATTTTTGCCAAAGACACCATGTGTCTATCTCGTCTCCTTCTGGGTGTTGCAAACATATGCACTAACTTATTATACCCTGTTCCACAGTGTGGCGCAGGGTATAAATATGGGAAACATTTAAATCTGAAGCAATTTTAAGGAAACTTCGAAAAAAGTTTATTTATGATTTATCGCTCGATATATATATATATATATATATATATATATATATATATATATATATATATATATATATATATATATATATATATATATATATATATATATATATATATATATATATATATATATATATATATATATATATATATATATATATATATATATATATATATATATATATATATATATATATATATATATATATATATATATATATATATATATATATATATGTATATATATATATATATATATATATATATATATATATATATATATATATATATATATATATATATATATATATATATATATATATATATATATATATATATATATATATATATATATATATATATATATATATATATATATATATATATATATATATATATATATATATATATATATATATATATATATATATATATATATATATATATATATATATATATATATATATATATATATATATATATATATATATATATATATATATATATATATATATATATATATATATATATATATATATATATATATATATATATATATATATATATATATATATATATATATATATATATATATATATATAAAGACACCATGTGTCTATCTCGTCTTCTTCTGGGTGTTGCAAACATATGCACTAACTTATAATACCCTGTTCCACAGTGTGGCGCAGGGTATAAATAGTTCATTACTTCTTTAAATTTGTAAATGTTACTACAAATGCGAACTACTAAAGACATTCTTGCAATTTTGAATTTCAATTTTTTCCAATAGCATGATTTCTACTGGAAGTCATGTCTGAATTTGGAAAATAAAGTTGTGGTTAACTTGTTTTTAAAGGACTTTGATAGCATATTAAGGAAAAAAGCTGATAAAGCGAAAAATTAAAATTTGCTTCCTAGAGTCAAGTACACAAAACACAAATTTAAAAGAGAATTGTGTCTTAAAAGTATCCTTACTTGAATTATCCGCTTCTTTGGCTCGGAATCAATACCAAAATTGTTAAAGTAAAGACAAAATCTTTGGAAACGGGCATGCTTTTTTTCAGTGTGGGAACATAAACATTTGAAAGAGTCGAAATGTATATCTACGCCCAAGGAAAAAATACTTTCTTCCGAAACGAAATTTTAAACAAACGAAGTTCTCCTTTTTTATAAAAGTTGTGTTCCTTTACGTACTACTAGTTACTACTTTTACTAGTTTTTACTAGAAACCGTTCCTCAACCCCAAAAAATAGTAAAAGTAGTAAACAATTTTAAGAGAACAATGTCAAAATGCATGTCTCTTTTAAAATTTTTTTACTACAAGTTACTCGACAAATTCTTTCGAGTAAAAGTTGTAGATATGTCATGACAAAAATAATTATTTGTTTTCAAATTTTCCAAACTAAAGTAGTTCCAAATCGCTTTTTTTTGGAAATAAATCTTTAACTTTTTAATGGATTAAGATATCATCATAATTTTTTCTTTGTGCCAAAGCTGAAATGTTTTTCTCTATATTTAGAGGTTTGTAGGTCCCTAGTGGATTCACGGGCTGGTCTATAGACGTTGGAAGTTGGACACCTCGGGTGTATGCAATTTAGTGTTACTTGGCAAACGCGCAATTATGCACCGATTTTCATGATTTTTGCTTTGCTGAATAGAACTTATAAACTACCATAAAGAGATTGTGTATGTGTGCGAATATATCTAATATTTGCGAGATAGGGCCTTACAATTTATTTTTTTGCAAAATTTGAACAAAGTGGGGTCTGTATTTTGAGTCTAGAGGGACTACATTCCTTATAAAATTCTGTATTCTGGAGGAAAAATTTGTGCACGTTTGTGCTTTAGATTTAACGTGTAGACTCCACAATTTGGAATTTCAAAACAATGCCGAACCAATACCATTTGTTTCAAAAAAAGTACCAAAAAATTGACCAACTCACACCAAATTCGGCACACCCTTTAATGGACCAAAAGTACCTCTACGTTTTGAATTTCATGCAAATCGGATAAAAGTTTTAATGTCTATGTCATGAAGACCCCAATTCGGGGGTCGGTTCATATGGAAGCAAAATCGAAACTTAGGCCGAAGTAGTCCCATCTTCAAAATTGACCTGCATGTAGAAGAAAAACGTGTCTGTTAAAATTTCAGCACTATAGGTTCATTATTGAAGGAAGTAGCCTGATGACAACAGATAGCCATACAGAGAGACATCGACTTATAATTTCTCCCTAATCAAGACTATATACTTTCTATAGTCAGAATTCGTTATTTGTATGTGTTACAAACGGAATGAAAAACCCCACCTTATAAGATACTGATAATATGCGCTATTACTCTACTTTGTGGCCCAGAAGCCAGAGTTTTACTTTGATTAAACATTTTGCAAAAGGAGTACTTTTTATAAAAAAGTAAAAACCATAGCTTCTTTCTATCGTAATAAGGATTTCAAAGTTTCCTGCAAAAAATCTGCCATTTGTAAAAAAAAAATCGATATAAAAGTATTTAATTTACCTACATGTTTTGAAAATATTTATTCAAATCACAATGCTTCTTTTGTTTTTTATTTGACATTTTTACAATTTTTACTATATTTTCGTTCCTGTACATTTAACAAATATAGAAATCTGAGAGGATTTTCAATATTTCTCTCTTTTACTACTTTTTACTACGAGTAAAGTAAAGGAACACACCTAAAGTATTTTTTTTTTTGCGTGCACTTAAATATCTGATACCGTCTAAAGAAAACTTTGTTTGTCTGAAATTACGTTCTGAGGAAAAGAAAACACATCTTTCAGTGTACAAAATGTTGCAGATTATATTATAATCGGCCCTGCCCGACATTAGACATTTTTACTTGTTGTGGATTATTAAAGCCAAGTTGATCTTAGTCAAACAAATTTTTCTTTTATGTAAAGATACATACCTACACAGATATAAATAAGTTTGAGAACCAATAACTTTTGTTGGAAAACCAACAACAAAATTTGTTAATTTTCCTGCAACAAACTCATTTGTACTTTTAATAACAATTATTACAAAAAAGTTGTTAGCATTCGTTACCATCAGAAGGCAACAAATAATTTGTGTTCTCAATAACATAATTTGTAAGTAATTTGTTGAGCATCCAACAGTACAAAATATTTGTTGTTGAACGTTACGTTTAATCCTCAACAAATATTTTTGAATTTTAACGAAAAAATTTGTATGTGGTTTGTTGGAGTCTATCAATGACCTGCAACAAATTTATTGGTGTATTGACAAACAATTAAATTGAAATTAAAATTGACAGAATTATGCTATGAATTGCACAATAATTGCAAAATTGCCATAACAATTTTGGAGATATTTTGTTAAGTACACACAGAGAAAGAATATGACCAAAATGTTATTTTTGTTCAGGGAACCTGTAACATTTTTGGGTCGAAAATCCTCTACTCAGTTTTGACAACTTTTTGCCCAGTGTTATACATTCTAGTTAATTAGAAATGTAATAAATCTAATCCCGATATTAATATGGTTTTATTAATTATCTCATACAACAAACACATTTAAGAAACTACCAAATTGAAAAATATAAATTTTTCACAGACATTTATAAATGCTTTTCTGTATTCTCTGATGAGTGAGCTCTTTACTTGCTATCTATCATACACGTGCATGTGCTCATCCTCATTTTGTTCTAACGGTGTTCTTCGCATACTTCTTTTAGCATTCGTACATATTCTCAGCGATGTGCGCGTAACCAGTCTTGTATTTTTGTTTTTGTTTTCATATCGATAGAAGTCAACTAATTTCCCAACAAAACAATTTGTTGAAAATTCAGAATATTTCTATTATTTCCTCTGTTAAGCATCTACAAACACATTTCAACAACAACTGTCTCATATTCAATAGACAAATTTGTTGAGCATCAGCAGATTTTACATACAAATAAAGTTGTTAATATTTATTTGCAGTTATTTTTTTGTGTGTAGTTTTAATCCGAATCACCTAACTATAAGGACACAATGACTTCATTGAACATTTTATTGACTTTTGGACACGAAAAACATTTTATACCAGAGAAGAAGTTCTATGCTATGCAAAATTCGATTTCCTGTTTTAAATACATAAAATCTTTGGCCTCGCCACAATTATTTTTCAGTATGAACCTAAAATGTCAGGCTGCCACTATACCTAACCTAAGCTAGCCCACACTCAAAAAATTTACTTGGATCCAAAGATTTTGACCTTCTCGTAAGGATATTGGTATTGATTCCGAGCCAAAGATGCGACTTATTTAAATCTAGTATCAATAAAACTAAAATTACGATGCAGAACTCTTTTGTCGAATTTTCAATCTCTTTTTGTGATTTATTAAATAATAGGAGATATTTCAAAGTAAAAACTCTTTTCTTTATTTCGAAAACCTTTAAACCAAATATACAAAAACTTAAAATAAGTATTAGCCTATATTTGACGATTTTTGATCTTAAATCTAAAGATTCAATATTTGAGGAAAGTTTTGCTTAGTTCGAAGACATGCAACTTTAAAGGGACGTAAACTTCCAAGATTTGTGTCCTAAATCTAATTAAAATAATTTTTAAAGCAAAGATTATAAACTTTTTATACCCCCCACCATAGGATGGGGGGTATATTAACTTTGTCATTCCGTTTGTAACACATCGAAATATTGCTCTAAGACCCCATAAAGTAATTATATTCTGGGTCGTGGTGAAATTCTGGGTCGATCTAAGCATGTCCGTCCGACCGTCCGTCTGTTGAAATCACGCTAACTTCCGAACGAAACAAGCTATCGACTTGAAACTTGGCACAAGTAGTTGTTACTGATGTAGGTCGGATGGTATTGCAAATGGGCCATATCGCTCCACTTTTACGTATAGCCCCCAACGGAGAAACATATTTCATTCGATCCGGCTGAAATTTGGTACATGGTGTTTGTATATGGTCTCTAACAACCACGCAAAAATTGGTCCACATCGGTCCACAATTATATATAGCCCCCATATAAACCGATCCCCGGATTTGGCTTGCTCCTCTTGGAGGAGCCAAATTCATCCGATCCGGTTCAGATTTGGAACGTGATGTTAGTATATGGCCGCTAACAACCATTCCAAAATTGGTCCATATCGTTCTATAGTTATATATAGCCGATCCCTAATCACACAAAAACTGGTCCATATCGGTTCATAATCATGGTTGCCACTCGAGCCAAAAATAATCTTCCAAAATTTTATTTCTATAGAAAACTAGCGTAACCCGGCCCGCTTCGCTGCGCCTTCCGAAGCGTATTTGTAGGAACATTTTGCGTCAACTTAGTCAACCATATCCTTCATGCTGAGAACAACTTCGAAAAGATTTGAATTCTTTCAAACAAATCGGACTACTTGCTTTTTCGTTTATAGGTACAAATACGGCGGATACGCATATGTAAAACGGTTCGTCTTCAACAATGTCGGGGAGAGGGTGTACCCTTTCCTCCAAAAATGTAAATAATGTTCTGTATTCAAGTAGATAATCTTCTATATTTCTTGTGAATTTTAAGTGTGGTTTGTCAAGGAAAGGTATCCTTCTCCTCAACATATCTGAAAATTAAGCACTATATTATAATAACATACAAAGAATTACTGTTTCCCATCCAATAAACCGGAAAAAGCAAAAGTAGTAAAAATTTTTACCACATTAACATTTGCTAAAATGTTGGAAAATTATGCACCCTCTACGTTGGCTGCCAATTTCATGTAAATTTCAGCCTGTGCAAAAATCATAAAATTATGTACCGAGTTCCCATTTACGGACAACCCTCTACTTTCAATTTAAGAAAAAAAAAAAAACGGACAAAAGGGAACCCTCTCCCCACCTTCGCTCCACACCGACCTGATATCGGACTATCACGTACCCTATATTAATTTCACAACTAATCAATGGTCCCTATAAATTCTATCGAAGTAAATCTACAAAGTTTATTTCAATTTTCCCCTTCCCCAACCAGATATCGAAAAATCATATACTAATTTAAAAATCATGTATAAATTTAATCACAAATTTACAGGGAACGTGGGAGGACCACGTTCCCTGTAAATTTCAAGTAGATCGATATCGACAAACACCGTAGTGAATAGCACTGGAAACGAAAATTCTTGAAACTTTCCTTCAAGTGTGGGGCAAGGAAGGTTGCCTCTTCGTTCATAACCTTCCCCCACTGCCTATGTAAATTTCAAGAAAACTTATGAATTGTTGTTGTTTGTTTTTTCAGTTTTAGAGGAGGACCTCCTCCCCGACTAAATATCGGAAAGTGATGTAGCGTATCTTTTGTAAACGTCCCAGAAAATGTCAAGCAAATTATAAGCCTAAAGGGGCGGCCTCTCTTCCGTCCAAATATCACAAAATCAGGTATCAACTATTAATATCGTAACCTCTCCCCAGTCCTCTGTAAATTTCAAGTAACTCGGTAAAGTTTAATTGTTTCTCTGTATGTAGTTACTTAAGAGAAGCGGATGTTTCCCTATGTCCTTTTATTTTTATTAAAAAATTAGGAACCTGATATAAATATCATAACCTCACTAATTTTTCCGTAAAATTTCATTCGGGGGAGTTTAGTTTTGTTTTCACTGTACTTTAAAAAAAAGTCGGGCAAAGGGGTGGTCCCCCTCCCCGTCCAAAATTCAATGAAAATTTCAAGCAAATCGCATAATTTTGTTCCAAGTTTAAAAAGTAGGGCAAGAGGGAGGTCCCCCTCCCCGTCCATGAAACCATCAGGTACCCCATATTAATTCCATAACCTCACCGCATGTTCTCTGTAAATCTCAGATAATTTAGAAAATTTTAGTTTTTTCACTGTACTTAAAAAAAAGTCGAACAAAGGGGAGGTCCCCCTCCGCCACCAAATATCGAAATATAAAGTTGCGGATCTTTGTCTAGATGCCAAACCCAACCTTCAATGAAAATTTCAAGCAAATCGGTCAACTTTGGTCCAATTTTCAAAAAGTCCGACAAAGGGGAGGCCCCCCTCCGCGACCATATGTCAAAAAATGAGGTACCCTATTTTCAGCACATGAGTGCCCCCCACGATCTCTGAAAGTTTCAAGTAAATCGGTTCAGCCGTTTTCGCGCCAACCCGGAACATACAAATAAACAAACAAACAAACAAACAAACAAACAAACAAATAAACAAACATAATTTGAATTTTATATATATAGATTTTGTCAAAATTTTATTTCTATAGAAAATTTTGTTAAAATTTCATTTCTGTAGAAAATTTTGTCAAAACTTTATTCTATAAAAATTTTTTGAAAACTTTATTTCTATAGAAAATTTTGTCAACATTTTATTTCTATAGAAAATTTTGTCAAAATTTTATTTCTATAGAAAAAAAATACCGATTAAATACGTATATAATTCAGTATATACGTATTTAATCGGTCTTTTTTTATACCCTCCACCATATTAACTTTTTCATTCCGTTTGTAACACATCGAAATATTGCTCTAAGACCCCATAAAGTATATATATTCTGGGTCGTGGTGAAATTCTGAATCGATCTGAGCATGTCCGTCCGTCCGTCCGTCTGTTGAAATCACGCTTTCGAACGAAACAAGCTATCGAATTGAAACTTGGCACAAGTAGTTGTTACTGGTGTAGGTCGGATGGTATTGCAAATGGGCCATATCGGTCCACTTTTACGTATAGCCCCCATATAAACGGACCCCCAAATTTGGCTTGCGATTGCTCTAAGAGAAGCAAATTTCATCCGATCCGGCTGACATTTCGTACATGGTGTTAGTATATGGTCTCTAACAACCGTGCAAAAATTGGTCCATATGGGTCTACTTTTACGTATAGCCCCCATATAAACGAACCCCCAAATTTGGCTTCCGATTGCTCTAAGATAAGCAAATTTCATCCGATCCGGCTGAAATTTGGTACATGGTGTCAGTATATGGTCTCTAACAACCATGCAAAAATTGGTCCATATCGGTCCATAATTATATATAGCCCCCATATAAACCGATCCCCCGTTTTGGCTTGCGGAGCCTCTAAGAGAAGCAAATTTCATCCGATCCGGCTGAAATTTGGGACATGGTGTTGGTATATGTTCTCTTATGACCATGCAAAAATTGGTCTACATCGGCCCATAATTATATATAGGCCCCATATAAACCGATCCCCAGATTTGAACTCCGGAGCTTCTTAGAGGAGCAAAATTCATCCGATCCGGTTGAAATTGGGTACGTGGTGTTAATATATGGTCTCTAACAACCATGCAAGAATTGGTCCATATCGGTCCATAATTATATATAGCCCCCATATAAGCCGATCCCCAGATTTGACCTCCGAATCCTGTTAGAGGAGCAAAATTCATCCGATCCGGTTGAAATTGGGTACGTGGTGTTAGTACACTATTAGAAAAATATGTTTTTCATATGTTCCGATATAAACAAAATGTGTTTCGGGCACGATTTTAAACCACAATATATTTAAGTGCGAACATGTAATGTTCCTAAACTAACACTAAATGTTTGGGACATCTATGTTAATATGTTAGAATATATTATGTTTGGGGCATGAATGTTTCATAAAAATCATATGTGTGAATACAAACATATATAAATTTACAAATTTCGACTAAACATACATATGTTGTGATATTTTATTCAAAGCGACAGAGAGAGTATAGAGAGAAATAGAGATGGAAACCGGGAGAGTTGACGAAAGATATCAATATAACACAGCAAAAGAGTCAAAAGAGAACAATTTCTGTGAAACCGCTTGTATGTTGTTTCGGAAAACTGTTTTATGATAAGGCCAAAAATTTGATATGCTTAAGTCTAAATATTGTTTAATTTTAATAAAGAGAATAGACATTCGGAACCAAGAGAATAGACATTTGAAAAACAAACAGCATATGTTTTCGCCTTGAGAGCAGCATTTTATGTATGTGTGGACATGTGTTTTGTTTATCATTTTGGCATTATGGGTACAATTTTTTTCTTGGTTCGTTAAAAGAAATCAGGGGTCTTCATAAAAATAGCGAAAGGGCATTATACAATTTTTAGAGTTGGGACAGTAAAATGAAATAAGGAGGAAATAGTGAAAAATTACACAGTAAAATGTAAAAAAACAAACTTTAGTTCCTCTTTAGTAGTTCACGAGGAGTTGACGGACACCATCAAATATAAAAGCGGGCATTAAGTTCGAGTTTTACAGCTAAAACAATTTAAAAAGTTTATTTTCTTTAAAATGAATTATTAAAGAAAAATAAAAGGAATTTTAGAGCGATGGTGTTAAATGCTAGTAAAAAACTGTTCACTCCTAAATAAATGTATGTTTATATTATAAAATTATGTATGTATGTTTATACTCGACTCCACGTTCTTCTTTTGTTAGTTTTTGAATTCCTTCCAAATTTTAAAGTTTTGTCCAAAAACAGTTTTTTATTACAATATTGTTATTTTTCCAATAAAAAATAATATTTTATCCAAAAATCAGTCAATTTCGTTTATATCAAGCACTGTTACTGACTATAAATCTTTAATAACGCACATTTCGAAGTTTCATTTAAAAAAATTTAATATAGTATAAATATAAATGTGTAAATTAAAAAAAAAAAAAAAATGTTCGGTCGGAGCAGGGATTGAACCCACGACCCTTTGCATGCAAGGCAGACATGCTAACCACTGCTCCACGTGGCAAACAAATGTATGTTTCTGTTAAATAATGTAATGTTTGCATGGGCTCGTGGGCGCTGCAAACTATGCTATATAAATGTAACTTAAAACGATAATTATCTACTGGTGACTATAACAGCTACGTAGCCCAGTGGATAGTGTGTTGGCTTACAAACTGTATGGTCCTCGGTTCGATTCTCCGTGCAGGCGAAAGGTAAAATTTAAAAAATTTATAAAAGTGAATAATTTCTTCAACATTATTTGTATTACAGAAAAAGGTGCCAATAACTAAAAAATTTTAAAATTACGAGTATGTTAGGGAATAAGCACAATCGTGTTTGGGAAAAATTCTTCCAAGCATATAATATTTTTGGCTCAAAATGCTTCCAAACATATAATATGTTCACATAAAACAAACATATTAATGTTTCGGCAGTATGCAATAATACATGTGCTTCCTGCAAAATATGTTTGGAACATATGTTAAAGAAGCGATTTTTTTTGAGGGTGTATATGGTCTCTAACAACCATGCAAGAATTGGTCCATATCGGTCCATAATTATATATATCCCCCATATAAATCGATCCCCAGATTTTCGGTCTATAGTTATATATAGGCGATCCCCAATCACACAAAAATTGGTCCTTATCGGATCATAATCATGGTTGCTACTCGAGCCAAAAATAATCTACCAAAATTGTATTTTTATAGAAAACATTGTCAAAATGTTATTTCTATAGAATTTTTTTTTTATTTCTATAGAACATTTTGTCAAAATTTTATTTCTATAGAAAATTTTGTCAGAATTTTATTTCTATAGAAAATTTTATGCAAATTTTATTTCGATAGATTTTTTTTTTAATAATTTTACTTCTATAGAAAATGTTGTCAAAAATTTATTTTGTCAAAATTTTATTTCTATAGAAACTTTAAACTTAATTATATACGTATTTAATCGGCCTTTTTTTAGTTTAATATATACCACGTATGGACTATGTGGTATATATTACGGTGTTAGGAAGTTTTGAGATACCTTGCCATCGCCAAGTGTTACCGCAACCCAAGTAATTCGATTGTGGATGACAGTCTTCAGTAGAAAGTTCTACGCAATCCATGGTGGAGGGTTCATAAGCTTCGGCCTGGCCGAACTTACGGCCGTATATACTTGTTTAATTTAATACAATACCACGTATGGACTCACTGATAATTTAGAAGACGGTGTTAAGAGGGTTTAAGATACATACCTTGACATCGACAAGGTATGTATCTTGCCGATGCCGCAACCCAAGTAATTCGATTGTGGATGGCAGTGTTTAGAAGAAGTTTCTACGCAATCCACACTGAAAAAAAAGCATGCCCGGTTCCAAAGATTTTGTCTTTACTTTAAAAATATTGGTATTGATTCCGAGCCAAAGAAGCGAAGGATACAAGTAATGATACAAAACTCTGGGTTTTGTGTACTTGCTTCTAGGAAGCAAATTTAAATTTTTCGCTTTTTCAGCTTTTTTTCTTCGTATGCTATTAAAGTCCTTTAAAAACGAGTTAACAACATTATTTTTCAAATTAAGACTCGACTTCCAGTAGAAATTATTCTATGTTTCAAGTAAAACACGTCTTTAAAATAAAGTGTCGAAAACATGTCCTATATTTGAACGATTTTTTGCTTTGTAGTCAAGATGCAAAAAGGCAACAAATTTAAAGACAATTTCATTAATTTTAAAATTATTTTCTGAATTATTAAAGTCAAGTTGACATTATCCCAAACATTTTGTCTTTCATGTTATGATACCCATTTTTAAGTGAAATCAATTATAAGGACAATACGACTTCATTGCAAAGTTTATCGACTTTTGGACAAGGGAAAAAACTTTATAAAGGGTGATTCTTTTGAGGTTAGGATTTTCATGCATTAGTATTTGACAGATCACGTGGGATTTCAGACATGGTGTCAAAGAGAAAGATGCTCAGTATGCTTTGACATTTCATCATGAATAGACTTACTAACGAGCAACGCTTGCAAATCATTGAATTTTATTACCAAAATCAGTGTTCGGTTCGAAATGTGTTTATCGACAAATTTTGTTCAGCGATGAGGCTCATTTCTGGTTGAATGGCTACGTAAATAAGCAAAATTGCCGCATTTGGAGTGAAGAGCAACCAGAAGCCGTTCAAGAACTGCCCATGCATCCCGAAAAATGCACTGTTTGGTGTGGTTTGTACGCTGATGGAATCATTGGACCGTATTTTTTCAAAGATGCTGTTGGACGCAACGTTACGGTGAATGGCGATCGCTATCGTTCGATGCTAACAAACTTTTTGTTGCCAAAAATGGAAGAACTGAACTTGGTTGACATGTGGTTTCAACAAGATGGCGCTACATGCCACACAGCTCGCGATTCTATGGCCATTTTGAGGGAAAACTTCGGAGAACAATTCATCTCAAGAAATGTACCGATAAGTTGGCCACCAAGATCATGCGATTTGACGCCTTTAGACTATTTTTTGTGGGGCTACGTCAAGTCTAAAGTCTACAGAAATAAGCCAGCAACTATTCCAGCTTTGGAAGACAACATTTCCGAAGAAATTCGGGCTATTCCGGCCGAAATGCTCGAAAAAGTTGCCCAAAATTGGACTTTCCGAATGGACCACCTAAGACGCAGCCGCGGTCAACATTTAAATGAAATTATCTTCAAAAAGTAAATGTCATGGACCAATCTAACGTTTCAAATAAAGAACCGATGAGATTTTGCAAATTTTATGCGTTTTTTTAAAAAAAAAAGTTATCAAGCTCTTAACAAATCACCCTTTATTAGAGAAATTGCATCTTCTATACAAAGCAAAATTTGCATTCGTATTTTAAAGTCATGAAATCTTTGACTTCACGACAATAGTTTTTCAGTGCATGTGGAGGGTACTTAAGCTTCGACCTGGCCGAACTTACGGCCGTATATACTTGTTTTACTTAAAATGTCTTTATTTTAAAGAAATTTGTTCTTAATATTGGGTATTTGGGCATAACCTAAAGTTTAGGATGCCTAATCTTTCATATTAAGTCAACATTTTTTCAGTGTACTAGTGATATATTTAAGACACAGTTCACTTTTAATTTATTATTCGTTCTGTCTGTTTTCGCATCAAGTAATATCAAAGTCCTTTATAAGTATAACATAGTGCTTTAAATTAAAGTTTTGGAAGACATCTCCTGTTTATGAACGCTTTTTAGCTTTGTAGCCAAGATGGAAAAATTAAACGAATTTAAAAACTTTGTTAATATTGAAGAATTTTTCAGAATTATTAATGCCGATTTGTCCTCAATTCAATGGAACTTGCTTTTATATAAAGATACCCAATTTAAAGTCGAATCGCCTAAATTTAAGGACAAGACACCTTTATTGAAAAATGTATCAACTTTTGGTCAAGTAAAATATCTTTGTATCAGAGAAATCCACCTTCTATAAATCGGCATTCGATTTATAGAATCCCTGTAAATTTACAGAACATCGGAGAACTTCTGTTCAATATTTCTAATCAGTTCGTGCAAAGGGGATGTACCCTTCTCTTCAAAATTGTTTAAATTTAAATTCATCATCAAATTACATAATATTATTACCATTTGGAAACTAAGTTACAATAGTCATGTTTTTCTCATTCAAATTGAATTCAATTTCTTATACAACTAGAGCAATTTTTTTAATCAAATCAAATAAAAACATTTGCATCCCATGTTTTGTTGTTTAATAGCGGAACTGTAAATATGTTCATGTGTTTTTAATTTAGAAATTCTTTTATATTTTACCAATATCATTGGGCTCCATGTGCTTGCTAAATTGGGAATAGAGGGAAAAAATTAGAGTTGTTCTTTTTTTTTTTTTTGATACAAATTCCGAACAGCAATAGGGAATGGCAAACAAACGGAAAATAATGTCACATACCATGAATGGAAGCCATAAATCTTTCGATGATTGTATCTGCACACAAAAGCCTCCCTCAATCGAATGAAGTTCGATGCACAATATGTGTGGTCCGTCCGCCCGCGATTCAATTGGTGCCAAAGTATGCCATGCGACGACAAACAAAACATAATATTTTAATTAAATCTTCATATATTTTGTGTACAAATCAATTTTGCTTGTAATACAATTCCAATATCGCCTATTATCTTGTATGGGATCAATTTGAGTGTCAGTAGTATTGTAAGGGTAGGGGCGATGGGGAGGGCATAGTATTTGGAGAATCCTAAAGAGCCAAAAATGTCAAACGGATTCTTTATATTTATAATAAATCATAAATGGCCATATCCAGTGAGAGAAAAGAAGTATGTTTCTAAAATGAGAAGAACAATAGAGGCAGAGTCGTACACTGAAATAAAAAAAATCATGCCCGGTTCCAAAGATTTTTTTTACTTTAATGATTTTTGTATTGATTAAAGACCAATAAAGCGGAAAATTGAAGATATACATTTAAGACAAAATTCTCTTTTAAATTTTGAGTTTTAGGTATTTGCTAAAAAACTAATTTTAATGTATTCGTTTTTCATCTTTTTTTTGCATGTGCTATCAAAGTCCTTTTAATGCGAGCTAACGACAACTTAAATTTCCAACTTCATACTTGACTTCAAGTAGAAATTATGCTATCTTTCAAGTACAAAAAGTCTTTAAAATATAGTACTGAAACACATTTCATATCTTTGGACATTTTTTGCTTTGGAGTCAATATACAAAAAGTCAACAAATTTAAAAACAATTTGATTAATTTTGAAGAAATTTTCTGAATTATTAAATCCAAATTAACCATAGAACACCAAAATTTTCTTTCATCTAAATATACTAGTTTTAAGTCGAATCACTCAACTGTAAGGACAGAATGACTTCCTGTCAAAATCCAAATATCAAAGAAATACATCATCTCAACAAAATTCGCAATCGTATTTAAAGGCATGAAATCTTTGGCCTCACGAAAATATTTTTTTTTCAGTGCTCAACTGATCCGAAAAGTGAATACCAGATATTTATCGAAATCTATGCCGTAGAACTAGAACGGGTGGTCGTGAGCTGAACATATCGCGAGAACCGATCACGGGTGTCACAGAATTCTACCAAAAATGGTAGACGTTTTACTGTTTGGTAGATTGGTAGAATTATTTATGTTTTAGTAGATTTAGCAAAATATTCCTCTCCAACTAAGAGGTACTTCATAAATTTTCTATAGAAAAATTATATATATAAATAAAATTTTGACAAGATTTTCTATATAAATATTTTTTTTTTGTTTTCTTATTGTTGGTTTGTACTTCAATTATATTTCTTGTTTTGATCTCAGCTTAAAAACCATTGCGTTGACCAAACTACAAGAGTACTCGTAGCTTAACCAACAGAGGAAAAGAATGTTTGTCAAATTTATTTGGGCAAAGCCCTATAGACTGCAAGATGGTTGGATGAATGCACGTTTCGGAATTAACACATTCCTTATTAGCATCCTCTACTTGCAGCTGAGATCAAAAGAACAAATATGATTGAAGTACAAACCAACAATAAAAAAACAAAACGAATAAAGTAAGAAGAAGCACGCTCAAAATAAACCCAGCCAACTGCACTCAAATCGATGATTTAAAGATGGCAAAGGAAAAGAGAAATGTTTGTACAACGATTTATTTCGGCAAAGACGACTATCATAAACCTTTTTTCGAAGGGTTCAAGTGTGATTCACTTTGGGTTTGGTGAACTGCCAGAATTTGTTCTGATAATTGTTTGATAGTTTTGCTGCAAGTAGAGGATGCTGATGAGGAATGTGGTAATTCCGAAAGGTGCGTGCATCCAACCATCTTGCAGTCTATAGGGCTTTGCCAAAATAAATTTGACAAACATTCTTTTCCTCTGTTGGTTAAGCTACTCTTGTAGTTTAGTCAACGCAATGGTTTTTAAGCTGAGATCAAAACAACAAATATGAAATAAAATTTTAACAAAATTTTCTATAGAAATAAAATTTTCATTCGTTTTGTTTGTTATTGTTGGCTTCTCTTCAATCGTTATTGTTGTTTTTGATCTCAGCTTAAAGCCATGCATTGACTGAACTACAAGTGTAGCTTAACCAACAGAGGAAAAGTATGCTTGTCAAATTTATTTGGGCAAAGCCCTATAGACTGCAAGATGGTTGGATGTACAGCTGTTTCGGAATTACCACATTCCTCATCAGCATCCTCTACTTGCAGCAAAACTATCAACCAATTATCAAAATAAATTCGGGTAATTCACTCAACCCAAAGTGAACTACACTTGAACCTCCCGAAAAAGGGTTTGATAGTCGGCTACTGCCTAAACAAATTTGCCAGCATATCTCTTTTCCTTTGCCAAACTCAAATCATCGATTTGAATGTATTTGGCTGGGTTTGTTTTTGAGCGTGCTTCCTCTATCTTCATTCGTTTTGTTTGTTATTGTTGGCTTCTCTTCAATCGTTATTGTTGTTTTTGATCTCAGCTTAAAGCCATGCATTGACTAAACTACAAGTGTAGCTTAACCAACAGAGGAAAAGTATGCTTGTCAAATTTATTTGGGCAAAGCCCTATAGACTGCAAGATGGTTGGATGTACAGCTGTTTCGGAATTACCACATTCCTCATCAGCATCCTCTACTTGTAGCAAAACTATCAACCAATTATCAGAAAAAATTCGGGTAATTCACTCAATCCAAAGTGAACTACACTTGAACCTCCCGAAAAAGGGTTTGATAGTCGGCTACTGCCTAAACAAATTTGCCAGCATATCTCTTTTCCTTTGCCAAACTCCAATCATCGATTTGAATGTATTTGGCTGGGTTTGTTTTTGAGCGTGCTTCCTCTATCTTCATTCGTTTTGTTTGTTATTGTTGGCTTCTCTTCAATCGTTATTGTTGTTTTTGATCTCAGCTTAAAGCCATGCATTGACTAAACTACAAGTGTAGCTTAACCAACAGAGGAAAAGAATGCTTGTCAAATTTATTTGGGCAAAGCCCTATAGACTGCAAGATGGTTGGATGTACAGCTGTTTCGGAATTACCACATTCCTCATCAGCATCCTCTACTTGACAAAATTGTCTACAGAAATAAAATTTTGGCCAAATGTTCTACAAAAAAAAAAATTGACCAAATTTTCTATAGAAATAAAATTTTGACAAATTTTTCTATTAAAATAAAACTTTGACAAAATTTTTTATTGATAATAAAAGAATTTATTATGGTTGTAACGAAAAATTCCTAATTGTAATATGAAATTCTTACTAAAGAAAATTATATTACTAAGATGTATGTTACACTAAAATTAAAGTTTTTAAATTATTGAATTCGCTCAGAGAAAAACCATATTTTTATACTAACTCTATGGATTTGAACAAAAACTTCAAATACCATTTTTTTATTTGGTAGATTTATGATAAAATGTTCTTCAAAATTTGATACATCATTTATGGTACGAGTGGCAACCGTGGAACCTATGCAACACATATTGAAAAATATGCTTGGACTAAAGCCATTCAAGTTCCAAAAATTGCAGGATCTCGCAGATGCACCTAAAACAAACTAGAAAGAACCAAGAAGTTGCTTCCCGTGCCAGATACTGAATTTTGTTTTCTCCACTGAGAAACCAATCCAAATTGAGCAGTTTCTGCAAAAAAAAAAAAACAAGAAACAAAGCAAGCCAACAGGGCTTAGGTTAGATTAGGTTAAAGTGGCAGCCCGATTAAGTTTCAGGCTCACTTAGACTATTCAGTCTATTGTGATACAACATTTAACTAAAAGTACCTATTAACATGCATATGGGCACTTCTAGTTTTAACCACTGAACCTTCTCTATTATTTTCTTTTGTTAAACCAACCAGATTGTTCCAAAAACATTAACAGACTGCTTAAGTTAACGTTTTCCAGGTCCGCCAGTAATCTAAAGCTATATACCCCTAAAATTCGCTTACGCCTTACACAAAATGCAGGACACTCACACAAGAGGTGTTATTGATTCCTGATAATTGATTCCTTTTCCTCCGCATCATTATACTTCGCACCAATAGCTTTTACAAATTTGCCTATCAGACAGCGACCCGTTATAGCAGAAATCAGGAGTGATATCTGACGTCTTGAGAACACTACCATATTTAGTGTGCGGTTCAAGTTGAAATGGGGCCTTATTTGCTTGGTGTCGTTACAACCCTTGCAATTCTCCCATCGAACATTTGCCATTATGACAGCCTTCTCACGCAGTAAGAGCTTGCAGGTTGCCAGAGACATACCAACAGAAAAAATATTGTCGTGAGGTCAAAGATTTCTTGTCTTTAACATACGAATGCAAATTTTGCTTAGCATATAAGACGCGTTTCTCTAATATAAAGTTTTTTTCCTTGTCCAAAAGTCGATAAACTTTTCAATGAAGTCGCATTGTCCTTATAATTAAGTGATTTCACACAGAAAAAATGTTTGGGCTAAGGTCAACTTGACTTTAATAATTTAGAAAAATTTTTAAATTTAATGAAATTGTCTTCAAATTTGTTGTCTTTTTGCATTTTGACTACAAAGCAAAACAAGTATATACGGCCGTAAGTTCGGCCAGGCCGAAGCTTATGTACCCTCCATCATGGATTGCGTAGAAACTTCTTCTAAACACTGCCATACAGAATCGAATTACTTAAGTTGCGGTAACGCTTGCCGATGGCAAGGTATCTTAAAACCTCCTAACACCATCTTCTAATATAATTCAGTTTGACAAAGTAGACATAATTTTTTACAAAATTTTCTACAGAAATAAAATTTAAAAAAAAAAAAAATTTCTATAGAAATAAAATTTTCTATAGAAATAAAAATTTTGACAAAATTTTCTATAGAAAGAAAATTTTGACAAAAATTCCTACAGAAATAAAATTTTAACAAAATTTTCTATAGAAATAAACTTTTGACAAAATTTTCTATAGAAATAAAATCTTGGTAGATTATTTATTTTTAGAGTGGCAACCATGATTATGAACCGATATGGACCAATTTTTGTGTGATTGGACCAATTTTGGTATGGTTGTTAGCGACCATATACTAACACCACGTTCCTAATTTGAACCGGATCGGATGAATTTTGCTCCTCCAAGAGGCTCCGGTGGTCAAATCTGGAGAACGTTTTATATGGGGGCTATATATAATTATGGACCGATATGGACCAATTCTGCCACGGTTGTTAAAGATCATATACTAACACCATGTTCCAAATTACAACCGGCTTGGATGAAATTTGCTTCTCTTGGAGACTTCGCAAGCCAAATCTGGGGATCGGTTTATATGGGGGCTATATATAATTATGAACCGATGTGGACCAATTTTTGCATGGTTGTTAGAGACCATATACCAACATCATGTACCAAATTTCAACCGGATCGGATGAAATTTGCTTCTCTTTGAGGCTCCGCAAGCCAAATCTGGGGATCGGTTTATATGGGGGCTATATATAATTATGGACCGATGTGGACCAATTTTTGCATGGTTGTTAGAGACCATATACCAACATCATGTACCAAATTTCAGCCGGATCGGATGCAATTTGCTTCTCTTTGAGGCTCCGCAAGCCAAATCTGGGGATCGGTTTATATGGGGGCTATATATAATTATGGACCGATGTGGACCAATTTTTGCATGGTTGTTAGAGACCATATACCAACACCATGTACCAAATTTCAGCCGGATCGGATGCAATTTGCTTCTCTTTGAGGCTTCGCAAGCCAAATCTGGAGATCGGTTTATATGGGGTCTATATATAATTATGGACCGATGTGGACCAATTTTTGCATGGTTGTTAGAGACCATATACCAAATTGGTCATATCGGACCACTTTTACGTATAGCCCCCATATAAACCGACGCTCAGATTTTGATTGCGGAGCCTCTAAGAAAAGCAAATTTCATCCGATCCGGCTGAAATTTGGTACATGGTGTTAGTATATGCAAAAATGCAAAAAATTGACCTACGGATTTGAACTACGAAGCCCCTGGGAAGAGCAAAATTCACCCGATCCGGTTGAAATTTGGTATGTGGTGTTAGTATATTGTCTCTAACAACCATGCAAAAATTGGTTCATGTCGGTCTTAATTATATATAACCCGCATTTAAACCGATCCCCAGATTTGACCTCCGGAGCTCTTGGAGAAGCAAAATTCATCCAATCAGGTTGAAATTTTGTACGTGGTGAAATTTGGTACATTGCGCTAGTATATGGCCGCTAACAGCGATGCCAAAATTGGTCAATATCGTTCTATAGTTATATATAAATTTTATTAAAATTTTATTACTATAGAAAATTTTGTCAAAATTTTATATCTATAGAAAATTTTGTGAAAATTTTATTTCTATAGAAAATTTTGTCAAAATTTTATTTCTATAGAAAATTTTGTCAAACTGAATTATATACGTATTTAATCGGCCTTTTTGTTGTTTAATATATACCCCGTATGGACTAACTTACAATTGAGAAGGCGGTGTTAAGTAGTTTTAAGATACCTTGCCATCGGCAAGTGTTACCGCAACCCAAGTAATTGGATTGTGGATGACAGTCTTTAGTACAAGTTTCTGTGCAATCCATGGTGGTACCCTCCGGTCTGGCCGAAATTACGGCGATATATACTTGTTTTATTTTGTTTTGTATTTATTGTTAATTTTCCATTCACTTGGTTGAAATCGGACCATTGCAATCAATGCATTGGTTCATTGGTGGATGGTGTACCACCTAATTTAAGTCCATTTTCCACCAAAAAAGCTGAAAATTCAATTTTTGTTTAAATGGTGAATCAAAACAAAATTTTATTTTTATACCCACCACCATAGAATGGTTATGGGGGTATAATAAATTTGTCATTCCGTTTGTAACACATCGAAATATTGATTTCCGACTATATAAAAATTCTTGATCAGGGAGAAATTCTAAGACGATTTAACCATGTCCGTCTGTCGGTTTGTCCGTCTGTTTGTTGTAATCACGCTACAGCCTTCAATAATGAAGCAATCGTGCTGAAATTTTGCACAATCTCGTCTTTGTCTGCAGGCAGGTCAAGTACGAAGATGGGATATATCGGTCCATGTTTTGATATAGCCCCCATATAAATCGACCACCCGATTTGGGGTCTTGGGCTTCTAGAAACCGTATTTTCTATCCAATTTGCTTGAAATTGGATATCTAGAGGTATTAGAAGACCACAAATATGTGGGCCGAAAATGGTGTATCGGTCCATGTTTTGGTGTACCCCCATATAGACCGACCTCCCTATTTTACGTCTGCAAGTAAAATAATGGAAGTATCCAATTGGCGCCTTAAAAATATATCCACACAAAGAAAATTTTATTAAAATTTTTTACTACCAGTGTATGCCCTAAGATGAAACATGATATGTTTGAACAATATAAACAATATTTTGTTTTGACCAATCCGGAAAATATATATGCTTGAAGCAAAATATGTTTGGGGTATATGTTACAGAAGCGATATTGTTTTTTTTTTTTTGAGGGTGCAGTTTTTATATAAAATAAGAGAAATAATTGGGATGTAAGGAACAAAAAATTGTAATTCAAACTTAAAAAAATCCAAAAAATGAAATTTATATATAAAGTTATTACTCCATCAATATATTTATCAATATAAACCCTGTTTAAAAATTCGGAAAAAAACCGACGAAACGTACAGGAAATTATGAAATAAATAAAATCTTCAAAAAAAAATTTCCAAAAATAGCCCATCACAAAGAATTAAAAACTAAAATATTACATTGGTCATGAAAATATTATATTTGATTCATGGTGGTGGGTATTTAAGATTCGGCCCGGCCGAACTTACTGCCGTATATACTTGTTGTACACTAAACTCGATATCATAGACTATTTAAAACAGAAATAAGAATAAAAATCGGATTCATCTTTTTTGCCGCTTTCAAAGCGCTGTGCACCGTAACGGCCGAGGGTCGCTCTCAGTTCCTATTCATCAACAAAGGAGTCAAAAAATGACGTATATTATCGGGAAAATGTCTTAAAGACAGCATTGACAGACAAACATTTCGGTTGGAGACAATGGAAATTCCAACGGGACTCAGCTAAAAATTAGACTGGAAAGAACCAAGGATTTTCTTCGCTTGCACGAAAGTGACCAGTTACCGAATTTGGTTTCCTACGATGAGAAGGCATCTCAAATTGAACAGCTTGTGAAGAAAAAACATTATCGAGTTTACTTTCCAAAAAGTTGTCAGTTGAAAGTTGTGGGCCATCGTAAAGGAATACAATTAAAAACAAGTATATACGGCCGTAAGTTCGGCCAGGCCGAAGCTTATGTACCCTCCATCATGGATTGCGTAGAAACTTCTTCTAAACACTGCCATCCACAATCGAATTACTTAAGTTGCGGTAACGCTTGCCGATGGCAAGGTATCTTAAAACCTCCTAACACCATCTTCTAAATTGTATGTAAGTCCATACGTGGTATATATTAAATCAAAAAAGATCGATCCAATACGTATATAATTCAGTTTGACAAAGTCGACATACAATTTTGCAAAATTTTCTACAGAAATAAAATTTTAACAAAATTTTCTATAGAAATAAAATTTTCACAAAATTTTCTATAGAAATAAAAATTTTGACAAAATATTCTATAGAAAGAAAATTTTGACAAAAATTTCTACAGAAATAAAATTTTAACAAAAATTTCTATAGAAATAAACTTTTGACAAAATTTTCTATAGAAATAAAATCTTGGTAGATTATTTGTGGCTCGAGTGGCAACCATGATTATGAACCGAATAAAATTTGAACAAAATTTTCTATAGAAATAAAATTATGACAAAATTTTCTATAGAAATAACATTTTGACAAAATTTTCAATAGAAATAACATTTTGACAAAATTTTCTATAGAAATAAAATTTTGGTAGATTATTTTTGGATCTAGTGGCAACCATGATTATGAACCGATATGGACCAATTTTTGTGTGATTGGACCAATTTTGGTATGGTTGTTAGCGACCATATACTAACACCACGTTCCTAATTTGAACCGGATCGGATGAATTTTGCTCCTCCAAGAGGCTCCGGAGGTCAAATCTGGAGAACGTCTTATATGGGGGCTATATATAATTATGGACCGATATGGACCAATTCTGGCACGGTTGTTAAAGATCATATACTAACACCATGTTCCAAATTACAACCGGCTTGGATGAAATTTGCTTCTCTTGGAGACTTCGCAAGCCAAATCTGGGGATCGGTTTATATGGGGGCATATATAATTATGAACCGATGTGGACCAATTTTTGCATGGTTGTTAGAGACCATATACCAACATCAAGTACCAAATTTCAACCGGATCGGATGAAATTTGCTTCTCTTTGAGGCTCTGCAAGCCAAATCTGGGGATCGGTTTATATGGGGGCTATATATAATTATGGACCGATGTGGACCAGTTTTTGCATGGTTGTTAGAGACCATATACCAACACCATGTACCAAATTTCAGCCGGATCGGATGAAATATGCTTCTGTTAGAGGCTCCAGAAGCCAAATCTGAGGGTCCCTTTATATGGGGGCTATACGTAAAAGTGGACCGATATGGCCCATTTCCGACCTACATCGATAACAACTACTTGTGCCAAGTTTCAAGTCGATAGCTTGTTTCGTTCGGAAGTTAGCGTGATTTCAACAGACGGACGGACGGACGGACATGCTTAGATCGACTCAGAATTTCACCACGACCCGGAATATATATACTTTATGGGGTCTTAGAGCAATATTTCGATGTGTTACAAACGGAATGACAAAGTTAATATACCCCCATCCTATAATGGAGGGTACAAAAAGTAAATGAACTAATGGACCGATTCACACCATATTCGCCACGCCTATTTACGGACTTAAACTATTTTGAATTTCAGGCAAAATTGCGTGGTCTGAATGCACAAGAAGTCAAATCGGAAGATGGGGCTATACCGAAACATGGAACGATTCACACCATATTCACCACACCAATTTACGGACCTAAAATAGCTCTAGATTTTGAATTTCAGGCAAATCCGATAAAAATTGCGATGTCTAGATGCTTAAGACCCCAAATCGGGGGGTCGGTTTGCATGGGCACCAATATAGCCGATCTTCAAACCTATTTGCTGACCAAAAAAAATCTGCCAAATTTCTGCACGATTGCGTTATTATTCAAGCGTGATTACATATTTTTTTTTTTTTTGATGCAATCACGAAATTAATTGATCCAATTATTTTTTAAATGAAATTTCTTCAACAACGAAAATCAGGGTATCAATCACAGAATTAATTGGAAATAAGAAATGTACTTGAATAAAAAAATTATTGATTTAGTCGGCACTTTCAATGATTTACTTTGTTATTGTTTATTTATTTATAATTATCATACCCTAAACCATATAGTAGTCAGGGTATAATAACTTTGATCGGCCAAAAAATGTGCCTATCATAAATACTGATTTTAGACCCCATAAAATATATACTCAGAATCACCTCCTGAGTCGATCTAGCGCTTGGTGTCCGTCCGTCCGTCTGTCCATGCACTTGTTGTTCACAGGGTTCCGGTCGCAATTATTAACCAATTTTGATGAAAGTTCGTACAGGTTGTTTTTTGGGCACATTTGGCCATAAGTCCCTTATTTATAAATCGATCATACTCAAAATAGGCCAAATCTAATCTTCTATTGTACTGACTATATGTGCAAAATTTCATCGAAATCGGTTCAGATTTAGATATAGCTCCCATATATGTATCGCCGATTTTGAAAAATTCGCCTTATAACCTTATGTTTGACCATACAGGCCTCATTTCTTACGAACGCTATTGAATTTGGAAGAAATCGGATCAAATTTAGATATAGCTCCCATATATATGTATCGCCCGATTTCGACAAATGGGGTCACGTTGCGCTTTTTTTCAAACGGATCGTCACCAAATTTGGCAAAAGGTAATCTTTTCCATCGCCCTTCAAGTCTGCAAAATTCTATAGTACTTACTATAGCACTTACTATATGTGGAAAAGATCATCGAAATCGGTTCAGATTTAGATGTAGCTGTCATATATATGTATACCTCGATTTTCCCAAATTTGGCCATAGAACCCTTATTTATTAACCGATCTTACCCAAAGTTGGCTAGATAAAGTCCTCTATAGTCACCAAATTTAGAAAAAGGTAATCTTTTTCATCGCCCTTCAAGTCTGCAAATTTTCATCCAAATCGGTTCAGATTTAGATATAGCTCTCATATATATCACCACATTTTCCCAAATTTGGCCACAAAACCTTTATTTATCAACCGATCTTACTCAAAGTTGGCTAAATGTAATCTTCTATAGCACTAACTATATGTGCAAAAAATCATCGAAATCGGTTCAGATTTAGATATAGCTGCCATATATATGTACCACCCGATTTTTCTAAATTTGGCCATAAAGCCCTTATTTATTAACCGATCTTACTCAAATTTGGCCAAATGATGTCTTCTATAGCACTTACTATATGTGCAAAAAATCATCGAAATCGGTTCAGATTTAGATATAGCTGCCATATATATGTATACCTCGATTTTCCCAAATTTGGCAATAGAACCCTTATTTATTAACCGACCGTAGTCAAAGTTGGCTAGATCCAGTCCTCTATAGTACTAACTATATGTGCAAAATTTCATCGAAATCGGTTCAGATTTAGATATAGCTCCCATATATGTATCGCCGATTTTGAAAAATTCGCCTTATAACCTTATGTTTGACCATACAGGCCTCATTTCTTAACTGATCTTACTCAAATCTTGCACAAGGTAACCTTTTGTGGTATTAATCAAACCCACAAAATATTATGCAAATTGGTTCAGATTTAGATATAGCTTCCATATATACACCCTCAAAAAAAATAGTTTCTCTAACATATGTTCCAGACATATTTTGCAGGAAGCACATATATTATTGGATAATGCCGAAACATTAATATGTTTGTTTTATGTGAACATATTATATGTTTGGAAGCATTTGGAGACCAAAAATATTATATGATTGGAAGAATTTTCCCCAAAGAAGATTGTGCTCATTATTAAATTTTATTTATTAAATTTTTATAACGAAACTTCGAAATGTGGGTTATTAAAGATTTACAATCAGAAAGAGTGCTTGATATAAACGAAATGGACTGAACTTTTGGATAAAATATTTTTTTTATTGCAAAAATAACAATTTTGTAATAAAAAACTATTTTTGGTATAAAAGTTTGAAATTTTGGAAGGAATTCAAAAACTCTAACAAAAGAAGAACGTGGAGTCGAGTATAAACATACATAAATAATTTTATAATATACACATACATTTATTTACACCCTCAAAAAAAATCGCTTCTTTAACATATGTTCCAAACATATTTTGCAGGAAGCACATATATTATTGCATACTGCCGAAACATTAATATGTTTGTTTTATGTGAACATATTATATGTTTGCAAGCATTTTGAGCCAAAAATATTATATGCTTGGAAGAATTTTTCCCAAACACGATTGTGCTCATTCCCTAACATACTCGTAATTTTCACTTCCACGAAATTTTTTAGTTATTGGCACCTTTTTCTGTAATACAAATAATGTTGAAGAAATTATTCACTTTTATAAATTGTTTAAATTTTACCTTTCGCCTGCACGGAGAATCGAACCGAGGACCATACAGTTTGTAAGCCAACACACTATCCACTGGGCTACGTAGCTGTTATAGTCACCAGTAGATAATTATCGTTTTAAGTTACATTTATATAGCATAGTTTGCAGCGCCCACGAGCCCATGCAAACATAACATTATTTAACAGAAACTTACATTTGTTTGCCACGTGGAGCAGTGGTTAGCATGTCTGCCTTGCATACAAAGGGTCGTGGGTTCAATCCCTGCTCCGACCGAACATTTTTTTTGTTTTTTTTTTTTTTTAATTTACACATTTATATTTATACTATATTAAATTTTTTTAAATGAAACTTCGAAATGTGTGTTATTAAAGATTTATAGTCAGTAACAGTGCTTGATATTAGAGGTGTGCACGTGACACGAAATTGTCGTGACTCACGAAAATGTTCGTGACTCACGCGTGAGTCGTGAGTCACGCTCATGGCAACGGCGTGAGTGTGCGTGAGCGTGATTAACATACCAAAATGTCGTGCGTGAGCGTGAGTCACGAAAATATTATCTTCGTGAGTGTGCTTGAGTAAAGATTTACGCTCACGAAAATAATCCTTCTCACCAACGTAAAACGCTTAAGAGTTAAATTCATTTACAATTTTAGTGACACCTGGATGTTAAGAGTGTAATAACGCTCTCGATTTTGATAATGCTCATGTTTTCAGACACGTCGCTAAGGTAAATTACTCAAAAAATTGTTCGTGAGTCACGACATTTTTCGTGAGTCACGATATTTTTCGTGAGTCACGGTATTTTCGTGAGTCACGACATTTTCGTGCGTGAGTGTGCGTGAGTACACATTTTCTTTTCGTGAGTGTGCGTGAGCGTGAGTCCTACCAAAACATATCGTGCGTGAGTGTGCGTGAGTAAGATTTTTCCATCGTGAGTGTGCGTGAGCGTGAGTAAAATACTACTAACGTGCACACCTCTACTTGATATAAACGAAATTGACTGATTTTTGGATAAAATATTATTTTTTATTGCAAAAATAACAATTTTTTAATAAAAATCTGTTTTTGTACAAAACTTTAAAATTTGGAAGGAATTCAAAAACTAACAAAAGAACGTGGAGTCGAGTATAAACATACATACATAATTTTATAATATAAACATAAATTTATTTAGGAGTGAACAGTTTTTTACTTGCATTTAACACCATCGCTCTAAAATTCCTTTTATTTTTCTTTAATAATTCATTTTAAAGAAAATAAACTTTTTAAATTGTTTTAGCTGTAAAACTCGAACTTAATGCCCGCTTTTATATTTGATGGTGTCCGTCAACTCCTCGTGGACTACTTTTTAATAAAGAGGAACTAAAGTTTGTTTTTTTACATTTTACTGTGAAATTTTTCACTATTTCCTCCTTATTTCATTTTACTGTCCCAACTCTAAAAAGAGTATAGTGCCCTTTCGTTATTTTTATGAAGACCCCTGATTTATTTTAACGAAAAATTGTGCCCATAATGCCAAAATGATAAACAAAACACATGTTCACACATGCATAAAATGCTGCTCTCAAGGCGAAAACATTGCAGTTTGTTTTTCAAATGTCTATTCTCTTGGTTTCGAATGTCTATTCTCTTTATTCAAATTAAATAATATTTAGACTTAAGCATAAAATTTTTAGCCTTATCATAAAACAGTTTTCCGAAACAACATACAAGCGGTTTCACAGAAATTGTTCTTTTTTCATTCTCTCGCTTTGTTATGTTGATATCTTTCGTCAACCCTCCCGGTTTCCATCTCTATTTCTTTCTCTATACTCTCTTTCTGGCGCTCTCTGAATAAAATATCACAACATATATATGTTTACTCGAAATTTGTTAATTTATATATGTTTACATTCACACATATGATTTTTATGAAACATTCATGCCCCAAACATAATATATTCTAACATATTAACATAGATGTCCCAAACATTTAGTGTTAGTTTAGGAACATTACATGTTCGCACTTAAATATATTGTGGTTTAAAATCGTGCCCGAAACACATTTTGTTTATATCGGAACATATGAAAAACATATTTTTCTAACAGTGTATGCATTTAAAACTTATAGTGTTTTGTACTTAATTTCATTTTTGCCTTTAAGACCGGTATTAAGTTTGCATTATCGCTCAAAAATGACTCTGTTTTGCCTTTTACTTTTCTTTAACGATTCTTTTTAAAGAAAATAAAGTTTTTCGATTGTTTTTGCTAGAGGAACTAAACTTTGTTTTTATATATTTTACTGTTTAATTTTTCACTATTTCCTCCTTTTTTATTTTACTGTCCCAACTCTAGAAAGAGTATAGTGCCCTTTCGTTATTTTTATGAAGATTTCTTTTAAAGAACCAAGAAAAAACTTGTGCCCATAATGCCAAATAAAATAAACAAAACACAAGTCCACACATACATAAAATGCTGCTCTCAAGGGGATATTTTCTCACATATCTATTATCTTGGTTCCGAATGTCTATTCTCTTTACTCCGATTACTCATTCTAATATTTAAATTAAATAATATTTAGACTTAAGCATATCAAATTTTTGTCCTTATCATAAAACGGTTTTCCGAAACAACATACAAGCGGTTTCACAGAAATTGCTCTCTTTTCATTCTTTCGCTGTGTTATGTTGATATCTTTTGTCAACCCTCCTGGTTTCCATCTCTATACTCTCCCTCTGTCGTTCTCTGAATGAAATATCACAAATATATATGTTTACTCGAAATTTGTAAATTTATATATGTTTACATTCACACATATAATTTTTATGAAACATGCATGCCCCAAACATAATATATTCTAACATATTAACATATGTGTTCCAAACATTTAGTGTTAGTTTGAGAACATTACATGTTTGCACTTAAATATATTGTGTTTAAAAATTGTGCCCGAAACACATTTTGATTATATCGAAACATATGAAAAACATATTTTTCTAACAGTGTATGCATCGCTCGATTTTCCCAAATTTGGCCATAGTACTCTTATTTATTAACCAATGTTACTGAAATTTCAAATTTTGATGTACTGGCCGATCGTATTTATACGTACTTTTAGCTCTTACATAACAATATTGCTCGATTTTTACAAATTTTTAGTGGCATACTAACTCCGTAGGTGCAATATCAGCTATAGCCAGTGTTGCTAGAAGTAGGGGAATTTCTATACATTTTTTTTTTTTCAAAATGTTATTTCTGTGGAATTTTTTCTCAAAATTTTATTTCTATAGAATTCTATATCAAAATTTTATCTCTATAGAGATTTAACAAAAAAAATACTATTTTTGGTAGAATAGATTATAAAGTACTTAGAAACATTTTGTTTTGTAAAATTTGTTTAAATTTAACGAAAAATATTGTATTGAAAATTGTTTGGGAATGTATGGGAAAGTAGGGAACTTTTTTTGTTCTTGTACGGTAAACTGAACATTTTCCCTAGCAACACTGACTATGAGCTATATTCAGATTGAGACAAAGCACCCATAAACATGTACCTCTTAATTTTTTTTTTTTTGAATATGCAACCGCGGTTTATCTCCCAGACCTATATCAATGTTACCCCATAAATGCTTATGATTACTACTTCAGTAAGTGTGGTTTAGGGTATGATATAGTCGGCCCCGCCCGACTTTCTACTTTACTCACTTGTTTATTAATGGGCTCAATATTAATGGCATACTAACTCTGTAGGTTTAGAATCAAATATAGCTCCTAATATCAGACATTTCTGCTCAGATTCTGACAATTCTCCCATAAACATGTACCCCTTTATTTTCTTAAATATGGAAATAGGGTTTATCTCCAAAACCTATACCAATGATATCCCACAAATGCTTATGTTTACTAATTCAGTAGGGGTGGTTTAGGGTATAATATAGTCGGCCTCGCCTGACTTTCTACTTTATTTACTAGTTTTTATTTTATGATTTTATGAAATGATTTTCTTGTAAATTTACATGAGTTTATACTTTCTTATGGATTTTCCGATTATAGTTATAGTTGAATTTTTCTTTTGATTTGAGTCAAAATTGAATGAACGAGAATAAATATTATGAAGCTAATTATTTCCGAACGAATTTTTCAATTGGATTTTATGTTTTAATGTGTACAACCGACAGATGGGCATGATTTTACCGTCTTAAAATTCCTTCCTGATCATCTTAAAATTTCTTCCTGATCAAGAATATATACTTTATAAATGGAAATCGAAGAAATACCGCTTTACTTTGTTGCATTACATATCAACTACCCTATACATACTTAATCTATATGTGGAAGTTCGAATGCCTGTTGAAGTCTTGCTCTTCTTTTCCTATAAAATTTCATAAAATCTACATATTTTCTTAAAAATATTGAGATGTTATTGTTCATTGGTTTCGTTTATGGTTGCTGTATTTTTTCGCATCTTCGGAACTTCCCAAAATACGAGGGAGCGTATTTACAATACCATATTACTTTCATTTGAAATCAATGATTTCTTATTACATTCCAAGAACAAATATTTGCCTAACACCAATCGTTTGTAGTGCCCTCTAACTACTTGTAAAAATCCCACATAATTGTATGGATTGAAAAAAAGTGGTGGTATTCGTGGTCGCTGTTTCTATGGAATATGTTTTTTTATGTTGGAACGCTGCAGTCATAAATCTATCAGACATCATTACTTTTCACTCCCATAGAATATGATTAGACACTCCTTTGTCTAGTGAATCAGGCAGCGCCATTTATGTATGCCCCGATGAAGATGCCGGCGACGACGAGGAGACACTCTTCTTTAAAGAAACAAAATGCATTGGCCTGACAGTCAGACAGTCATGTAGTCGGTATGGAGTCTCTTAGTCCGTCTGAGTGACAGGCCGAATGAATGAGCCGTAGTGTATGACAATCGCAGTCTCTAATTCCTATTCCAAACAACTGTCATAATTGCTAACAAGTAAAACAATTAGTCTATAGAAAATCTTGTATTTATTCTTTTTTTCCTATTAGTGATGTCTTTCAATTTTCCATTGGGTATTCTTCATCGCAATTGCACGCTCGCAAATACTCTGGAAATTCTCGTCCGTAACCGTAACAGGCAGGTGAAAGTAATGTTAGCTGGTGCACAGTTGTCCGAAATGTAGATCTGTGACTTAAAAAAAATTCCCATAACACCTGACCCTTACACTTTGGAGTGTTTTCATTGAACAATCACAGCAAAATATATTTGAGAAGTATGGACTTAGATTCTCCATTTTGGGTACAATAAAGTAAGCAGTGCACCTTCCCTACATGTGTCGGTAACAATAAAGTAAATGATTAATAGCGTATACGATCACTCGTTTACGTTTGTGAATACAGGATGGATACAACAAACGCGTGTCTGTTTCTCTTCATGCTGGCAATGCTTATCGATTAGATCGCTAGATCGACTCCAAATTTCATCATCGCCTAGATTTAATACACTTCATAGGGTCTGACACCAATATTTCGATGTGTTACAAGTGGAACGACAAAGTAAATATACCCGCCATCTTACGGTGGAGGGTATAAAAATCAGATTCAAAGACACCAAGTCATAAAAATCTATCGAATATTTTTGTAGATTCTTTTTCAAGTTTCTTTTGTTTCTAACTCAATCGCAGTTTTCGATTTCCTTATTCGATTGTTCCGTACAAGTTCATTACACAGAAAAAATATCAACAAAATGTTTACACAATATTCAATTAAAATTTAATTGGTACAACAATTTTTTTTATTTCATACAAAAATTAGTTGCAAAATTTTAATTTTTAATTGGAACAATTAATTTTTTTATGACTTTTGTGATTGATACTGTCATTTCTGGGATTGAAGACATTTCAATTAAAAACAAGTATATACGGCCGTAAGTTCGGCCAGGCCGAAGCTTATGTACCCTCCATCATGGATTGCGTAGAATCTTCTTCTAAACACTGCCATCCACAATCGAATTACTTAAGTTGCGGTAACGCTTGCCGATGGCAAGGTATCTTAAAACCTCCTAACACCATCTTCTAAATTGTATGTAAGTCCATACGTGGTATATATTAAATCAAAAAAGATCGATCCAATACTTATATTATTCAGTTTGACAAAGTAGACATACAATTTTAACAAAATTTTCTATAGAAATAAAATTTTCATAAAATTTTCTACAGAAATAAAATTTTAACAAAATTTTCTATAGAAATAAAATTTTAACAAAATTTTCTATAGAAATAAAATTTTCTATAGAAATAAAAATTTTGACAAAATATTCTATAAAAAGAAAATTTTGACAAAAATTTCTACAGAAATAAAATTTTAACAAAATTTTCTATAGAAATAACATCTTGGTAGATTATTTGTGGCTCGAGTGGCAACCATTAGTATGAACCGAATAAAATTTGAACAAAATTTTCTATAGAAATAAAATTTTGACAAAATTTTCTATAGAAATAAAATTTTGAAAATGATGAAAATTTTATTATGAACCGAATAAAATTTTAACAAAATTTTCTCTAGAAATAAAATTTTTACAGAATTTTCTATAGAAATAAAATTTTGACAAAATTTTCTATAGAAATAAAATTTTGGTAGATTATTTTTGGCTCTAGTGGCAACCATGATTATGAACCGATATGGACCAATTTTTATGTGATTGGACCAATTTTGGTATGGTTGTTAGCGACAATATACTAACACCACGTTCCTAATTTGAACCGGATTGGATGAATTTTGCTCCTCCAAGAGGCTCCGGAGGTCAAATCTGGAGAACGTTTTATATGGGGGCTATATATAATTATGGACCGATATGGACCAATTCTGGCACGGTTGTTAAAGATCATATACTAACACCATGTTCCAAATTACAACCTGCTTGGATGAAATTTGCTTCTCTTGGAGACTTCGCAAGCCAAATCTGGGGATCGGTTTATATGGGGGCTATATATAATTATGAACCGACGTAGACCAATTTTTGCATGGTTGTTAGAGACCATATACCAACACCATGTACCAAATTTCAGCCGGATCGGATGAAATATGCTTCTTTTAGAGGCTCCACAAGCCAAATCTGGGGATCGGTTTATATGGGGGTTATATATAATTATGGACCGATGTGGACCAATTTTTGCATGATTGTTAGAGACCATATACCAACACCATGTACCAAATTTCAGCCGGATCGGATGAAATATGCTTCTGTTAGAGGCTCCACAAACCAAATCTGGGGATCGGTTTATATGGGGGTTATATATAATTATGGACCGATGTGGACCAATTTTTGCATAATTGTTAGAGACCATATACCAACACCATGTACCGAATTTCAGCCGGATCGGATGAAATATGCTTCTCTTAGAGGCTCCACAAGCCAAATCTGGGGATCGGTTTATATGGGGGCTATATATAATTAAGGACCGATATGGACCAATTTTTGCATGGTTGTTAAAGACCATATACCAACATCATGTACCAAATTTCAGCCGGATCGGATGAAATTTTCTTCTCTGTGAGGCTCCGCAAGCCAAATCTGGGGATCGGTTTATATGGGGGCTATATATAATTATGGACCGATGTGGACCAATTTTTGCATGGTTGTTAGAGACCATATACAACACCATGTACCAAATTTCAGCAGGATCGGATGAAATTTGCTTCTCTTTTAGGCTCCGCAAGCCAAATCTTGGGATCGGTTTATATGGGGCTATATATAATTATGGACCGATGTGAACCAATTTTTGCATGGTTGTTAGAGACCATATACCAACACCATGTACAAAATTTCAACAGGATCGGATGAAATATGCTTCTGTTAGAGGCTCCACAAGCCAAATCTGAGGGTCCCTTTATATGGGGGCTATACGTAAAAGTGGACCGATATGGCCCATTTTCAATACCATCCGACCTACATCGATAACAACTACTTGTGCCAAGTTTCAAGTCGATAGCTTGTTTCGTTCGGAAGTTAGCGTGATTTCAACAGACGGACGGACGGACGGACGGACATGCTTAGATCGACTCAGAATTTCACCACGACCCAGAATATATATACTTTATGGGGTCTAAGAGCAATATTTCGATGTGTTACAAACGGAATGACAAAGTTAATATACCCCCATCCTATTATGGAGGGTATAATTAATCAATTTTAGTCGTGATTGAAGACAATAAATATTTTTTTCTGTATTCCTTATTTTCAATTCTCATTTCATATAGTTTATGAGGTCCTAGTAACGTTAAGGGAGCCACCGTAGTGCAATGGTTAGCATGCCCGCATTGCATACACAAGGTCGTGGGTTCGATTCCTGCTTCGACCGAACACCAAAAAGTTTTTCAGCGGTGGATTATCCCACCTTAGTAATGCTGGTGACATTTCTGAGGGTTTCAAAGCTTCTCTAAGTGGTTTCACTGCAATGTGGAACGCCGTTCGGACTCGGCTATAAAAAGGAGGTCCCTTGTCATTGAGCTTAACATGGAATCGGGCAGCACTCATTGATAAGAGAGAAGTTCACCAATGTGGTATCACAATGGACTGAATAGTCTAAGTGAGCCTGATACATCGGGCTGCCACCTAACCTAACCTATACTCCACTAGTCCGACTAACAGATCAAATTTAGCAATTTTATTGACCACTTTTGATCCAATCGGACCTAAATGGTAACGCTGGTTCGTTGTCAAAAATTTGTTAGACTTTGTTAGAAAGATGTGTTAATCTCTTGTAAATAGAGACCAAACGGTTGTACTCTACACGGATTTCAGTAAAGCTTTTGACACCATTGAGCATGATCTTCTGGGCTTTAAATTATACAAAATTGGGTTCCCATCGAATCTGTTGAAATGGGTGAAATCTCCATTTTCATTATGACTAAACGAGTCCATTTTATCCGGTTATTATATTAATCTAAACAATTTGTAGAGACATGGGGTGTATATCTGGTTCCGTTGCCTATTTACGTTAAAATGCTTTTATTTTTTAAAGGAGAAATAGACTCACCATTTTTAATAAACACATTTTAATATTCCAGCTTAGTTGCATTAGTTGTACATTAGCAGTAGCTTCGGTATTGCTACCAGAATTTAAGTATAATTTTTGAGTCACATAATCCTATGTCAGTTATTTCCTCTTCGACCAAACTGTATTAATTCAACGAACCATTTTAAATATATATATATATATATATATATATATATATATATATATATATATATATATATATATATATATATATATATATATATATATATATATATATATATATATATATATATATATATATATATATATATAGATATATATATATAGAATAATAAATTTACCAAACCCGATATAGAACTTCGTACAGCATAATTAATCTTATCTATTCTTAACTGTCGCTTTTACTTCCCAGCAAAAAAGCGTCTCCAAAAAGTAGTGAAAATGTTCTTTTTGTATCCGGAAGTGGTGCAAAATTGGCGCAGAAGCGATGAATTTAACATGGGCTTGTCATAGAATGGATGTCCACCACTTCAACAGCCTTTGCACTGAATATGCATCACTTCTTTAGATGTGATCCGAATTCAGTGTTTTGGATGTGAATTAAAAAATGTTGAGGTAGTTTGACAAATAATTAATTTTTATAATTTTTTTGTGATTTTTAATGGAAGCTTACGCTTGTCTGAAACCCTTGACCTCAACTATTTTCAAAATTTCGCAATTTTTCTAGAATGAATTAAGAATTTTTTTTCGACAAAATTTAAATAATTTTTACCATTTTATTCATCCTTACCCTGTTCTTAACATATTTGAAACAAAAAATATTAAAATTGCCTTTAAAAGTTTGAAAAAAGCGAGTTATAAAAATTTGAATTAAAAGAACTTCCTGAGTAGTTAAAATAAAGAACATCTCTGGAAGGGCATTTTTGGAAGTGCTTTTAAAGTTGTGCCTTTAGAAGTACTTCCAATATTTTTGCTGGGTTGGTTCGTCCTGTCATCGATCTTGATACCGAACATGGTTAAGATGTTTCTGTTCTGATTTTTAATGCATTTTAATGCTTGTCTGGAACGTTTGACATCAAATACTTTCAAAAATTCGCAATTTTTCTATAATGGATTTAGCAATTTATACGGCAAAATTTAAATAATTTCTACCATTTTATTAATTCCTAATCTGCTTTTATCCTATTTGAAACAAAAAAATAATAATAAAATTTCCCATTCAAAATATGAAAAAATCGAGTTATAAAAAATTGGTTAAAATTAATTTCCTGTGCAGTTAAAATAAAGAACATCTTTGGGAGGGTATTTTTAGAAGTGCTTTTAAAGTTGTGTCTTTAGAAAAACTTCCAAATTTTTTGGCTGGCACTATGTTCCTGTCAAATTCCTGTCCACCGCCTTTGCTTGGCAACAACGGAAATATAATCTTCATCATATAAATCTTTTTCAATCAACTTGTTCATTGCTTCAAGTTCTCCGCTGTTATCATTGTTTTTCAACTAAAAATTGCTCAACTCTTCAAATTCACATTTTCTTCCTTCCCTCAACAAGTTCCTGCCCAATGTTTGTTTGCCTCTGCCGATAGTACTTCCTGCTCTTTTTGTTCCTGTTTGTCATATTAGCTCCTGGTCATTGTTTAAAACGAATGTTTGTTTCTTTATTTATAGTTAATTTTGGTCAATTTTTGCATGAATACAAAATCGCTTCTGTAACATATACCCCAAACACATTTTGCTTCAAGCATATATATTTTCAGTATTGGTCCAAACAAAATATTGTTTGTATTGTTCAAACATATTATGTTTCACCTTAGAACATACACTGGTAGAAAAGAATTTTAATGAAATTTTGTGTGGATATATTTTAAAGGCGCCAATTGGTTACTTCCATTATTTCACTTGCAGCATACTCTCTAAATCAATATATGTTTGCATCTAATCATCCATCTAAGCATACAAACATTTTATGTCCCAAACATAATATGTTCTAATATATTAACATATATGTCCCAAACTTGTTATGCTAGTTTATGAACATTATATGCTTGCACTTAAAAATATTATGTTAAAAAATTTGAGTTCCAAACATATAATTTTTACACCCAAGCATATGAAAAACAGTCTTTTTCGTCCGTGTAGAAAGCATATACTGACAAATGTTCCAAATGTCAATCAGATCAGATGAAATTTGCTTTTCTAGGAGGCTCAAGAAATAAAATCTGCACCCAGAAAAAACGAATTCGCCATGAAAGAAAATGTAGGTTTTTATAAAAAAAATTAACAAATTTTTTTTAGTAATTGCAACATGATACAAACAAGTTAAAAAATTATATGTTTAATAAATTTTCTTCGATTTGACAAAAATTTATTAAACATATAATTTTTTTCTGTTTATTTAGTAATTGCAACATGATATATATATATATATATATATATATATATATATATATATATATATATATATATATATATATATATATATATATATATATATATATATATATATATATATATATATATATATATATATATATATATATATATATATATATATATATATATATATATATATATATATATATATATATATATATATATATATATATATATATATATATATATATATATATAGACACATTTTTTTGTCGATCAAACTTATTATACCCTGATCACTATGTGGTTTAGGGTATAAAAATTGGAATTAATTAAAATTGTTGAAATATCTGCAGTGCTATATGAAGTTCTAGACAGACACAATTTAAATAAAATTTACTCACTTGAGAATCTTATGAACACATTTTCAACTAAATATGAATTATTTTTAAATTTAGTAAAATTGTGTATCTCATTTGTATACATTTTTTTCTACACGCCGACTAATTCTTGAACCCTTCTCTGTAATTTAAATTAAGGATTTTTTCCCACTTTTGCCTACAAAATCTAATTTAATTCAATAAATATATAATATATTGAATAAGTTATCAAACATTTAAATATAGTATTTATTTGTTGCAATATCTTACAGATAAAATCTCAAAAATAGTCTTTAATACTATTTGTTAACCTATGAAATTTTGGATGAATAAAATTAATTGAATTGAATTCTACACACAGAGAATAGATTGGTTGGAAATCGGTTGTAGTTAGGAATATTCTATATTCAGAAATATGTTGTTCATACCAATTTTCACTATTTACATGCATTTGTTCATACCTGCAACCATTTGGTGAGATTTTCAACAGATTTTCTGTCATGCCACAAGAAAGATGGTTGTATCAACCAAATCTACCTTCTTTGAATAATTTTAATTCAAATTGGTTGATACGACAATCATAAGGAAATTTCTTAACTATCAGTTAGTAGCCACGATTCTACTATATGATGATATGATATTTCAAATATATTTTAAATGTCATTTGACTTAATGAAAATTAATTAACGAAGAAAAATGTATTTTAGTTAGAAATTTTATTGTGGCAAAAATGTCGAATCTTATCTGCCTTCACCATGGATTGGATCGCAATACATAATAAATGATCTAAGAAAGGGATTTTTCCTGTGGACAAAAAACTCAAAACAATGGTTTGTAACATATTGAAAATAATATTATTTAGATAACTCAAAATAACATAACTCCATGTACCGAATTTCTAGCATGTATGATAAAAAAAACTTGGAGGAGTGGTTCAGCTTGGATCCTGCTGGTTCCGATTATTTGTAAGAGATAAAATCGCGGAGAAATATATATGAAAAATAACAAGTAAAGGGTGATACGGTCAAAATTTGGTCAAGGGAAAACGCGTGTAAATCGGTGAAATCGTTTATTTAAAAAATCAAATTAAATTTCTTTTTCAAGTGCAATTAGTATAAAATTCAGGAAAAATATTCAGTTAGGCTTTCGCTTTTCCAAATCCGAATTGCCGGGCCTCACGCTTGACACCTGCAATCAGATTTTGTACAGCCACCTTGTCCACCTTCTTCGCCGCAGAAAGCCAGTTTGCCTTGAACTGCTGCTCGTCCTTAGCAGTTTTTTGGTCTTCTTTAGGTTCCGCTTGACAATAGCCCAGTATTTCTCAATTGGGCGGAGCTCTGGCGTGTTGGGAGGGTTCTTGTCCTTAGGAACCACCTTCACGTTGTTGGCGGCGTACCACTCCATGTCCTTTTTACCGTAATGGCAAGATGCCAAATCCGGCCAAAACAGTACGGAACAACCGTGTTTCTTCAGGAAAGGCAGAAGACGTTTATTCAAACACTCTTTCACGTAAATTTCTTGGTTGATAGTCCCGGAAGCTATGAAAATGCTGCTTTTAAAGCCACAGGTACAGATGACTTGCCAAACCAGATATTTCTTTGCGAACAGTTTTATGTACTTGAAAATATCTGCTACCTTTCCCCTTCCTTTTGCCGTATAAAACTCCTGTCCCGGAAGCTGCTTGTAGTCGGCTTTGACGTAGGTTTCGTCGTCCATTACCACGCAGTCAAACATCGTCAGCATCGTCGTGTACAGCCTCCGGGATCGCGCTTTGGCCGTCGTATTTTGTTTATCATCGCGATTTGGAGTCACTACCTTCTTGTAAGTCGATAGTCCGGCTCGTTTTTTGGCTCGATGCACGGTTGTAGACGATACACCCAGCTTATTTGCGGCATCTCGGAGAGAGAGGTTAGGGTTTCGCTTGAAACTACCGGCAACTCTCTTTGTCGTCTCAGCGGCTTCCGGTTTTCGATTTCCCCCCGATCCAGACTTCCTGGCATTTGTAAGGGTTGATTTGGCAACTTTTAGCGATTTTGCCAGCTTTGCGTGCGAGTAGCTCGGATTTTCGCGATGCGCGAGCAACATTTTGATACGCTGCTCTTCTTGCTTGGACGGCATTTTGACAACTGAAGAGTGAATTCCAAAATGAAAATAGGAGTAACATTCTACACATACACACCGTCAAAATGAGGGGTGTTCAGGTTTTTTAAATGCAAAATTGAAAGAAATACGTCAATATCTTAAATATCGATATCTTAAAATTTTTTTATATATAAAAAAATTTCAAACCGATGGGATAAAATTTGCTCCTCTTATCGTTTATACGGGGGCTATACCTAAAACTTGTGCGATATTTTCCATTTGCAATACCATTCGACCTACTATTTAAATCAATAGCAACTACTTGTACCAAGTTCTAAGTGGACAGCTCGTTTCGTCGGACGGACGGAAGGATGGTCATCGCTAGATCGACTCAGAATTTCAACACAACTCGTTTAATTGAATTGTCTTTATTCACGAAAATGACAGTATCAACAGTTTTAATTTGCGCATAAAACTACGTGTTTAAAAAATAAATTCTTTAGCAAATTCCTATCAATTCTTTAATTTATTCAATTAAAAATTTTATTGATGTTAATTGCAATTAATTTTATTTATTGAAAACGTAACTATCTTAAATCAACATACTTTATCTAATCACTTTCTATATCTATTGTCAATCAATTTTCAGTTTAATTAAAAAATTGATTGTTTCAAATAATATTTTTGTTAAAAATCCATAATTTTTATACTCTTCACCACTACTGTGGTACAGGGTATAACAAGTTTGTGCATTTGTATGTAACGCCAAGAAATAGTGGTCTTAGACCCACCTTTTAGTATACCGATCGGCTTAGAATTAAATTCTGAGTCGATTTAGCGATGCCCGTCTGTCTGTCTGTCCGTCTGTCTGTATATGTAATTTTGTGCACAAAGTACAGCCCGCAATTTAAGTCCGATCGTCCTCAAATTTGGCATAGGGCCGTTTCTTGGGACAGAGACAATCGCTATTGGTTTTGGAAAAAATCGGTTCAGATTTAGATATATCTGCCATATATATTTATCCCCGATTTGGTCATAGTTAGCGTGTTTATCAACCGATTTTCTTGAAATACCGTACATCCAAATATTTTATGAATCTCGAAAATCTTGCAAAATATCAGCCAAATCGGTTCAGATTTAGATATAGCTTAAAATTTTGTACAAGAGGTACGTTTAATAGTATCGTTAAGTGTGTCAAATTTTGTTAAAATCGGTTCAGATTTAGATATAGCTCACATATATATCTTTCGCCCGATTTGGACTTATATGGTCTCAAAAGCCACAGTTTTTCCCTGACTTACTTCAAATTTTTCACAAGCCGTACTTTTAACGATACTATTGTATGTGCCAAATATGGTCAAAATCGATTCAGATTTAGAGATAGCACCCATATATATCCTTCGTCCGGTTTGAACTTATATGTCCAAAAAGCCAGAGTTTTGTCCTGATTTGCTTCAAACTTTGCACAAGGAGTACGTTTAATAGTATCATTAAGTGTACCAAATTTCGTTGAAATCGGTTCAAATTTATATATAGCTCCCATATATATCTTTCGTCCGATTTCGACTAATATGGTCTCAAAAGCCAGAGTTTTGCCCTGATTTGCTTCAAATTTTGCACAAGAAGTACGTTTAAGAGTATCGTTCAGTGTGCCAAAATTGGTTAGAATCAGTTCAGATTTAGATATAGCTCCCATATATATCTTTCATCCGATTTGAACTTATATGGCCTCAAAATCCAGGGTTTTGCCGTGATTTGCTTCAAATTTCGCACAAGGAGTACGTTTAGTAGTATCGGTAATTATGCCAAATTTGGTTGAAATCGGTTCATATTTAGATATGGCCCCCATATATATCTTCCGTCCGATTTGCACTCATATGACCAGGAGGCCAAAGTTATACTCCCATTTACGTGAAATTTCGCATAGATAGCAGAATTATTATTCTAACTATACATGTCAAATTTAGTCAAAATCGGTTCAGATTATATATAGCTCCCATATATACGTACACCAGAGATGGGGAAATAAGGTAGACTGTTACACATTTCAGAAAAGTTTCCTCCAATTAACTGGATAGCGTTAGCCGATTTAAATTTTAATTCTAGAGATTTTGTAGAAGTAAAAAAATTGTCTCCTTTATACAGCTTCCAGCAAATGTGAAGTAGTTGAGATGGTAACACAAATTTTGGCCTACATAGGGGTGAAGGGTATAATATAGTCGGCCTCGCCCGACTTTAGACTTTACTTACGTGTTTTAACTGAATTAGTCTTCCAAGATTGATAAAAAGTAGCAGTTAATTTTTAATCATTGATTTCATGTTTCTAGTTAGATTAAAAAGATAATTGTCAATTTTTTAATTGGAAAGATTTTGGCGATATTTTTTGTGGGGAGGGTATAGGAAGTGCGTCATAAATCTTTAGTGTAAAGAAAAACTCTTTACAGCCGGACAAACTTTTTTTACTATTCGGCATGGCGGAAATTTCGACCTTATATACTTATTTTAATAAATAAATTGTTGTCATGAGCCCTTGGTATATTGTGAATTTATCTAAATTGGATATTTGAACGATAGACACTGTGCCCACTGTTGACTACTCAAATACTGGCAATCATTGTTTTATCCAGCTAATGGTGTAAATGGCTTGAAGCATTTCAAGTTGTTAGTTATGAGAGTATCATAATAATTGAGTACGACTAATGCAGAATTCTGCATTGGATGCCGGAGAAAAGTGACCAACATCTGCTGTAATAGTCTGAATTCATGGCATAAAAACCAATCCATGCGTCGTTGCATTGTTTTTATTTATTTCATTTTTTTCTCCATTCATTTCAAGAACGTGGGAATATTGTCGTTAGATGCATCCATTACAATCAATAGACAAATCTGTCCGTCCGTCTATTCGTCCGTTTGTTTGCCTCTTGACTCGCTGTTTTTTTTTCGAATCGAGTTTTGTATCATACTCCATGGAGCCGTAAGCCAACAAGATTTATGATAACAATAACAGGATGCACACAAATGACATTCTATTCTCGCGTCCGTGGCAGGCAGCAACAGTGCACGTGTCATATTGGAGGTGGCGGGCATAGGTACATAAAGGGGATAAAGATACTACTTCAGTTGACAGATAGAAAGAGGACATTCAGCTAGGTACTCGCTACACACATATACAAAAGGACAATGATTTCGTAACCATGTAGACCCTAATCATTTTATGTGTGTTTGGCTATTGTCCTTGCTCAAGGCTCGAGAAATCGCTCAGATCTCTAGGATTAGCTGAGGGTATACTACTCTATGCAATTGCAATCTATGGCTGCGGTTGAATGTTTGCCTTTAGTTTTTATTGAAATTTAATTTGTTCGAGTAGGATTTGAGTTGGGATTTCATTTCTCTTCTATGACACTTCAAAAATTCTGGTTTGTAATTCTCGACAAAATGACAGTGCGGAATTATTTTGTTTGCTCACGTTTTTGTAAGGACACAGGTAAGTAAGTAACGAACATCAAATACAAAAGAACTCTGAACAGTAGCAAGTGTGAGTGAGAGTTAAGTACAACAAGTACACACTTGTGTTTGGTTATTGAAAAGAAAATGTTGCTCGGACGATAATCTATTTGCAAACGTTACAATTGGATATATCTCAGCCGATATGAAAGGATATTTATGAGCATCTAGTTCTAGGTACCGTTATATATGAACGGATATAATATCAAATCTGACAACATATGCTTGCTATATTTAATTCTATCTGTATAATATGATTTATTTCCAATATTTTTATCATCCTTCAAGGATTTTGGTTCCGAGCGAGATGTGGCTTCTTTAAAATAAATAATTTTAATTTAAACTTTTGAGTCGACAATTTCAGTGCGTTGGCTGGGGAGGGGGGACTACAATTAGCGTTAAAAAAAACTTTGCTTATCTAAAATTTCGTTCCTCAGAAAAGAAAACTCTTCGTTCAGTGTAGAAGTTTTCCCTAAATATGGATACTAACTGAATCAGTAAAAAAAGAATATAATTATGTAGTTTTATCTATTGTTATACCCTCCACCATAGGACGGGGGGTATATTAACTTTGTCATTCCGTTTGTAACATATATTCCGTTGTATATATATATATATATATATATATATATATATATATATATATATATATATATATATATATATATATATATATATATATATATATATATACATATATATATATATATATATTATATATATATATATATATATATATATATATATATATATATATATATATATATATATATTATATATATATAT